>NW_005187402.1:1808221-1817871 GCF_000239375.1 Pundamilia nyererei | reverse complement strand
CTTTCTTGGTCCTGTCATTAGGGTTATGTCTGTCAGCTGTTCCCCCATGTGTCTCCACTTCCACTGATCACCTCATGTGGGTATTTAAGCCTTCTGTTTTCTGCTTGTCATTGTCGGTTCGTCTGTTTATTTGACCTCAGTCACAGTCATGGTTTTCGTCTGTTATTCTACGGTAGTCTTAGTCATTGTCTTTGCCTGTTATTTTCCACCACAGTTATAGTTATAGTTTTTTGGTCTCAGTCCCTCTTAGTGTTTTTGTTTCTTTGTGTTTTTGTCAGTTTGCTTTGGTTTCCTGTGCCGTCATTAATAAAGGATCACTTTTCTGTTGTAACTTACAACTCCTCGTCCATCATCTGCTTTTGGGTCCTGCTTCCTCACACATCGGCGCACCCCGCCGTGACAGTGCCAAGCTCCAAAGGTGGCAGCGCAGAGGGTGACCAGCGTTGGAATTATGACTCTGTAAATGGCACAGACACCAGGAGCCATGACCGTGACTGGGAATGACCACCTAATGCTGTTTCACTCTGCCATGCAAAGTACTTTGACACTCTGGAGAAGACCTTTCCTCTGTGTCATTGTTGTTTCCATTTGCATGTGAGAGCTTAGATTGTGGGGAAGATTAAAGATGAACAAAGGGTGGTGGGAGAACAGTGAAGTGAGGATACACAGTGTGAAACTCCTTTAAGTGAACAATAATGTTGATGTGATAAACACAATGTCAGGAAAGAAATATTGGTATTAAAGAGCTGAAGCATATAATTCTGACAAATATGCAAAAGGGGGCAAATACTTTTATAGCACAGCACGCATATAAGAAGTTGGCTGTGGGTCCCAAGGGCCTTCACGGATTCAGTTTTCTTTACGAAGTTTCTTTGTTATCTATTTTATTGCACACAGCCCTTTGCAGCTATGTTTTGGACAGCACTATACAAGTAAAGCTTTCTTTATTATTATTTATTATTCCACCCAGTAGTTAGGGTTGGCTGGTTAAGTTTTCAGCCCCCTAGCAAATCACCAGCTCTGGCTTGTCTCTTTCCTCCATCTAAGCCTGCTTCCCCACCACTTCATAAAGAGAAACAAGGTTACTGTCAGTGTCTGCAGCATCCTAAACTTGCAGCCACTGTTGTATTAGATTACCTGGGATGTGGTCAAATACTCCAAAAAATTACCTCCTACCTTCTCTTCCTAATCACTTTTCCTTGACATCGGAGGGAAATGTTATGAGGTCAAGGAAAGGTGTAATCAGAATCAGAATCAGAAAGGGTTTTAATTGCTAAATGTTGAGCGGGTTTACAACATTAGGAAATTGCTGCGGTGCTTCAGTGCAAACATACTGTTATAAATACTGTTATAAATTAAGCTTAAATAGACATGAAAATAAAAATGAGAATAAGAATTAAAAGTGCTAAGTAGATAGATATATACATGAGTGCAGGTGGTGATCAGTGCCAAACATGGAATGATGCAGTGAACACAGCGTAGGGTCATGTGTTAGTGGTGGGAACAGTCATACGGTTATTGTTCATGTGTCCAACAGCAGAGGGGAAGAAACTGTTCTTATGGCGAGAGTTTCTGGTGAGAATGGACCGGAGCCTCCTGCCTGAGGGGAGCAGGTCAAACAGACTGAGTCCAGGGTGAGAAGGGTCAGCTGAGATCCGAGCTGCA
This sequence comes from Pundamilia nyererei, assembly GCF_000239375.1. Lineage (NCBI taxonomy): Eukaryota > Metazoa > Chordata > Actinopteri > Cichliformes > Cichlidae > Pundamilia > Pundamilia nyererei. The sequence goes on along the minus strand of NW_005187402.1, from coordinate 1,816,206 downwards.
CGCCTCAGTGTCCTGGAGGTGTACAGGTCCTGCAGAGATGGGAGTCTGCAGCCAATCACCTTCTCAGCAGAGCGCACAACACGCTGCAGTCTCTGTTTGTCCCTGATAGTGGCTCCAGCGTACCACATGGTGATGGATGAGGTGAGGATGGACTCGATGATTGCAGTGTAGAATTGCATCATCGTCCGTGTTGGCAGGTTGAATTTCTTCAGCTGCCTCAGGAAGTACATCCTCTGCTGGGCTTTCTTAATGACGGAGGTGATGGTGGGGTCCCACTTCAGGTCCTGGGTGATGGTGGTACCCAGGAAGCGGAATGAGTCCACAGAGGTGATGAGGGTGTCAGTCAGGATGATGGGGGGGAGTGGGGCTGTGTGCTTCCTGAAGTCCACAATAATCTCCACTGTAATCTGGGCATTCAGCACCAGGTTGTTGTGGCTGCACCAGGACACCAGACGTTCAACCTCCCTCCTGTAGGCAGACTCATCCCCGTCCGAGATGAGTCCAATAACGGTGGTGAATTACTTAAGGAGAATTAATAAGTCTGCTGTGCTGAAACTACAATGTCCAGAAGATGAACTACAAAATATGGGCCTCACTTCACCACAGTGTGCTTTTTCTGTGTTGTTTCAAGCTCGCCATCAAAATGTAAACAATCTGCAAAAAGCTGACTTCATTACAAAGGTTGCTTATTAAAGAAAAAGAGAGAGACTAATGCAAGCTCGACTACTGTGAAGTTCAAAAGCCCTGTGATCAACTCATATAGCTCATTATCTTGATTTAGAAAGCTCATAAAAATGCAACTCAATACCTCAACAAGAAGCAGATTACAGCTGTGTGATGTTCAGAAATTCATATCAGCAGGTCATGGCATGAAATGGAAAACAGACTGTTAATTAATATTTACACGATCTGCACCACTTTGTCAGTTGTGTTGGTCATTTTAATTAACAGTCAGATGGTATGTCGCTATGAATTATGGGTTGTAATTATCTCCTTTGATAAAGGTCTAGTGTATCCTTTGTTAAAAGAGGCGATAAGAGGAAGCACTAAAATACCTTTCCTTAGTTTCTGGAGAATTTGAACAGCTCTTATAACGGCTGCCACGCAGATGCTTCCAAGTCACTTCACTCAGTTAGGACCTTCTTAGGAAAATCTCAGTGTTCAGCTGCACCCCTCGTCTCCTCCTTATTGGACCTAGCTCTCGTATCTGCCCTGATTCACTTGTACCACTATCAAGGAGGAGGAAGAGTGCTTCTGATTGTTCATGCAGCAGCCCAGCTTCTCACCTTGGGGTCTTCTATGCTACATCATAAAGTAGTCATCAATTATGTCTTAGGCATCTATTATAATTTCAGTTGTGCTAAGCTGGATCTGGATCACTGCATTATAAGACACTGTGACAATGAGGTGCCACTAAGATTAAATAAAAAAGTACCGTTCACACAATAAAACAAAGTAATTTGAGCAGCAAGGCAGGCTTTTTCAAGTGGAATATAATAAATAACTATGGATATTCAGTCAAATATCAAATAAAAAGTACAATGGTGCACTGTGATAAAAGTGATTTTTAACAGTGACTGTACTTGGATAAAAAACTGTCCTTGTCTTGACAGACCTGTAGTATCTACCAAAGGGCAACAGGTCACACAGCAAGCGTCTAGAGTGGGAACTATCCTTAGTGTTTTTAAAATTCTTGGGAGGTGTGTCACCTGTACCAGTGGTCTTTGTGCTGTGCTTGTTACCCTGTGGATAGTCTTTTGTATCTGCTGCAGAGCATCCAGTATACCACACTGTTACACAGTCCACCAGGATGCTTTCTGTGGTGGTGCTGAACTGCAGCTGTAGCGTTGGCAGACCAGTGTCATGATGATTTCTTTTTTCTTCTTAGTATAAGAACCAGATTCTGTTCTGAGCACCACGTGACCAGTTGTTGGACCTCAGCCCAATTGGCGGACCCGTCTCCCTCTGATATGATTAGTGCCACCAGTGTAGTGTCATAAAACGTAAAAACTCGTTCTGATATGGTAATGTAATTATAAAGTTCATTTCTCACTGAATTCAGTATCTACTTTTAGAGTTTCACAGTTTATAATCTGTGGGACTGATTAAAGGTCTTCTGGCTTTAATGAGTCTTGCCATCTATTGGTGTGAACTTGCATCATCCGTTATAGGGTTTGAGGCAGTGAAGAGATACTTTCTAAGAAGGGGTAGAGAGTACCGACAAGTGAAATGGTGTGATACAAGCGTGTCATTTGTCAAACCACATATTTCAGAGTGGAAACAACCAAACAAATAATAAATCTGAGATTATCTGAAACTCACAAGCAAATTGAAATGAGGCTCAAGACTACGCTGTCTGCAAAATCACTGTGGGGCAGGTATTGGAGTTTGAATATCACTTTCTGTTGAAGTTTAGAGGAGATTAGCTTCAGGCAGCATAATACCAAACAACTTAGTTTTCTCCAGAGTGCCTCTGTTTACGCCAGTAACAGTGTCTCTAAGTCAGTCAAATCTGCTGTGAGTCAACATACATCCAACAATATGCTTAAAATCATGTTAACAATGTGTTCTTCATAAATATGTCAGATCTTAACACATTTTCAAGCATTTTCTTCAGATTTTTTCTACTCCATATTTTTATTCACTGTTCAAAATCCTGTATATTACACCGGGGCTTTGTGCAGTCCCTTACTTAGTAATCTAAAAGAAGCTAGTTTAAATCCTTTCCCCTTCACCTTAAGCCAGCGTTCCCCAGACTGGCTGCCTTTGTTAAACCAAAGGTTTGAACTGCAGGTGGATTGGACTTCTCTCCCATGGTTAACTGACAGGGTGTGAGGTGACCATCTCAGAGATAGCAGCTCTCTATGATGACGCCACAGTAGCACGGGTGTTAGCACTGTTACCTAATATCAAGAATATTCTGGGTTTGACTCCGTCATCTGGCTGGGGCCTTTGTGCATGAAGTTTCCATGAAACCAAATGGCACATACTAATTAGTTAAAATGCAGGAATATCTTAAAGACATAAAGACCTGGATGACTTCTAATTTCCTGCTTGATCTTCAGAGTAAACTCAGGTTATTACATCTTACTTTGGTCTCAGACTCTCAGGTTCCCAGAGGCTTCAGCTTTCAGTCCCCTCTTCTGTGCTTCCAGTTTGGATTTTGGGACATAAACAACTGCTTCATTTAAGGATTAGCTTTAACATTTTACTTTTTGATAAAGACTATAGTTAGGGCTGGATCAGGTGACCCTAAGTTACCCTGCAATAGGCCTAGACGTCTCGGGGCTTCCCATGCTAAACTGAGCATTTCTTCTTCACTGTTTTCAATCTCTGTGTGTTTATACACCTCTCTGCATTCAATCATAGTTATTAATTATCTCTGGTTCCCTTCCACAGCATGTCTCCGTGAGCCTGGTTCTGCTGGAGGTTTCTTACTGTTAAAAGGGAGATTTTCTTTCCCACTGTCACCAAGTGCTTGCTCAAAGAAGGTCTTTACCTTACAAAGGACCTTGATTGTGATTCATTACTACATACACATAAAATTAAATGGAACTGTAATAATGATTTCAAGTTAATAAAACTCAGTGTTAGTGTACTAATGGACTGTAAATGCTGGATGTAACATCACCCATTAGTTAATGATGTCCTGTTGTGAGGCCCTAAGCTGAGCATTTTGGTGTTATGACATGAAGTTCTATCTGAACAACGGTGGCACATTGTATGCTATTAGGGTCGTGACTGTCAAAGCTCAGCTTAAAGCATACCCAGCTCTTTTTTTTTTGCTCTAATGGGGACTGTAATTTACAAAATGAGCTCATGTTGTATGCTTGAAATTAGCAACTGGGAGCATAAACTCATCAGGACACCGTTTACTGAATTCACCCAAAAGGGAACTGAGGGCTCACTTTATCCTCTGCCACTGGATTTCTATTTGCAACCAATTAAAGCAAGTGGCAAACTAAACAAGTAGTTTGTTGCAGGCAGGCAGAGTTTTTGCTGTAACCTGTCTTTAATTAAACAGCACTGTCACTTGACTACATATTCTTCACTTGTTAAATCTGTGGTGTCATAACAGACTCTTATTGGCTATTTCCTGTGAACTTCATGAGCTGTGCTGCTTTCAGCTCAGTTCACTGTCCTGGTTATATCTCTGCTTCTTTATTGGCTGCTGTATGTTTGTGGGTGTGTTTGAGTCAAAGAGAAGAGCCCAGACTTTGATGATAAAGTTCCCCTGTGATCAAAGTGTCATCACAGTCTTAGTGTTGTCTACATTTATGTTGAAAATAATAGTGGCTACTCAGTTCTAAACTGTTATTTTCATTTTATAGATTGGTTCCTTTATACTAAAATGGTAAATGGCCTGTATTTGTAAAGCGCTTTTACTTGTCCCCCCTAAGGACCCCAAAGCGCTTTACACACCCAGTCATCCACCCATTCACACACACATTCATACACTGGTGGAGGAAAGCTACAGTTGTAGCCGCAGCTGCCCTGGGGCAGACTGACAGAAGCGAGGCTGCCATATCACGCCATCGGCCTTTCTGACCACCACCACCACCACTAAAGCCTCATTCACCTATTCACACACCCACGTTTTCTATTTCTAAGTGCTTTCTGTCACTCTTTGATGAATGCTTTGGAAGCAACTCGGGTTTGAGTATCTTGCCCAAGAAAACTTGGGCATGTTAACCATCTGATGACAAAATTTACATCACCGAGACCTGAGTGGACCCTAGCAGACTCACGTACATTTAACATATAATCGGTGCTTAAGTCATACCTAATAACATATAATGGCTATGAATCAAATCCTGTTGAAACACTACAGTCACAAGCACAGCATTTTAATCCGGTCTGGATGGTGTCTGGGTCATTCCAACATCTCAATTCTTTTCTTTTTCAGTCCTTTTGTTTTAGATTTTCTTGGGATCATTGTCATAATGTATGATTCAGTCTTTAGCCGTCAAACAGATGACCTCACATTTGACACTGGAATACTTATTTTCTTCTTTAAGTGCATATGACTAGCAACACCTGGCTGTTACTTACTAGTGAGTTTCTATAGAATGAAGGTTTTGAGTTTTTCCACAGGATTGAGTCCCATAAAAATTTTTTTTCACATATATCACTTCTTCACTCTGTGTCACTGTCATAAGTCTGTCTGACAGTACCTTTAACAATGATGCCTGATAATGTTAAATCTTGTGTTGAATAGGGATGGGTACCGGTGTCCGGTGCCATGATGGCACCGGTTCTGACATAAACGGTAGTAACCAGACCGAAAAGCAGCGCACATTTCGGTGCTTTATTTCGGTGCTTTTTTTTCCTGAGCTGTGATACACTTTAGATTCCAGCCAATCATTTTACGTTTCCGAGGATAGTAGGCGGGGCCAGGTACGTACGTTCTGTTAGAGCAGAGCTACAGATTAAAAATGTCCAAGGCGAAGCGGTCAGAAGTCTGGCTGTACTTCACAGCAAAAGATGCAAACTCAGCAGCCTGCAACAAGTGCTTTAAGCTGATACTGTCAAAGGAGGTAACACCTCAAATCCGATGAAACACCTGGCGACGCATAGCGTTTTTTTTAAAAGCCCAGAAATGCGCCGTATTTGATAGCTTGCTGCGAGACCTCACACCGAGCACATCTACTGCGGGTGGGTTGCCTGTTATGCAACATCCCCCAAAAACACGAAGAGGAGAGTCCTGGCCCCTAGCCCTGCCAGTGTAGCAGAAATGATGACGGATGATGGTGGCAGCAGCCGTTCTTCTCTGCGTGAGTAGCTAATTTACGTTGAGTAGGCTAACCACGTTATTACATTAATGCATGTAAGGTGAACTAGCAAACATCATCGTAGCTACATGCGGTTGTTTTCTTGTTTGGCAGATACTCCCTTCACCCTGGCCAAAAAGGCTAAAATGACCAAAGAAAAAGTGGAAAACAGTTAAACATGAGAGGTTTAGGACAAAGTTTGTTTTTTTTCCATTGCACTGCTTCCAGCCAAGAGTGATACCATATATGCCCCATAGCTGCAGAAAAGGCTAACATTGTTATATTTTTACAAAAAACAGCTGAACATGAGAGGTTTTTGGACCAATTTTGTGTTCTCCATTCTTTAAGCACCGGTTTGAGCACCGGCACCGTTTCAAAAGTACCGATTTGGCACCGGTATCGGATAAAACCTAAACGATACCCATCCCTAGTGTTGAATAAGATTTACAGCTTTACATCCATTTAAACAATCAGTGTAGAAGCACTGAAGGCAAAGAACCCTTTGATGAAGCAACATTTGGTGCATGGGTTGAAACTCATTCAAGATCTCCTCTGATGCTGTCAGACTGTTTTGATTAAAAATAATATTCAAATGTCTGTTGTCCACAGAAAGCTACTTTAATCAGAATGCAGGGATTGTTACTGTCTATCGTGAATTTGCAGCTAGTTGGGGCTATTCCAGTTCATCACTCACAAACAAAATATCTGCCACACATACACCCAGAGCATTCTCTCCATATGCACACACCAGCATTTTGCATTCAGTCATAGTGTGCAAAGAGAGAGAGGAATGTTGGGCCTTTTTTCTCAAACCTTGAGCTCCAATCTGATTAGAGTAAAAAAGCCATCACGTTTGTCTGCACGGGGGCCTGCCTCTAATTTACCGACGGGGGCTCAGAGTGCAAGTAATCACATATATTCCATTTCTTCCTCGTCTTTTATTCTTGGTTGATGTCTCTCTTAAACCTGTTTTTTGATTTCCTAACAGTATTCCTTTGCATGTTTTCTTTTCCATCCTGTCTGTTTGTCGCCATTACTTTTAAGCGCTCCCCTCCCCTCCTGTATTATCTACCAACTCTCTGTTACCTCTCTCTTCCTCTTCATTTCCTCTTGTTCTGTTTCTTTCTCCTCCTCAGTCTCTCAGATCTTCTTAAGCTTCAACAACAGTAAACAATTCTTTTGTTGCCTGATCCAATTAAACAGCTTAAGTTCCATTCTCCTCTGTGGCGAGCTAACAACACTCCCCACTGTGTATTCTGCCAATCTTAGAAAAGGACCAATTTTGATGGGAGATAAACTGGATCTGTTTGTTTAAAAATAGATTCCAAATAATGTTGTTGATTTATGGAAAAGTTACACCTAAGACCCAAAGGGCTCCATTACTCTTGTGGTTCTGTTTGATATCAGCGGGATATCCTAATATGGTCATCTCAGCCTTTATACCAATCAGCCAGTCAGATGAAACTTTGCTTAATGTGTGGGTGAAGCCAGCTCAAATTCTCGTTCCAGATTTTGGATGAATTATGGACCTGCTTCAAAGCCCAGTCTAAGATAAATAGGGATTATTTTGAACTGTGAATCATATGGTCCTACTTAGACTCCAAGGATAAAAATGTGAAGTGGAACATTAGTATGCTGTAATATCATCTTAAGAAGCTGAAGTGCCCATTGGTGGATACACAATATGCTTTACACACATATGTTTATATTACTTTGTATTTGGCATAATGATTTAAAAATAAGAAAAACAAACAAACACAAAAATTGCTCTTTATGCACAACTGGAGAAATATTGCAATGCGTTATCGTTATTCGAGTTGTAAATAGTGTAAATGTTAAGGGAGATGCAAAAATGTAAATCTCTAATAATATAATACTATAATAAGAAATCAGCAGTACATTTACGCTTTGTAGCTATTTCAGATACAATGCAAGCAGTAATTAGCAGCTGTGCTAGCAGCAAACCAATAATAAAGCATCCAGATCCTGGTGGTATCTAAAAATTGATGTAAAAAATACATAGACAAACAGTTTCCAAGGCAACAATGCAAGTAGAAGAATTTACACAAAAAGGCAGAGTTATGGTACGCCTCAGGGATATGTGCTCCAGACAATGATTTGGTAACCATCCATCCATCCATCCATTCGCTTGTCCTTTTCAGGGTCGCGGGGGGCGCTGGAGCCTATCCCAGCTGTCATAGGGCGAGAGGCGGG
>NW_005187402.1:1797533-1808091 GCF_000239375.1 Pundamilia nyererei | reverse complement strand
GGTGGGAGGAAGCCGGAGTACCCGGAGAGAACCCACACAAGCACGGGGAGAACATGCAAACTCCACACAGAAAGACCCCGGCCTGATGGTGGAATTGAACTCAGGACCTTCTTGCTGTGCGGCAACAGTGCTAACCACCGTGCCACCGTGCTGCCCGTAACATAAGGGGTAAATATTTGGTAACATAAGGGGTAAATAATGCTACAGTATATTGCCAGAAGTATTCACCCTCCCAATTATAAATTGTTGAGCTCAGGTGTTCCAGTCACGTCCATGGCTGCAGGTGTACAAAAGCACCTAGACATGCAGACTCTTCTACAAACATCTGTGAAAGATTGGGTCGCTCTAAGGAGCTCAGTGAATTCCAACATGGTACCATCATAGGTTGCCACTTGTGCAACTAGTCCAGTGATGGAATTTTTTCTCTACTAAATATTCCTTAACTGTAAGTGTTATTAAAACAAATTGGAAGCAACTGGGAAAAACAGCAACTCAACCACAAAGTGGTAGGCCACGTAAAATCACAGAGCTGGGTCAGCAGACATTGGAGGTCTATAGCAATTGACTCAATTGACCTCAACCTCCATTATCAGATTAGCTCAAACACAGTGCACAGAGAGCTTATTAAAATGAGTTTCCATTGCAAACAAGCTGTATCCAAGACTTATATCTCCAAGTGATTGCAAAGTGTCAGATCCAGTGGTGTAAAGAATCCAGCCACTGGGTTCTGCCTCTTAGTTCCGGTAGTTCATCCCATATGGAAAAGAAATAGTAAAAATGTATATGATTTAACTCATGAAAGTGGCCACTTTCAGGAGTAAATCATATAAGGCTTACATGATTTACTCATGAAAGTGGCCACTTTCTCATTACTTTCATATATTGTTTTAGTAAGTATCCAAAACATACAAGTTTCATTATATAATTTTTCAAGCGATCTTATATCTGTTTTCACTCTTGTATGCTTTTCATACAAGTTTCACACAAGACAGATACAAACTTTATAAGATTTATATATATCATTTCCATATGGGATACCAAGACATTCTGGACAATTTAATGCTCTGAGCTTTGTTGGAACAGATAGGAGATACCCCCTACCTGTTCCAACATGATTTCATACAAGTGTAAAAAGCAAGGTCGAGTTTGGTGTGGAAGAACTTGACTGGTCTCAACTTAACCCAAGAGAACATCTCTGGGATGAGTTAGAGCAGGGACTGTGAGCAAGGACTTCTTGTTGACTGATCTCACAAATGTCAATACTTTGCTGAAGACCAAGAGTAAAGAACCAAAAATGAAGTAGAAATACAGACAATATGAGAGAAAGCTGCACTAACCAGACAACACCCAACGAGGTAGAAACCTCCAGCAGAACCAAGCTGAGGGTGGAGCAACCACCTGCTGTGACTGGTTGGGAGCAAGAGGAGGGACATAAAAGAACTTAGGAGTAAAAAAAATCTCATTTGATTTAGTGTACTAGTCATTATTCATTCATCCATCCATCCATTCTATCCCAGCTGTCATAAAGCGAGAGGTGGGATGAAATATTGGACATTTATCTAGTATTTCACAGGGCTTGCTTGTGTTAACTCTGTTTAATATCCTATTTTATATCTTGGAGCTTACCCTAAAACATAATTGAAAAATCTCTTTTCCAAACCACTGCAAAATGTTGTTCTTTCACCCAGCACATACCGTACTGTGTTGGTAAAAGGTTTTATTATTAAGGCCAAGATCCAAGCAAAATCCTTCTCAATATAACACTCTCTGAACTCTTCATGTCCTCCACTTTTCTCTCACTCTCTGCACTACAAGGATGGAGGTCAGTATCAGAAAAAAAAAGGATTGGTTGAACTGGAACAGATTGAGTGTTTTTGCATTGAATCTGAGCTTTTCAACTAAAAGCAAGGCCAAACTTTCATTTTTCACAACAATATACTCAAAGATTATCTTGTGAATACAAACACTAGCTCATCAAGACCACTTGAGCAGTAACAGAGGAATAGAGTTAGTTATGAACAACGCAGCAAATACTCACAGCTGCATGATGCAAATGCCACCAACTTGACTGCATATTGAATTACTCTATGAATAAATGACAAAAGCAACGTTATTTGTTCACGTTATACTTTCAAACACTCCTACTGATACTTGTACTTAATAATATTCTGCCAAGAACATTTTTCTTCTAATTTATAGATGAAATGAAATGGTCAGTCTAGAGTTGAGTCAGCTATTTTTCCCTATAATGCAAGGTTCAAAGTAATGCTGTAATATATTACAGTGGATGGCAACCTTGGGTCTCAAAAGCATTATAGATGAGCTGACACAAGCTGAAAAATATATTGAACAGAACCAAAAGTTTCATGGCCAGTTTCCTTAGCTGGATTGGTGTGATGCTTTCTAACAGAGATAGATTCCTAGACAATGTCATTCCGAGACAAATTTGATCAGATCAGCCAGTGAGTTGGAGAATCACCTATTCTAACCTACGTAATGTTGTAGAAATATATAACAGCATATGCTTTCCTACTTGTGTGAGAATGATGTAGATTTTAAAACTCAATCTATAAGTAAGATCCCAGTTTACAGCATATGAGGCATTTAAAATAATTTTGATTTTTTTTTTAGTCAAAACAGATCAAATCTACTCCTTTTTCCTTAACCCTGTAATTGCAAGTGTATTATATTTAATGCATGAGTTTTTGAGAATTCTTTATCTGTAATCCCATTAAGCCAACAGCCTAGGTGTCACGGTCCGCTGTGACGGACCGAGTGGAGAATGCGTGTAATGGACCCAGGTGCGTACACAAGTGAACAGACGGGAGTGAGCTTTAACAGAAGGCGAGCCTTTAATATGGCTGAAAACAAGGTGTGCAAATACAGCAGGGATGGCGTGGCTAAACAAAAACCTAAACTGGGAACAAACTATGGTGAGGCTATGGCTTGGAAGACAACAGACCAGGCATGGAAACACGGAGGGTGGGAACACAGACAACGCGACACAGACTGTAAGAAACACAGAGACTAAATACACATGAGGGATGATCAGGGGAAGTGGCCACACATGGGAACGCAGCTGACACACATGAACTTAACGACAGGACAGGAGGAGTGAGCTGAATACACATGACAGTGAATGCAGGCCTTCAAAGTAAAACAGGAAACATGAGACATGAACCGGGGAGACGTAGTACAGGGGGAGGTGACATAACTGACAGCATGAACTTGACAGTACAAGACACACAGACATAAACACACGAAGGGCAAGGGAGACGTAATGCAAGGGTAACATAATTACAAAAAGGACTGGACTACCTTAAAGAACCTAAGCAAACAATAAACATCAAAATAGGTTAAGCATAACACACTGGGTCACACGACCCAGGACCATGACACTAGGACCTTTATTAATTGACTAAAGTCTTGACTATCGATTCTCAAATCAAGTTTAAAATACAAACCAGCAAACTGAAGACTCAGGTGAAGATCTAATACAGGGTGAAGTGAACAAAGCTCACGTTTAAAGCCAATAATGCTCAGTTCAGGTCAAAGTAGTAAATTCAGTAAACCCCAAATCCAATCCAGCACATTCTTAAAACATCATAAAATTATCCGCTGTAACCAATAACAACAAGTTACAGTCACGTGTGTGACATCACTGGTCATTGTTATAGTTTTTCTCCAAAGGGATCAACAACAACTGTAAAAAACTGTCAACAACTGATTGCTCATGAGGGTTGTTGGATTGTTGGTTTTCCCTGAGTATTATAGTAGGGTCCTCTTACAAAATAACACCTTGAGGTGATTCTCATTGATTTGACACGATAAAAATAAAATTGAATTCAATTAAACTGAAAAAATACTGTAGTCCAATGTCCTCCACTGCCACCAAATATCCATCCAGTAGATCATCCCTGGGATGTGGCTGGATGGGAAATTTGGAAGAGCCACTAACAAATCTGTAGCAACTGTGTGACGCTATCGTGTCGACATGGAAGAAAGTCTGTGGGAGTGAGGGATGTTTCCAATGAATGAATGAACACAGCTCTCAAGGCAAATGGGTCCAACCTTTTACTTGCAAGGTGTGCCTAACAATGTAGTTTGATGAGTGCATATTTGTAGTATATGCTTGTGTGTAATTAACACAGCCATGACATGCACAACAATATGTCCTGTAATTCTGTTAGTTTCATCTGAACCTCTTCTGAGAACATGTGGTTATCTCTGCTTTCGGTTTAAGGGCAGTTTCACTGACGGTGTTACCGGCCTTGCTCTTTCATTCACATTTGACAAAAGTTTGAAGTATTTTGATTGAAAACACGAATACAAAGCTTGACAGTATTCAGGACAGTGAGCGATCTAGTGCTATGCTCAACAAAAGTACAAACTGATTTGATGTGTCAGAGTAGTGACAATGACTTTTTTCTGCTGTGATAATTGCACCACGTCAATCGAGAACAAACGCAGTTGTGGGTAAATATTAATTCAGCACAGGAGGTTTAAATGGTGGGAGGTCAGGTGGGTATGACCCTATTACTGTAGGAATATCCAGTCATATAGTACCACGAGTAAAAGAGAACACTTTTTACACACCCGAGATTATGAACTTTCTACTTAAACTCAAATTTGCTTTACTTTTTCCTTGTGTTCACTCGCAGGAAGCATCTTTTCATTCTCTCTGGCAAACACAAGCATACTTTATTAATACACAAATGTGCTATTCCATCCTATGTGATAAAATGCTTACTCACACATGAAACTGTAACGGAGGAGGTGTGAACAGGTCTGATTGTGCTAGAGCGACTGTGTAGACTGGTCTGAGGTTTGGGAGACTGTTTGATCAGGTCTGTTGGAGCCCAACTTGTTGGAGGGGTGAGATTAAGGGAAAAGGGGGGGGGGGTGAAGAGGGAGGACAAAGCAGTGAAGGGGAGAATGAGGTAAAAGGCATCATGGAGAAACAGAAGGGACTAAAGGGACAGAGCAATGAAAGAAATGTTAAAATGTTACAATGTAGGGATGGTGGTAAATATGAAGTAGGGGGTGGGAAAAGAAACACAGATAAACACATGGAGGAAGAGGAAGTAAACATGAGAGAATAGATTCTGGAAATGACAGAGGAAGAGATGCTGAGAAAGACAAACTGAACTGAAGAGAAAACACAAAGGCTGGACTATAAATGAACCTCAAAGTTATAAGAAGGGTGAAAAGGAAAGAAAATAGTCAATGGAAGGGAGCTGCAGGATGGAGTGAAACAGGTGGAAGAAAAAGTGGGTGAGAACAAACAGAATGGAGAGGAGACTGCAACACGAAGGAACGCTGAGGCCGGTTTCGTCACAGGGCTCCGGAGAGTTGAGATAAAAGCCCTTCAGCGGCCGGCTCCAGATTAGATCTGTCACTGTCACCTTGGTTCTCAGTGTCTCAGGTATGACTGTGACAGGGAAGGAAGTGCATCCTGCTTACTCCAGGGTTTCATCATATCCAACATGGAGTTCATCTGTGACCATCGAACATGTGTGTACTGTCAATCCAACACAACACAGGTAAACAATACTGAGATTATCCCGGACAAAGGAGATGCTGGAAAACAGAAAAAAGAAGACAAAAATTAAGTTTGGTAATAATAATTAAAAAAGCTACTTTCAGCTATTCCTTTATTCACACATTCGCTCACTGCTCAGGTAGATTTTTACATCAGATGCCCTTCCTGACTCAACCTCCAAGGAATTTGCATCTCCTGCTGAGATCAAACCAGGGAGCCTTCACGTGTCAGACCACTGCAGTCTGAAGCCACCACAGAAATGATGGGAATGAAACCCCAACGTTCTTAAACAAACAAGACACAGTCCTCGGAGGCAGCTCACTCTCTGGGCAGTATTTACTTTGAATATAGTTTGTAGTGCTATAAGACTTAGAGAAAGATATACAACATACATAAAACATATGTGGGAGTTGATCATGGACATAAGTCAAGTTTATTATATTAAATAATATTGTATAATGTTACACTACAGAATACTTCGAGATAACTGGGCAGCTTCTCTTTCTCTTGGCAATACTTTCTTCAAAGATAGAGATACATTTTGGGGTCAACGTGAAAGAAAGGAAAAGCAGGTGAAAGTGAGGTCAGAGGTCAAATGTGAGGTGATGTTTTTAATCTTCATACAGTGCTTTCTATATGTCAGCAATACACACCACATTGTAAGAATGATTATATTAGTTATATTAAGTCACTTTTTGGCCAATAAATCAAATTAAGTTGACCTTGAAGACTTTGGTGGATGTGAGCCAAAGTTTAATGGATTTGTAACATGACACCGCTCGACACGCCTGCAGAGTTTAGTCAGAAATCACTCAGGATCGGGTTTATAGACAGAGTGACGTGCACGCAAACACTACCAAAAACCAAACCTCCTCAGAGGAGGTAATGAGGCAATAACTGAGATAATTAAATAGAAAATTAAAGGACAGGATTGTTTTTATGTTCATGAGCTTTATGGTTCATGACCATTAGACCTTTGATGCTGTTTATTCCAGGGTGGTAGGACTATTTCAGTGATGTACAGGAATCTTATGGAAAACTGAAGAGCAGACAGAATTTGTCGGAAAAAATGAACAAAATGTGAAACTTTCCATTAGAATTGTAGAAAATGGAAAGTCTGGTTATATGCAGAAGAGGTTTTGTTGATAATGTGTCCTCCTGGTATTATGACTGCAACGGTGAACCATGGAAACAAATAGGTTAGGAAGCATAATTGTACCTGTGATTCAGTGGGTACATTCAAATGTACAGTTTGCTTGCATCAGACATCATGTCAAACAGTTTGGTTTACAATGTACTTAGTGGAAACAATGTCATAGCATAAGATTTATGTCCAAATTTTCCCAAGTGCTTTTTTGAATAAGTAAGGATTTTTAACGCAATGTTCCTGATCATACTGTTTTTCTTTAGAAAGCAATTTCAGGGAAGAGTATGGGCTGAACCACTTTTTGAAGGTGTGTAGGGGGGTAACGTTATGAATGCACTCATATTTAGAATTCATTCTCCGACTTTGTTTTATTGATTTCAACCATGACACACAAAGTTAGCAACAGCAAAGTTGATCTTGATTTCAGAACAGCTGTAACAACCATTATACCCTCCAATCCCCCCCAACCCCCCATTCCGAATTCTCCCCCTACCAGGTCCACACTAGACAAGACACCACAGAGAACCAGTCTCAAGACCTCTCAACATCTCAAGATTTAAGTTCCTCGGTTTCTTCAGTCCAGCATCTTGCATTAACGTCATGTCATTGCGTGTGTTCAGTTCCATCAGTCAGCTGTTCAGTCAGTTAGCCATCTTCTGTTCTCTTCGTTTGTCCGTCACAATAAACACCCTGAATCTTCACCGTAAGGAGATGATGTCACCAGAGTAGATCCGCCACAGTTTTTGGTGTGAGAAAGCATCACACCAAAAATTAAAGGCATCCGTTTAGGCTTGAGAAAATAATTGTTGATGCTTATGAAGCAGGAGCATTTCCAAATTCCAAGCACTGGAGTGACCACGATTACGAGAGAGCTATATTATCTTTTCACTATACTAATGCTGGAATGCTGGGAAATGCTCGGTTACATTTAACCACATGATAATCAAACATACTTTGAGAAAGGGTGGTGTTACCTTTCAATTCAGAAAAGTAATGCTCATGGAAAATAACAAGCATCTTCATTTTCTGCACTCGTGACTGATGTCTGGTGTATTATCATATGATTCAGAGAGCACTGTAGGCTGTGAAAACTTCTCAAGAACAGCTCAACAAACCTGACACAGAGTCAACCAGGCCTCCAAACACCCCAGATTCCAATCCAATCAAGCGGTCACACGTTGCAGGAACAAGCCGAATCCACTCAGGCTCCAACAATCCAGCCCACAGGACCAAAGGGATCAGAGCATTATCAACACAGAACACCACGAGAGACCTGGTGTTCATGCCTCAAAATGTCAAAGTCATTTTGGCTGCACAAAGGGAAACTGCACAATATTAGGCAGGTGTCTTCACTCTAACTTATTGCGTCATGTGACTCATACACATTGAGATTTCAAAAGAAAGTGAAACAGTGACTCCTCTAAACAAACAGTATGCAGCCCACTTCACACTGCATTATTTCTTTGTTCTGAGAAACATTCAGCTAATGATTCTGCAGGTTTTCACCTTTATGTGTGTAGCCTCCATGTAGTAAAGTGTGCATATTTCTTTGCTTGTAACACAGTGATAAATGCACAGAGATGATATAGTGGTAGTTTCATGGCCTCATTTGCCCCTTTGCAGCGAGAGTATACAAACAGAGCAGGCTGCAAATATGTCCACAGTCTGCTCTCACTTATGCACTTCTCAACTCAAAGTAAAGTGTTTTTCTTTTTCTCTGCTTCTGGAACAATTACATTTGTTTGCAGGAATCATTAGTTTTATCTCAAGCTGGTGACATGGCACACAATTTATGATTGCACTGCTGCAACGATTTCCCTTGCTGAGCGCGTGATATATAATATTTACAAAATCAAGTCTAATTATTTTAATTATCAGCTCACAGCCTAATCCAATAAAACAACGTCTGCACCTCATTCACTTGACACAATCAAATCGGCACCATACTGCAAGTCATTTTGATCCTTTTTTAAAACCAGGACTCCACCGTTGTCATATTCACACTTGCTTTTACTGGAAAATATGTCAACAGCGTACCATAAAACTGCTGTGAAGTGCTAACTTTCTTTCATCACTGACTGTGGAGCAAGCATACAAAATATGAATAATCTGTGTAAAAAAATGCAAAGGTAGAAACTGAAGCAGTTAACTGATAATCAATAGAAAAAAAAGCAACAACATGTGGGTTTAAATATTTATCTTGAGGTAGATGATATACAGATGCAGTGCTTGTGGCAAGCTCGTGGCATTATAGCAACAGTGGCTGTGCATTCATTATTCAAGGAAGTGCTGAGACTACACTAGGTATAGAGCATTTTCCCTGTCTGCGCTTACAGGCCCACCATGCAGGCCTGGGGCATCGTCCTCATTAGGAATTCTGATGGCCTGAGGAAATGAGCTTCTAGTGAGACTCTTTGTCTGGTCTTCAGGCTTCATTTCCCACACCACAGCTGAAGAGAGAGGCCATTGCTAAGGTGCTTTGTGTCCTTAATATTTTTCTTTGCCTTGGGCCTTTATCACCTCGTATAGATCCAGCTCCATCAGATTTGAGTTGCATTTAGCAAGCTGCGTCATCATCTACTGAGTGTTGAATCCATACAGCGAACTGGCACTCCTCAAAGGGACACCTTTGATGGTGCATATAGTTTAGGACTGCAATCTGGAAGTCCTTCAGACGTCTAAAGACTGGGATAAAAGTAATTCTTGGTCCTTTTTTTCCCCCTGACATCAGTGGCAGGCACCTCTTAAGTTGTTCAACCAAGCTGGAACCTCCAGGGCAAAAAATTAAACTGGAAATAAATAAACTGCAGAAGTTCCAACAGTTGGGAAAAGTGGTAAAGTTTTACATTAGTGCAGTTCCTAATAGGGCCACTTGGGCAACTCTCAAAAAGTGAGTCAGTACTTAGATTCCCACATTAAAACTTTACAGCTGTAGTTTTTCTCTCTATAACCATTTCCTGTCTTCTCCACAATATGCTTTAAATTCTGCATTATTATGTGAACTGAAACTCCTGGTTTTCTATCTCCAGCATTTTAAATGCATTTATCTCCAGCTTATGTTAGTGCAATTTTAGTATGAATATATGCGTGTGTTTATGTGATACACTAAGCAGAGTGTCATATGTTGACTTGTGCCTTTGAAGAAACAAGATAGCATGATAGCATTTTCCTCGCTCTAGTTGATGTTCAATAGGATGCTGTTGTCTTGGTAACACTGTGGCAAGCTCTTTACCCTTGCACTATTGGAAACTAGGTGGCCTTTACATACTTAGCTGTCATGCAGCGCTGTCAGATAGGCCTCTGACGAATAAAAAAGACAAACAACCTTCTCCCAAGAAAACCCAAACAGCTGTAGTAAGCTGTCTACAGCAGCAGGCGTACCAAAAATCTATAAGAATTTATTCTGTTTCCACAGACATTGAACCCCCACCCAGATGTCTCCAACATCTTGGAGCTGGTGTAGAGAGAGAAGGCTTAAATCAATATGCTCACATAATAAAAAATAAAGCAAAACAAAAAGCACAGCCAGTACAGGGAGTGCAGAATTATTAGGCAAATGAGTATTTTGTCCACATCATTCTCTTCATGCATGTTGTCTTACTCCAAGCTGTATAGGCTGGAAAGCCTACTACCAACTAAGCATATTAGGTGATGTGCATCTCTGTAATGAGAAGAGGTGTGGTCTAATGACATCAACACCCTATATCAGGTGTGCATAATTATTAGGCAACATCCTTTCCTTTGGCAAAATGGGTCAAAGGAAGGACTTGACAGGCTCAGAAAAGTCAAAAACAGTGAGATATCCTGCAGAGGGATGCAGCAGTCTCAAAATTGCAAAGCTTCTGAAGCGTGATCATCGAACAATCAAG
>NW_005187402.1:1790623-1796566 GCF_000239375.1 Pundamilia nyererei | reverse complement strand
CCTGCACACACAGATATCCCCCTAAAATAGCTAAAACTAAAAACAAACTAAAAACTACTTCCAAAAACATTCAGCTTTGATATTAATGAGTTTTTTGGGTCCATTGAGAACATGGTTGTTGTTCAATAATAAAATTATTCCTCAAAAATACAACTTGCCTAATAATTCTGCACTCCCTGTATATCTAAACAGCTCTGGGGAGTCCTTGTGTTGAAAATGAGACTCAAATATGTTTGTAGCATCTGGAGACTGACTGTCAGAAAGTCTGTGTAGTTTATGATAATCCTCTTCCTACTTTACAGGTACACAGAATGACGGGAATGGCATGAATGATGAGTGTGTCAGAGCTGTTAACACACTCTAATGGTTCTAAGGTATCGGGCTTTTAATTAATTTTAACTTGTATGTCTGATCTTATTGTGAAGCACTTTGTGATTTTTATCTGTGAAAATGTGCTATATAAATAAATTTTACTTACTTACTTATGTGTGACATCATCCTCAATTTCCTGCTTTGTGAGTGGTTGTTCTGTGCTCACAGACGCTCCTCTTTTTTGGAAATCAAAATATGGTCACCCTACTTTAGCCACGTTTATGTATCTGTAGTAGCTGTACCTGCTTTTCCATGCAGCTTGGTCTTCATCAGTTTCCTGTTTGACTATGGACGTCAGAGAAGAAAATTTATTATGAATGACAAACACACAGAAAAAGAAAGAGGACACAGTAACTGCTGCATGATGTGTTGTGGGAAGTGGATAACAGTAGTGTATTCTGCATGTCTTCAACTTTACTCCTCTGAGGGAGGTACAGTATGCCTACTTAACTATGTCTAGCCTTGCAGCTATCAAAGCCATAATTACAGCTGATCTGAACCTGTCGGGCTCATTGTTTTTGTGATGGCCAATTGCTAAGCAAAGTACTAATGGTTTTTTATCAGCTGAACAATATGCAGCAGTATGTTAAAGCTGAATGCAAACCCATCACAAAGTGATCTGCACAGCTCCAGATTTGCTGGAGTGTACTGAGCAGTGATGATTTCGCAGACTGCTATAACCTAAGTACTGAAAGCTGAGACATAACAACCCCCTTTTAAACAGCCATAAAGTCTTTGTCGAAGGAAGAGGAGACGAGCGTAAGGTCAAAATTCACCAGTGCATTTAAATGTGACACCAAGGACTCTTTCACAAGCGTCCATGTTACATCCATGTGAGAATTAGAGACCTATGTCAGTGTGGCCATTACCCAGCACAAAACAGCAGCACTCTAGAAGGACACCTTGTACGTATTAGTGAGAAGCAAGTGCTGGTTTGTGCACCGGGAATGAAAAAGATTTCTGTAGCTCTCTTTGGCAGCGCAGCCTTTCCTTTAGATTTGACTGATTATTTCAATTTTTCAGGTTTCAAGACTCTGAAATATATTAACTATTACCAGAACACATGTGAATGTCAGTTTTCACTTGAGGGGGAAGTGAATGTGTCACTCTCATTCGTGACCATATCATCACAGAAACACCAGAGTGCTTGTAGACTTAGGATAGATGTAAAAATATGTTTACTTACTACTGTCTCAATGATGTTTGCTTGAATTTTTCAGAAAGTGGTGAAATGTCCTGAA
The DNA here is from genome assembly GCF_000239375.1 of Pundamilia nyererei. Classification (NCBI taxonomy): domain Eukaryota; kingdom Metazoa; phylum Chordata; class Actinopteri; order Cichliformes; family Cichlidae; genus Pundamilia; species Pundamilia nyererei. Next base: position 1,794,953 of record NW_005187402.1, on the reverse strand, counting down.
GACTTTTTTACCTTTTCTTCAACACTGATGTGATGAACTTCACAGAAACTCTTCCAAAAGAGATCTGATTCCATTTCCACACAAAGGTAATTGGTTGCTGTGGATAAAGAAAACAGTCCTCAAAGTGTCTCAAAGCAAGATCAGTGTATAAAGTATGTGAGACAATTAAAAAGTGTTGTGTGGTTTTCTGGTTTTCGTGACGTGCATGAGCCTAAGAGCCAGATCACATTCATAAAACATTTGTTTCTATTACTTTACTAAATTAAAATGAACTTTAACCAATGTGATACATTTATTTCTGACTTTATGACAATAAAAATGAATATGTCCACTGATGTAAATATCAAACATGGTAATACATTTACAATAATATAGTAGAATACCTTAATTTCCTCTCCTCATCTCTTTATAGACAATAGTGCCCAGTGACCATCCAAGCTTTATGAGGGCTCATTTTGGAAGATGGCCTCACTTTTCTCGTAAAGGGCAAACACATCATTATCTTCGCTGTTCTTAATTTTCAAAGTGGTGAGCAGTAGATTATATATTGCAACTCTGGCTTCTGAGCTGTTAAGTAATAATATGTCTGATAGTATGGAAATCTAAAATGATGACAAATGAGAGGATTATAAGCTACCTCCTCAATGATACAGTCTCGAGAGACTTTCATCATTGCATCCCTCACTCAGAGCTCTAAGACGAGTGATGTGAAAAGCTTTTGGCCAGGTGATGGTGCACTTTTGTCAGTGATCTCGATCCAAAGATCTCCATCTGTGGGCAGTGGGTCCAATATTACTTAATTATCTTTTAGCTGTCTCAAAAAAAACCCCCCAAAGAAAACGAGCTCGACAGCTGGTGTTTTGATGAAAACTTCTTTAAATACACCTGACAGAAGACAAAATCAGGTTTCACAAACTTTTTTTTCATCTTACAAGGGTCAAATATTTCGTATCTTTGTCATATTAACCTATAAAAGAATTCAGTTAGACGCCAACACATCTCTGATTATCTCTGGAATATCACTTTAGATAAAATATAATCAAAAAATGCTTGATTAACTCACATGTTAGTGTCAAAGACTTGTCCGCTCAACCGATTAGCCAACTTGGAACTCCAAGGGGGCTTAAGTCTGTCCTCTCACAGGACAAGATGTAGGTCACATCCTGGACAGATCTCACCCACGTTAATTTACTGACATCTTAGCAGGTGATTTCTCATAAAAAGTAACATAGTTGTAACTGACACGGAGCTGAAGATCACGATTGTAATAGAGGCAACCCACCTGAGAAGACTGAGAAGAAGCTGCTAAAGGGGCAGCGAGAAAAGATGGAGAAGGTTAAGTTCCACTGTTGCCAGGGGTAATATGAGCTGGAACCCCTACACTGGGGGAAAGGCTTCAGTAGACTCACAGTTCATCTAAACTATATGTCCCTCACAATTAAGTCCTTAGAACAGGAAAGGTACAGCCCCTCAGAATCCCAGGCCTAGGGCGAGTAGAAAGTTTCGCACCTTTTTAAACCAAAGTTATTGGAATTTATTTTCACATAATTCTCACCTACACTTTAAGTTCAATATGAAAACTTAAAATTACTTAACATGGCTTGTGTTTACTTAAATTTGTCACAGTCAATGAATAAAACTGATGCTTCCTGCATAGATGAATATTAAATATGTAGAAGCTACCAGCAGGATGCTGATGTTTTAAAATATCCTTCAAACTCCACAGCGCTCAGCAAAAGATGAAAAGTTAAGAGTTATGAAAAAAGACTGACTGGGAAAGACAAAAGCTTTTTTTCCCTGGGTTGTCAGCAAAAAAAGCATCAGGTCAAAAGTTTAAAACTAAAGGCTGGAAAGGCTGACGGGTCCTGCTGATTAAGAGGGGAGCTGGCTAAAACCCTCTGGATTGACTGCTGGTACTCAGCCTGATTCAACAGAGTTAAGTGGGGTCAATCTTTTTCAGCTGAGATTCCATTCAGCTGCATATCAAGATCTGCAGTTTAGCTACCTGATCAAAGCAGATCAACCTACAATACTCTTGCATGGTCACAGCATCCTGGCAGAGCCACGGCCAGGTTACACTGATGCATAAAAGCAGGCAACATCCTCTAAGTGCTTTCATTTATCCCAATTCTAATGAACACCAAGGATAGATAATTACAGTTACAGTATATAGAATAGAATAGAATAGAATAGAATAGAATAGAATAGAATAGAATAGAATAGAATAGAATTGTCAAGGTGCTGGGTCGTTGACCCAGCGTTTTGTGTTTTATGATTATTTTCCTCTGTTCTAGTTATTCTGATTTTGGTATTCTGTGTCCTCCCCCCTTGTGTCCGGTTCGTGTTCTAGATTTCCTGTTTTATTCTGAAGGTCTCTGTCTGTTGTCATTGTGTTCAGCTTGTGTCCTCCAGTCATCATGTGTATTCGGATCAGCTGTTCTTCCCTCCTGTGTGCGATTACCCGATTACCTTGTGTGTGTATATATAGTGGGTGTCGTCTGTGTTCGTTGTCGGCTCGTCTGTGTTCTATGGTGTTTTGTTCCTGTCTCTGCGGCTCGCTGCCCTGCACCCCTTTTCTATGCTCTTAGGTTTGTCATTTAGTTCTCCCAGTTTAGGTTTCTTCAGTTGTTTTGTCATGCCTCACTGCCTGTTTTTGCCACTCCACCACTTGTAAATAAACATCACTCGAATCATCAGTCACTGCCGCATTTTGGGTCCTCCTTTTCCTCCAACACCACCCGATCAGATTTGCACACTGTTAGACCTCTGCCTCACCGCTACATATTTCAAGTACAATGAAGGCTTTTACAGACAAAAACATGGCTGTGCCATGGGCTCCCCCGTGTCACCTATTGTAGCCAACCTTTACATGGAGGAAGTGGAAAGGAAGGCTCTTGGCTCTTTCAAAGGAAGAGTACCCAGCCACTGGTACAGATATGTAGATGACACCTGGGTCAAAATCAAGACACAAGAAGTGGAATCCTTCACTGCGCACATTAACTCTGTGGATAAAAACATCAAGTTCACCAGGGAAGACACAAAGGACAACTGTTTGCCTTTCCTGGACTGCGCGTGCACATTGAAGAGAAAGGCAAACTCAACATCGAAGTTTACCGGAAGCCCACACACACGGACCAGTACCTCCTCTTCGACTCCCATCACCCTCTGGAACACAAACTTGGAGTAATTAGGACCCTACACCACCGGGCAGAACATGTTCCCTCTAAGCCTGAAGGAAAAAAGAAGGAACACACACATGTAAAGGAAGCACTCAAAACGTGCGGCTATCCTAAATGGGCGTTCTTAAAGTCAGCAAAGAGGCACAGAAAAGAACATCAGACACCAGCGAGGGAGGATAAGAAGGACAGACGCAACAACATTGTCATCCCCTATGTAGCCGGTGTATCAGAAAAACTCAGGAGGGTTTTCTCCGAGCACGACATCCCAGTGTATTTCAGACCCAGCAACACGCTCAGACAAAAATTGGTTCACCCGAAAGACAAAACGCCAAAACACAGACTTAGCAATGTGGTGTATGCTGTACAGTGCAGCGGGGAATGCCCAGACCTCTACATTGGAGAGACCAAACAGCCACTTCACAAGCGCATGGCACAACACAGAAGAGCCACCTCCACAGGACAAGACTCAGCTGTCCATCTGCATCTTAAGGATAAAGGACACTCTTTCGAGGATGCCAATGTTCACATTTTGGACAGAGAGGTTTGAAAGAGGAGTGAAAGAAGCCATCTATGTCCACTGTGAGCGACCATCATTGAATCTCAGTCTCTCACTGGTCAGTCACAGGAGCATGTTCAGTGAGAGACTGAGATTACCGAAAAGCACCACTGAACGACACAGGAAATCTTTCCTGCCTGTGGCCATCTCCCTGTACAACGCATCCACTTAACACACTGTTTGCTGCTATAACTACACATGTTTCTTTTTCAGCTATTTATTTATGAGTGACTTATGTATGTATATATGTATATATATGTATATATTGTACTATTCTTAGTTAGTGTATTGTCTGTCTTGTCTTGATGTTGCTTTATAATGGAGCACTGTAACAAAAAATAATTTCCCCCAGGGATCAATAAAGTATTCTGATTCTGATTCTGATTTTGAACAGAGGCGGTGTTTTACGACACCAACTCTCTGCCATCTATAATCCAGTTTTGAGATCCCTTCCCAGACGCCTTAACGCCCACTCACATCCTGGGCCATCTGATCTCAGTAATTCGCATGATAAGGTGGGGCCAGGTTTCACAATGAACTCACCCGAAACTCTGGCTGATTGGGACCCACACCCAGTTTCACACCTTGGCTCAGG
>NW_005187402.1:1773057-1776012 GCF_000239375.1 Pundamilia nyererei | reverse complement strand
TGGTGGTGTACAGGTCCTGCAGAGATGGGAGTCTGCAGCCAATCACCTTCTCAGCAGAGCGCACAACACGCTGCAGTCTCTGTTTGTCCCTGATAGTGGCTCCAGCGGTAACACGGTGATGGAGGAGGTGAGGATGGACTCGATGATTGCAGTGTAGAATTGCATCATCGTCCGTGTTGGCAGGTTGAATTTCTTCAGCTGCCTCAGGAAGTACATCCTCTGCTGGGCTTTCTTAATGACGGAGGTGATGGTGGGGTCCCACTTCAGGTCCTGGGTGATGGTGGTACCCAGGAAGCGGAATGAGTCCACAGAGGTGATGAGGGTGTCAGTCAGGATGATGGGGGGGCAGTGTGGCTGTGTGCTTCCTGAAGTCCACCGCCAGGAGGACACCGCCACGGCCCTTCAGAGGGTGTTCGACTCTGACACTGACAACGAGGATTTGTTTGGTTTTGAAAGTGACAACGAAGGAAAGAAGCTGTGAGTGGATGACGAAGCCATCCTGAGCCTGTTCGTATCCGACACTGGAGAAGAGGACTTTGGTGGTTTTAGTGTGCAGGAAGAAGAGAAAGATTGTGGTGAATGACTGACTTTTCTTCTTGTTAAAGCCGTGTCACTGCACCTGAGCCTAAAAGGTAGTCCGAATCTATTTTTCTGGTGTGCTGTAGGTTATTGTTATGTACTACATTTGTTACTCATTTATGAAGCACAGTACATGTTTTGTACTTGTAATTACCGCTATTTGTACATATACCTAAAAAGTTATGCAAATATGTACCCATAACTTGTTTTTCAAAATATTAATAAAAGGGGTGTGTCTCCAAACAGCCATCTCTTCCCTGACAATTCCCTTTGTGCATATTCTCTTACATATGATAAGTCAACATTGAAACACCTGCGGCTTTTAGTCAGGTGCGGCTAATGTATGTACAAAACAGGATTTTCCCCTGATTTTAGCTTGTGCGGCTACTATTCAGGTGCGCTTTGTAGTCCGGGAAATACGGTAATTGGAAGGACAGTGGTTTGTACTGAATCCGGTTGTTACTCTGTGTGTGGGAAAAAAGACATAGAATGAATCTCTATATCAATGTGACTTGTAGTATAAATGTGTCTTGACTAAGTGCTATATAAATACTAGTCCATGTAACCAGTACGAGTTATCTTAATCTCTGTAACTAGAATATTCAGGACCACAAACATTTTGAATTCCAGGTTTAGCCCTACTTAACAGTGCCGATCTCAAGCCTAGAAAAAGGGAGAGGGTTACATAAACAGATGGCATCCAGCAGAAACATTGTTGCCAAATCAGACATGTGCATCATAAAGAATGAAATTTCCATACTGAATAATTCGTGGCTTGGGTTCACAACGGCTGCCTCTGCTGCTGTTTGCCCATAGGGTGCCAGTGGAAATCGTGCCACTGCTAGCTAAAGATGAGGGAAGAAGAAAGGAAGAAGGCATGTTAGGACACAGTGGGAGAGAAGGAAAGGTAGGTGAAGGAGATGAGAGTGGAGACATCACGAGTTTGAAGAAACTGAAGGAGGGATTGTGGATGTTGTTAGTTCGTACACCTCATGAGCTGGATGTCAGTTCAAAGACAAAGAAGAACTCTTGAGTAATTTGGATAATGTGGTAGAGGGTGTCTCTCTGGGGAAGAGAATGGTGATTGGACCAGAATTCAGTGGACATGTAGGTGAAGGGAACAGAGGAGGTGTTGGGTTGGTATGGTGTTAAGGTGAGAAACGTAGAAGGACAGATGGCAGTGGACAGAAATAGCTGTGTTGAACAAATACTTAGACAGGGTGATGGATAAGAGTGGAGGAAGGTGCACACAAGTGGACTAGAGTACATGTTATCCAGAAGTTGGAGTCTGAAAGAGATAAGAGAGTGCAAGCAGGGTGGAGTGGGTGGAAATGAGTGTCAGGGGTGATTTGTGACAGAAGGATGGCAGTAAGAGTGAGAGGGAAGGATTGGGAGTAACCACACAGCCTTTTATTAAGCCAGTATTTATAAAGTTGTTTTCAGATATTCCATGTCACAGGTGGAAGGATGCAGTACACCAGTCTGAGGGGCAGCTGCTGATTATCTCCTTTATTTCTCTTTCTTAAATGTGCAGAGAGAGAGAGAGAGCGAGAAATGATGATGATGACCACATAAAAATGTAGCCTCAGTGCTAAAACTAAATAAAGGCACCATTACAGAGACAGTATAAGGACCATATAACAGCAGGACAATTGTTCAGATAAGGAGTCATACTACTAAATAAACTATACTGAAATATAAATGCTTGCAAATGGAAGGAACCAAGTTCTTTGAAGATCTTTTTACTCCACACAAATGTTGAATAGGCCAGTGGGCAGGAAACTAATGTGAGGAGCAGGAGAGCATGTGGGCCAATCACCATGGCAATAAGAAGGATACAGGACATAACCCACTGCCCACTGCTACAGTTGGAAAAGACGTCAACTTTTGCTAAAAAAAAATGTGACTGGTTGTGGGATGAAGCACCTACAAGCTGTACTATGAGAAGCTTAAGCGATATCAATGCCTTTTTCCATTTCTGCCACAGCCGCTCAAACTTCCCACCAGCGTTCTTCACCACCGCTGCTGCTGATCCAGCTTGGGAATTCTGTGCACTCAGAAGTAGGAAAAAAAGCTTCTCATGCATTGACTGTGTATTAGGCGGAAAACTCAAGGTGCAAGTACCTTAGAGAAGATGCGAGATTAGTCTGTGGATCAAACGATTCAGTCTAGCTCTGTTGTTCAGAAGTGATTGCTTACATTCTTAAACTCTTTTTCTGCTCCGTCTGTGCTGGTACACAAATACTAACTCTCCCACACCCATCTCTTTAGCAAGCAAGTCATTCGGTATCTGTGTTGCCATAGTAACTCATTCAAAACCTGCAGAAAGTAAAGAGTAAGGAGTGATAGACATCATATATAATGATATATGATATA
>NW_005187402.1:1763984-1772998 GCF_000239375.1 Pundamilia nyererei | reverse complement strand
TATATCATATCATATCTTATATCATCTATATCATATATCATGCCCTGTAGACTTTAAATAAAAAAATAAATGGATCATAAATGTTTTTGGTAAAGATTAAATTTGAAGCCTTTTAAAGACTTTTGCATAGTACTGAGCCACTATGCAGACAGAATCCCAAGTTGCACGTATATTTCTGTCTGACCTTTTCTGAGTATTTGGTGTCATTTCCACATACAGAGTGTTCAAACAAACCTTTTCCCAGCCTCTGACCCTGCAGTGTGTCGGTTTGATGGTGTGCCTGCTCTCACAATGCTGAAAACACAGACTAAATTGGCAGTTGGTGTTTCCAACTCATTTTTTAAGTAATCCATCATGGTTCTAAGTGGCTAGGAGCTCACACCAGCTTAAGCTTTTTTTAAACTAGGTGTTAAGTCTTAATTGCGACTTTTGTTGTGATTTGGCGCTATATAAATAAAATTGAATTGAATTGAATTGAATTGTTGATGGAGAAGGTCGGAAGGAGCTGTGATGTGTGGATCCAGAGGAAGCACATGATAACGTGCCAGGAGATCAAATGTGGTACTGCATGATTAAGTCAGGAGTGGCAAAGTATTAGAGGGTGGTGCAGGACATGTAAGGGGACAGTGAAAGAGTGGTGTGGCATGCAGGAGTAGGGACAGATCGGTTTAGGGTGGGGGTGTGATTAAATTGGGAATGAGGTCTGCTCCCCTTCTTGTGTCCAATGGTGATGGACAGGCAGGATTCTAGGTAGACTGTGATGTTTGCAGATGACACTGTGATCTGTATTGAGAGTAGGGAGCAGGTGAAAGAGAGAGGTGTGGAATGAAAGTCAGTTGAATACAGAATACATGTGTGTGGATGAGAGGGAGACAGGTGGAAAGATGAAAATACAAGGAATGGAGATAATGAAGGTTGATGAGTTTAGATGTGAGGGCTCAACAGACGAGAAGAAGTGCAGGCAGGGTGGAGGATACACTGGATGAAGGATACTGAAGATATTGAAGCTGCGGGACAGAAGGAAGAGAAACACCACTGAGAAGAATCTGGATATGCAGAGGATGGTTGTGAGAGAAGAGAAGACCAGGGTGAGATGGAAGCAGCTCCCCTATACAGAACAACTTCCTATGGAAGGAATAATGTTTAACTGGTATATAATTGGCACGCCTCCTGAGAGATTGGAGCCTAAATCCAGCGCCTTTGACCACTCGGCCACACTACCACAGCTGTAGGATGTAGAGCTGTTTCAATTACTGTGACCTTATTGTATTATTGTATAGTATTGGTCTAAGCGCCAATCACAGTGATAAAACACATTTCAACAAGGCATTATCCAAACAGCTCATGTAGAGTAGCACACCAGGTAAGCTGAAATATGTGCTAATCTGAGAATACCTGGTGGAGCCTGCACCTGCTAAACTTGCCTGTTTAATCAAACCCAATGTGGGAAAATTAATCTCAATCTTATCTCTAAGTGCAAATAGAGTTATTAAACGCCTCCACCCTGACTCCTCCTCATCGCACATCTTGACCACAGTGATTTGCAGGAGACTTCCTGTTTGAGGAGAGGATTTATTTATTTGCTAGTTTTAGCTGTTTTTCCACAGGGACTGAGAGTCATCAACTTTTCTTTCTCCCAGAGCCTGTTTCCTGTGATAATCCAAATGCCTGTGGAACAATCACAGTGGCATTTTGTTAAGGGAGCTAATGTGATAAGAATAAAATATGTCCTCCCTGTAGCACTTTATATTAACAGAATTTAACATGTTCTAATTCAAGTATTAAGTGAAACATCTGCTTGCAGATGTACACATATTATTTCAGCTAATTCTTTGTTCATCATACACAATGCTATTTTGTTCAAGAAATTCACAAATATTGTGTACAGGTGTTCAGTGAAGAGAGATTCTCTTCTGCGTAAATCACCTTTCTTCTCTATTCACTTGCTAAGTCTGTTGTCATGACCATCTCTATATGCCTACAAGAATTGTGTTGCTGCCACATGATTGGATCAGAGACAGTATGTTTAAATGTGTGATTAAAAACCAAAGTAGTTAATTTTTCCTGTGTGAAATTACATTACAAGCATGCAAGAATTAATTTGCTTATTTTTTCATTTGTGAACTGCTTCATATTTACATACTTCTGCCAGCATTAAAAGATAGAATAAAATATGGAGTTTGTGATGGGTTCAGTCTCTTGTACAGCAGGATACAAATCTGAGCATTGACACCTTAAGACAAACACCACTGCCTTTGAGCAAGGCTCTTAACATTAAGCACTGCACAAAAGCTGCTCAGCTGTGGGCAGATCAGACTGGGGTTACCTGAATGTGTTACACTGTGACTGTATAGGTAAGTTATCTCATATAAGTAATTAAAGACTAAGACATGCAAAACTGTCATGCAGCTAAATAATGAATGTCAAGCTTGAATAGTTCTGTGTTGGTTCTTGAACAATGGAATAAGAAGCAAACAGAAAAATCCGGTGTGGGATTTGTGAAGCAGCCAAGTAGGTTCTTAACTGTTGCAAATGAATCATGGTTGATTTTGAAATTTGTTGAGCATTTCTGGCAGCGTAGCTAAAGGGCAGCAGACTTAAGTACAGAGTCCAAAACGTAACATAAAACAACAAGCTGCTGAAATTTGACAGCTAACGTTAAACTCGGATAAAAACAAGAAACACACACACACAAAAAAAATTACAATAATATGTCACCAGGGGCAGAAATGAGAACGATTCTCCTGCAGAGATAGAAACTTCAGTTTCCTTGAGAACAGTGTGAACAGTGGGGACAAGTACAAAGTACAAAGCATGGCAAGAGCTCAGCAGTGTAATTAATGCTATATATGTGCAGTAGAAAGAACTCAATACATACTTACAATCCATACATACAGTTATTATTTAGATGCACGTGACTGTGTCATTGCACGTGGGAAGCTGCCGAGCAGGGTTGGTCTTTACAAACTGTAGAGAAAATAATAAATAATATTCTTCCTACATTATCTACTTTTTCATCAATTTAAGCTTTTAAAACACAACATATAAAGCTATATTTTTTCTACATAATTGTACATCTATAGCTATATAATTTTCCATCAAGATGACTGTTTTACAGTAGGACTCAAGCGGCGATGTGTTCGTATTTGTGTGAACTGCAGTACTGCATCTCGGGAGCTACTTGTGCTGCAGGGCACAAACAACCACTCATGGACTTTGTATTTCTTCAGCTACTCACTGCCAAGTTGAATCAGTTGAAATCTGTGGCATATTAAAAACTTCAGGACAGGATGCAGATGATCAGCACCGTCAGTGCGGTGAAGACAAAGGTGGGTCTGTGGACATCACAACACAGGAGCAGCAGATAGATTCTGTTCTCCAGCAGAAATGTCTCAGACAGGATGCATAAAAGCTTTCTGTGTATTTCCTTTTGCTCAAGATAGAAAATTTGAAGTGAGTTTGAAAAGTAATCTGTTGTCAAATTCATGTCAATCCAGCCCCGACCGATACAAATGCAGACTGAGTGTAAGTTCCCTCACACAAACAGAAGTACAAATTTGTTCATTGGTTGGTACCGCACACGTGTGCCAAATGTATTTGTCAGAAAGCTCCAAGAAAAAAAACTCCAGATGATAACTACGACCCAAACATGGTTAAGTTAATGGAGATGATGCTTATAGACAGTGGTAGTCACATGACCATTAACCACAATGCTAATTTGTCTGCCACGAGGCCCCAGTCACACAAGTCTAGAGATCAGTCTGTAGCCACCATGAGGGAAAATTAGTATTCCCCAAATGGCTGGCAAAAACCAGCATGGAAGACACTGGAAATCGAACTTTTACTTTGAAGGTGAACGCTCTCCTTTTCTGGCTCATGTTGCACTTTTTCAGCTTTTACAACTACTCAACTAGACAAGTTCCATGCAAACCACGTGACCTTTGTTCCCAAGAGCATTTAAAAGAAGAATTGAAGACAGAGCCTTCAGCTCTCAGTCTGTGGAACCAGCTCCCAGTTTGGATTCAGGAGACAGACATACTTTTAAAATTGGGCTTAAAACTTTCCTTTTTATAAAGCATCTAGTTAGAACTGGATCAGGTGACCCTGAATCCTCCCTTAGTTATACTGCGAGAAGCCTAGGCTGTTGGGGGCTTCGTGTTTCTTCTTCACTAACCCCTTTTGATTCTGCGTTTATAGACCTCTCTGCATTTAATCATTAGTTATTATTAATCTCTGTCTCTCTTCCACAGTGTGTCTTCTGTCCAGTTTCCCTTCACTCACCCCCAACCAGTCATGCTGGTCCCTCCCTGAGCCTGGTTCTGCTGGAGTGTTTCTTCCTGTTAAAAGGGAGTTTTTCCTTCCTACTCTCACCAAGTGTTTGTTCATAATAATCATCTCATTTTCTGTTTTCTCTATGTTATTGCAGGATCTCATCTTGTCAAACAGACTGCCATTATCTTTTCCCGCAGCCCTCTACTCCCCTGTGTATCAATTTTCTGTCTTCATGCAATACCTTGAGGCAACAGTTGTTGAGATTTGGTATAAACAAAATTGAATTGAATTGACAGTGGCAATCTGCTACCAACCAAAGGAATCACATGGAGTGTTTTCCTGCAGCATGTTTTTTGTGACAGATTTCACCCAGTTGTGGAATGCCGATTTTCCCTTAAAGCTACTGATTGTATCCCCATATCATCAGATTAGTCACTCATAAGTTGTGTTTTTTTTAAAATAGCCCAATACAGGAACGTTTTTGACTGAGACCAATATTGCTGTAAAGTGGATCTAAAATGTGCTATTATTTACGTTTGGTAAAAGCCCCAAGTGGCCATTAGGAGAACTGCGGTTTTCAGCCCTGGGGGTTGCCTCTTTTTTAACAAAATATTAATAGCTAGGACATTGAGGATTTATTGTATTTTCTTTAAAGAACATGAGGTGGTTATAAAGTGATGCTAGCTAGAATGAAAACATGAGAAATGAGCAAATAGAATGCATGTTTTAGTTTTAATTTTATGTTTTTTCATGGCAGCTTCAATCTCGAAAAGCATTCTTGCTTGTATACATATTTTTGAGTCTGACATTTTGCATGCAGAGTGGAGAACATTCTCAGAGGTAAAAATAAAAGTGAAAGCCTGCTGAGAACCATAGAGTGTTACATGCAGCCATAGCCACAAACTGGTAGGATTTTGCACTTTAGTGCTACTTATATAAAAAAAGAATAAGAACAAGAAAGAAGAGAACCAAGAGAAAAGGTCACAAAAATGTTTGTATATTAAAACTGCTTTTTTACGTCCTGAGAATGCTGGGTAATGTCGTGTTTGAAGAAAACAATGGGAAAAGACATCTTGTAATAGACTTTGTCACAGTCAAAAACTTTTCCGTTATCTTTTTTTCCTCAACCCTCTACTCCCCTGTGTACCATTACCACAATTTCCTGTCTTCCTGCAATCCGCGGGCTTCGTTGGCATCCTCCTCCGCCTCACCCCCACCTGCCCCACCTCCCATATGTTAGACTGTTTCTAAAGATGTCACTCCTTATGAACTACATCGGAGATTAGTTCCCGCTCACTGCTTTGTATTGCTATCTGTGGGAATATATGAGGCAGCTGAAATCCAAAGTGATAAAATGAACAGAGAGAGGGGAAAAGAAGAAAAGGGGATGAAGAAGAAGATGAAGATGAGGAAAGAATGAGGAGGAGGAGGAGAAGCAAGAACCTACACACAATATAAGAACAAAAAGGAACAAAGAAAACAAGGAAAGACACCACACAGGAGCTGATTTTCTTCTTTAAAGTTGTTATTTTCTTTCATAGTGTAGTTTCATCCACTAATACATTTGAATTTGTGTGTGTCCAAGCTGGTGTTCCAGCTATTTCTTTGTGTCTCGGTGGGCCTTTTTAAAGTGATTCATGTTTCAGGCTTTCAAGGCAATATTCAACCCTCAGCTCTGCTCTGTTATCTTCTCCTTCTCAATTCACTGCTGGCTTTGAATGGAAAAGCTCCCTTGGTCCCTATAATGCGAGGCTGAAGCCCTGCCTTACCTTATTTGTTAGGGCGATACAATTACTGCAATAAATCCATTTTTCTCCACAAGAAAAACAATATTACAATATAATATTCCAAAATTATTGATGGAGTTCAAGTGCAAAGACGGTATTTATTTGAAAACAAAAGCAACTGCATTCGATGATTGTGCACTAAAAATGTAATTGCTCATTGTGCGACAGCATAGAAAATAATAGGCAGTGTAGATGCAGCTCTCTACATGAGAGGACTGACTAGAGAAACACAAAAAAGACACTGTGGACTTTATTTCCCACTTTCAACATAAAGTGAAAGTAAGAGGTACACACCAGCAGGAGAGCACTGACAGTGACCCTGATCATATAATGAATGATGGAGCTTCCCTGAGGTCAAGCCCTTTTCTCTTGTTGCTTCTTGTTTGAGTTTGTTTATTGCTTTTGCTTTCAAATGTATGAACACAAAAAGTGGATTTACAAAACATCTTACTGAATACACAAAATCTCTGGCACACAGGTGTGTACACAGGTACACCTAAGGCCCCCCGAAGGTTTTTATCTGTACGTATCACATGCTATGACATCAACATGTTACCTAGAAACTGTCAGCTAATGGGCTATAATGACTCATTTGTGGCATTTACCTAGAACCTGATGCAAACATCACAGCATTTTAATTTAATTTCAGTAACGAGTGATGCATAATATATTATGGTGTCACAGTGTTGCCTAGTGACCATCTAAAAAGAGACATGCGAATGAATCATTACTACCGTTAATTAAATATATCAGTTTGTGAGCAGCACACACGGACCAAACTATCAGGCTGTACAACCAGTAAAAGTAGAATTTTACTCCACCACATATTACACGGCCTGCAAATTAGACTGAGTGAGGTCTATGAGTTTCTGCCACTGAGTAACTTGGACTCTTTAGCAAAACATTCACACTTTCTGTTCATGTGTTGTTTATGGTAGTTGATCAAGGTTTTACATTACACACCAAATATTCAAAAAAATAAGCTTAAAACATGGTCCTGTTCCAGTTCTGCAGCATTTTTTAGCACATGCAGATCCTCTTTGAAAATGTATGACGTGATCCAAGAATCTGGTGTGCACTGATTGGATGATGGGATGATGTGTAAGATTTATTTTTGTGGATCTAATAATGTGAAATGACTTAATTGCTTAATAAATATTTATTATTATATATAAGTGAACTTCAAACCAATGACTTAGTGTATAATGTAAGGTATAATCAGAATCTTTAGTAAATGAGTCATAAAAAGGCGAAGACTTCTCATAGATGTACTCTGAGAGCTCTGTCTCCTGGCATGTGTGTCTCTGAAGTGCACGTTGGTTCCCTTCAATGTGGTTTTCTTTTTTTTTTTAAGTACAATCATTTTAGGATTTGTAAATCCAGCTAGTGTTGGCATGTAATGGCCAAACATGGTGTTGGTGAGGCCAAATAAAACTGCCTTCAGTTCAGCTCACTGCAAAAGATGAAATGAAGGCACTGGTAGTGTAAACCACTCCGCGTTTATAGACCACTCTGCATTAAATTATGAGTTATTGTTAATCTCTGGCTCTCCTCCACCGGGGGTCTTTGTCCTGTCTCCCTTCCCTCACTCCAACTAACAACAGCCTGGTTCTGCCAGAGGTTTCTTCCTCTTAAAAGGGAGTTTTTCCTTCCCACTGTCATCAGTGCTTGCTCATAGGTCATCAATAAATACCTTGAAATAGTTTTGGAGATGCATGAGAAGAACACCATGGAAGACATAACAATAACAATAGCTGCAATTCGTAAACAGAACAGTTTTGCAAAACACCTTGAATGAAGCTGAAAGTCTGCATTTTGACCAAATATTGACTGTTTGACTTCACAGTGGTGGCATACAGAAGCAAAACTACAAAACGTGCCAAACATTTAAGGATGATTCATGGCTGGTCAGGCTACCAAAACCTCTCACCCTGGAATACAACACACGGTGGTGCATTTAATCAATGCGTTCTTACTCTCAGAGTATAAATGCATAATGGGTGTGATGGATGGTCCAGCTAATTGCATATTTTATCACTTGTATGTAAAATAGTTGGAGCCGTTCACAGCAGCTCTCATCATTACAGTATGAAAGTGATCCATCAGTATGCTCAAAAAGCACTCATTATCCGCCTTCATTCACCAACCACATATACACCTTCATGAGTTCAGCAAACAAACTGAGACTATGACTCCTGGGGCTTTTATAAATGTGGTGATTCAGCGGATCAGATTTCTATGTGCTTTTTCATTGCATGTATAATTTGACAGCTAGCTGAATGCATGGCTCTTGGGGATCACACGATAAAAGCTGCAGCTACATTATTTGGCCAGGATTTTCAGAGCCAAATGCCTAAATTGCTATGCCTAGGGAGTGAGAGGCACAATGTCTGACATGGATTTGGTTTAATGTGCCACAAATGGCTTCATTTCATTTCTCCATCTTCTGAAAGTTGGAGTCTTAAAAAAAAAAAAACAGAGTCCTGAAAAGCACAAGCTTGTGTCAGCCAGCTAAGAAAGAATGCAGAGGACTAACTTTGAGTGGTGCGTAATATTGAATGAGCCGGGGTTTGGAATTCAATTATAAAACTGAACTGATGATCAAATTTTTATAGCAAGCTTTTCTGTTTTTTGTCACTTTTTATGTATCAGTAGGAACTGTCGTTATTCAGAGGAACAAAGAGGAGGCATGTGGTTCAAGCTGAACAGCAGGTTTGCTCATGCAAATGCCCTCACGCAGATTTATGGCACTCTTTTAACAACACAAGTTTTGTTAAAAAATCTTTTTTGTAACATAGATGTGATAAAACAAAACTTTTGAAAAGCACTTTTTTCACCCTGATTAATGCCACCTTTGTCAGGGTCCCTGCTGACTCGTGCCTCTTTTTTCTTTTTTCCTCCGCTAGTTTTTCTCACTTTCTGTTTGTTTGTGTGTGTGTGTGTGTGTGTGTGTGT
>NW_005187402.1:1761586-1763964 GCF_000239375.1 Pundamilia nyererei | reverse complement strand
TGTGTGTGTGTGTGTGTGTGTGTGTGTGTGTGTGTGTGTGTGTGTGTGTGAGTGGGGGGGGGCATGTTTCCCTGCTACTCACCTGTCAACGATCAACTAATAAAGGTGCATATTCATGAGACTTCGATACCAGGCCATGTCTGTAACATCACCACTAAGTCTAAATAATTGAAAAAACACCACAAAACCACCAATTTTCTTTTGTAAAATACTTCTGGAGAGTTATGTATATGAAAGTACTGAAGGACCCAAACATGAGGCTACTGAAAGCAAAATGTTGACTGATTAACAGGAAGTAATGACAGAGCGATAAGCTCCTGTGAAAGGTGAAAGAATCAATACAAGACAGGATCCACAGGCATCCACAGCCTAAGAAAGTAGCACGAGCGGTTTTTGGCTACACTGGTCCCAGTTTGGAAACCCATCTTATTAGAAAGAACGAGCAGTGGTTAAAGCCAACGTTGGCTCAAATGTTCGGCACCCTGAACGATACTGCAGTAGCAGTTGCGGCCCTTGGTGAGCCTGGTTCTGCTGGCAGGTTCTTCCTGTTAAAAAGAAGCTCTTCCTTCCCACTATCGCCAAGTGCGTGCTCATAAGTGTCCTATGATTATCAGGCTTTTCTCTGTATTATTGTGGTGTCATTACCTTAAAATATAATGTGAGATGAATGTTGCTGTGATTTGTTATATAAATAAATACATTAAACTAAATAGCAGTGCCACTCAACTCAACTCAACTCAAGGCTTGTTATCCCAACAGATGCTTCACCTTCATGCCAAAGCTTGAGTAGCTACACTTATTTTTTCCTATTTTGCCCAACTTTGGAGCATTTTGCGCTGCCATTCCTGGATGGAATAACACTTGATGTAAAACACTGACGTAAAAGCACTAAAAGTGTCTTCAGAGACTGAGTGGCGCATCAACAGCATGAGTCCCATTGCACAGCACTGACCTTGACGATACCCAGGCATTTCCTTTCGGGCTGATTTGCTTTCAGATTTGCTCTGTTGTAATGTTTGTTCTGAGCTAATTAGCAAATATTTGGGTAGATGGCAATATAGAAACTACAAGGTATACGGCTCCACACTCTGTCTTGCTTTGATATATGAACCCACTGCCAGAAGCAGCATGTGTGTTAAACATTCATCATGCATTAACTGGATCAAATGTTCATACATAGCAGTCTGAAGGTCAGTGCTATGCCTAAACATCTTTATTAAACATAAAAAAACATGATGGATTCTCATGAGGTCAAACTGTTTACCAAAGCATGAAGGATTATTTTATTAACCTCAGACAGTAAGATTGACTGGACGACTGACAGAAACAAGAGCAGAAAATGGAGAAGGGTTGCTCTGCATCATAATCTTTGCTTGACACTAATTCGTAGTCATGGAGAAGAGCACTTTTTATTTACATGTGCCAACATAATTTTCCATGTCAGGTTTTCCTACTTTCCCTCCTTCAAGCTTCCACAAAATTTCCTTTCCATTACAGTAACTGGATGACAGAACACAGCTTTCAAATGTCAAAGTGACTTTTTTTTTTCTATTAGCTCAATTATACTTAGTTAAAGTACTTCTTCAAGAGTGCTGAACTTCAAAGACAAGAGTCAGCAACTATATGTGGATGTCAGGAACTGCTGTTGTTTCTGATTTTTATGTGCAGTCTTTTATTTTTACGTTATTCACCTCTGGAGTCATTTTTCTTTGTCAGTCTCTGTTGGTGAAGGTAAAGTTCTATAAACAGACCTGATTAAGAGTTTCCTTGTTGATGGTCACTAAAGAGACTGTTTCAGACTATATGTGACTATAGCATGTACCCATTTATTGCTCACCCTGACCCTGCCTGGATGCTAAGGTTTTCTCTGAAAGGTGTTTTATGAATCATTTTAGTAGGTTCTAATTAAACAACTTTTGTTTTATGTTTTACAAATCTATGGAAATCAGTGATATGTGTCATAGTATAATTACATCTGACAAAGAGTTTGTGTTTGTGTGCATGGCAAGCTTGAAAAGTTTGAATGAATTATAATAAAACTTTGCAGGGGTGCAGAGTGGAGTCAAGTTAACAATCCATTAACATTTTGCTTACATCCACCAAGAATCTTCAAGGTGAACAAAGAGTCTTGTAGACTGTGGTGTGTATATTGTAAACATATGAAAAGTACCACGTAAGATGTAAAATATAAAGTAACATCTGACCTCTGACCTCAACTACAAGGTCAACAGATTAATCTGAAGGTCAAAGTGATTATAAAACTACTGTCATTGGTTGTTTTGACATCATATAGATATTAAAGCGGCAGCACGGTGGCACGGTGGTTAGCACTGTTGCCGCACAGCAAGAAGTTCTGAGTTCAATTCCACCATCAGGCC
>NW_005187402.1:1757523-1759217 GCF_000239375.1 Pundamilia nyererei | reverse complement strand
GAAGTGTACCTCTGGTGCAAATTACTGACCTCTGTCATCATTTTAAGTGGGGGAACTTGCACAATCGGTGGCTGACTAAATACTTTTTTACCCCACTGTATGCGTGCTCACTTATTTTCAGATCAATATCTCTAATCCACTATTCCATTATATAACTGCTCTATCGTCATGTTAACCTTGTTAAAGTACGTAAACACGAGACTTCAGTTATTTATGAAACAAGTGAGATAGTACTGACTTTTATCTGCCTAAATATTAAGCACCTTGTTTATTGTTCTGTTATTTCAAACTTGTCTCAGATACATTTTGTCCCTGCACTGTTCTTACCTCTTGTCATGCATCACCTTTCTGTCTCTTTAGCTCTACAGAAAATGAAAGGCATCATGTTGATCATAACTGAACATACTCACTGTACTGTGAGACGGGAGTCCTTGAAGTCCTCTAAGAACACGCTGCACGCTGTTTCTTTTCTCTTTGTTTTTTGTGCTTTTGAAATAAACTGCTTTAATCCTTGAAACAAATACAGCCCAGTATTTGCTGCTTCTGTAGCTGCTGAATGAGTCCAGTAGTCAACAAATCCATCACATTTCTCTTCAATAGGAGGCTATGGGTTCTCTGACTTATAATAATAATAATAATGAATTGGATTTATATAGTGCTTTTCAAGGCACCCAATTATCATAAATGGATGTAGACTGCCCACTTGTGCTAGGTTTTTAAGGATGTATTAGAAATACAGCATCCAAAACCCTAGGAGCACATCAAAAGGAGTCATACAAAGAAAACTTTTTTGTATAGATCATATAATATTTCTAGGTGAACAATAAAGTTAATGCAAATTTTGAGTATCTGTGTGCTTTCAGTGAGGCAGAATTTAGATGCTATTCAGAGAGAATTTACTGGTGCATTCATCAGAGACTTGTTCAACTACACATAAGAACTAAATGAAAGTGTGAGAAGTGAAATTGGTTTTCTGAGGCCACAGGGCTTTTTCCACATCAAATCACGACTCGGAGGGAGCAGTGAGTGGCACTTTAAAACACTTTGAGGAAACTGGATCAGTTTTATCCAAACCATGAGAAGATTTTCCTCTGCAGGCAGCTGCACCCCTCTGATGATTTAAAAGATGATTGAGGGCTGAGATAGCCAAACACCACCAAAATGATGGCTGCTGCTAAGTCCCCACTGTCAGCCACTGAAGGTGCCAGGTTCATCCCTCCCCCTCACCTACAATCGCTTGCTATTTATTTCATTTGTATTGAATTCATTTTTGAATTCGTTACTTTACCTAATTTTGCCCCAGAGAAAATGATTCATTGGACTACTTACATGAGCTTTGTGTTACAGGATGTGTTACAATATAAATCTAATGAGGACACATACAAGGTTTATTTTAATGTGAACACAAAGTTGACAATACAAATAAAAAGTTTAAGAACAAAAATAACCCAAAGAAACTTCAAAGCGATTGTTGCTGAAACTCTGCTGCAGAAACATGTACAAGTAGACGGCTACAGTGCTACAAACCTGGTCATCACTGCCTTTGCTACTTGTTACAGTTCAGGCTCTGGCTGCTGGGCCCGGGTCAGCATACGTTCAGTTTTAACATCACTCTCTGCATATGCTTGCAAGTTGTTAACAGTGTTGTGTTCACGCTTGTCCTTTTTGTGCATTTTAATAGTAGTAGTGTTCAC
>NW_005187402.1:1728324-1729486 GCF_000239375.1 Pundamilia nyererei | reverse complement strand
GCACACGTGTCAGACACATTTATCAACCAGCTACAGATCTGCATCCTCCTGCCAATTGAACTGAACCCCAAATTACATTTAGAGCAAGACACTTGCATTAGACACAATCATATTATGACTGAGTAATAACAACCTCCTGCAAGGCTATTTAGACAACGTGACAAACTTGGTAAATTGTTTGCTTCCTTGATTTCAGGATAAAACCTGCTGTTAATGAGTTGGGACATAACTCGTGAAATGATTCTGTGCTGTATGTCGTGTGTAGCAGTTCCCAGTGTAGCCACATTAATACTGCACGCACTGCACTTGATTTTTCAACAGGACTTTCTTTTCATTGCAGGCTTGCATGATCACTCAGCCTGCATCCATACAAATAAAACAGAGCTGTGTTTACTTTGCCTGCTGATCAGATCATTGCAGCCATCTCAATTCTTTCATCAGATGATGAGTGGGTTTGATAACCACTATCTTATCAAGAGGCGGACAGAGCTGTTGCTATAACGATAACCCTGTAATAAACTGAATAATGATGCCCAAACCCCAGCCAACGCTTACGCATGAACCTTGCAAGACTTTGAGCCGACCAACACACTGAGGCAGAGAGACAGAGAGCATCTGTCTCTAGTTTTTGGGTTTCTTTTTCATTTCCTGCACTCCTCATTTCTTACTAACAAGCAGTCAGTGTACTATTGTCTCATTCTTTTAAACATCCTCTCCTGTCTGGTCTCTTCCCTCCTTCTCCCTCTTGCCTTGCCTCTAATTCAATTACTCCTTTGTCTTATCTGCCTCTTCACTGCTCTCCCAGCTAATCTGATTATAAAGGAGAGCTGGCAATTAAAACACAGATATGAGGGAGATCTATCCTTCATGCTCGCTGCCTTAATGAGATACAGCTTCATGCCTCTCATGCAGCTAAAGTTCAATTAGGTAACACACTCGAGTGAGGAGGACGGTCTCCTTCTGGAGTGTACTGTACAGCCTGTGAGCCTCTCCAGGTTTTGACTGGTTGTTTGGATTCTGCACATCTGCAACACGGCTTGGAACAGCTTGTAAAACCTCCCTGCTTGTCATAAAAGCATGAAGATGGCAAATGTTTGTTTACTTTTTGTCTGATTTCAGTTCTCTATGGCCCACCCTATGTATCCAGTTTCCATACAGTATA
>NW_005187402.1:1727475-1728291 GCF_000239375.1 Pundamilia nyererei | reverse complement strand
CCAGTTCAACAGACCACAAGGCAGCAGTGAGCTAACAATGGACTTAAGCACATTTACAGACTTATTGCAACTCTAGGGGTCTCTCTGTGTCTGAAACCACTGTCACACATGAACTTGTATGGATATCAGCAGACGGAGGTTCATCTGAGGACACAAATGTAAGACACAGTCATGTCGGGCGTTAGTCTGTGTTTCACCTGTCAGCTCTCTGTTTGAACAGAACATCCTAAACAACAGTCCAGTGCATGCCTCCTGTACAGTCTATACAGGAAACTCCATCTCCTCGACCTTACATGTTTCCAGTAGAATGAACACTTCTTCAGAGTGTCTCCTGCTGTGGGCCACACTTGAGAATGGACAACTGTGGAAAATCTCCCAAACAAATTGTCATAAATTAGTTAAAAGTTCATGTATGAACATAAAAACGCCCTCTAAGACACACATGACACAGCAGTCTAAAAGTAGTTTTAAAGGTAAGTGACCTCCAGTGGCCACATGAAGAATGAAAGGAGCAATGGTGTCTTTAAGGAGGTTTCACTTACCCTCAGCCTAGGGTTAGCTGCTCAGTAATTAGCTCAAATTATAGCAGAGGCTTGGCTCAGAGGTGAGATCATTTAAAATAACTTCATTTCATTTACTGAATTATAGCGTTTAAGTAATAAATTGGCGATTAGAATCAGAAGAAGCTACAAAGCAGAATAGAGTCAAACAATAGAAGTAGGAGAGTCTTGACACTTGTGCTGATCAGGATGAGGTGGAGCCGGAAGAAGCGAGTCAGAATCTGAAAGGCAGAATGACACAAGGAACAGAATTTCA
>NW_005187402.1:1717894-1726584 GCF_000239375.1 Pundamilia nyererei | reverse complement strand
AGTGTAAAAAGTGCTGACATGGCCAGTTGTCTATCAATGAAAGATTGGGTTCTAAAGTTCAGCTGAAGGTAACATGAAACCTAAGCAGTGGATGCGCCTCGATAGTCTGGCAATAAGTAAGCATCTAGTAAGGCAGATGAATGCCTCAGTACTGCTGAAGGTTCATGAGGGCGGGTGCTTGGCTCCACTATAATTGTGTCCTTTTACAATAAAAAAAATCAACACCCCAATTAAACCGATGTATCCTTAGAGCTGCGAGCAGTTACAACGTTATTCTCGAGTAAGCCGTTGTCATGAAACACATCCTGAGAAGTCACAGAAGGAAAATTCAAGTAAGAATATGTGCAGTGAGAAGGTTCTACCAGTGGCTGTGATTACTGTGTTACATTATTCATAACTTCTGAACGGGATGTCTTTTCCCTGTCTACCCACAAATGGATTTTTCCTCCTGCCTATCACATTTTTTTACAGCTGATATTTGCTCATGTAGTGCACGTGGCTGTGCAAAGATGCGTGTCCCCGTGTTTGTGATATTTACTCATTTGGCTGCCTGCACCCCCCATATTTCTGCCTGCACACCACTGCATGTGTGTGCATGAGCACCCATGTGTGATATTTGCTGAACTGGTCATGCAAAGTCTTTGTGTGTGGCTGCCTCATCCCAAGGTTCACTATTCTCGGCACATGCACACCTTTGACAAATTACCTTAAAGTGTTGTAATATAGTCACACTTTCAACAGGACGACTGTGCAGTTGGTGGCATAGTCAGAATAACCCTGCCTGGCTTGGCTAACTGCTCCAGAATGTCTAACCAGTGTTACAATACAAAATACAATCAATGAGCTAACCCTGCCTACATTTCCTCCATCTATAATAGATGCAAACATTTCTAATAATGTGAGCATCAGTGGTTTTCAGCACAGTTTTGTAAAATGAGTTTTGGCATCATATTTCCACCAGATCTTTATGCCATACTTGGCTGGTTTGAGGGAATATTTTGCCTTAAACTGCACCTGCTTCTAAAAGCTACCAACTGTTAATCCACACAGAGAGATCAGGAATTTAGTATTCGGGTAACTGGGCTTCAAACATTGTCCAAATATCCCTGAAAACAGAAATTTTACTCATTGCCTACCTGACTGTAGTGACTGCTTGGCTGAAATTATAATAAAATCAAACCCTATAATGTAAAACAAAACAAAAC
Source organism: Pundamilia nyererei (assembly GCF_000239375.1). Lineage (NCBI taxonomy): Eukaryota > Metazoa > Chordata > Actinopteri > Cichliformes > Cichlidae > Pundamilia > Pundamilia nyererei. The sequence continues at coordinate 1,725,379 of NW_005187402.1, read as the reverse complement.
ATATATTTGTATATTTCCAGGAAACTAAATGTCCCTATAAGACTTTGCATTATCTTTCCCACACCAATGAGACCGACTATGGAAATATATTTTGTATTTGAAGTGTGTTGTGTGGCTCTCTGATTATAACCATTTAATTTCACATTGAAAGTGTCAGTTAAATGTTTCCATTTTAAACTTATGAAACTCTGGCCTGGACTTGATATCTACTGAACTTTTAAAGCATATTTGTCCTGTTAACCTTGACAGCTACTGTATTTGCTATCTTTTAGATAGCATCTTTTAGAATTTTAATTAACAGACCGCTGGCTAAACATTAGCTGAGAAACACTTTATATTGCATGAAATTTGAGTCTTTTTAATAGACTGAGGATATAACATGTCAGCTTTCACTTATTTGTTGTCCATGTCTGGTGCTTGGGGGCAATATTTCAGATTCTGCCCTATTTCTAGGTCACCAACCATGGGAAATCAGCCATGTGAAACCAGGCTACAAAAGGCTACAACAGCATCAAATCGCCTTTCCTTTGAAACAGATTTCTGAACTTTCAACACCTCAATACTCAGATAGATTGGATCAACTCAACAGAAGCAAGTTCAAGTACATCAGCTTTCAGCCAGCTGTCATAAATATGGATGTGAGTCAAGTAGAAGATGAGATAATGAACAACAAAGAATCTCAATGAATAAAAGTGTCACTATTCAAATTGATCAGCATGTTTTTTTCAGCACTTTCAGTCTTCCATCTATTACTTCCAGAAGACTAAAGATTACCACATGATCAGAAGATCAAGAAATCAAGCTTTTCTCACAAAAATACAAAAGCAGTTTCATCATAGATACAATTTTGCAAAATACTCTGAATAACAACAATTCTGTCAAAAGAAGGCTGTCTGTAGTAGCTCCAAGTGGTCACCAAACACCATTATAGAGAGGCTAAAGGAGCAAAGGTTTGGGGCGGGCTAAGACATATCAGCGTAAGGTAGTAGCAGGTGTTACTGCCTCAGGTGTGCATAAGGAGGCAAATAGAAAGAGATTGCCTTCAGATTTCAGTGGATCAAAATGTGAAACACTGTGGAGTCATCTCCACAGAATAAACTCGACCCCGACCGTTCCAGTCCTCAGCGACACGCTTCTGCTCTGGATCGCATCTTTGTGGAGAAGGAGGATTATCGGGCCAAACAAACCTTTAACTTTGAGAAATGATTTCAAAATCAAGGATGACTTCTTTTGAGCTTTACTGGGGCCAAACGTCACAAGAAATCAATTTCCAACATTCTCTAATCATGCTGTGATCCTTTGAGTAGCTGCAACAAACTCACAGGACATTTGCAGCTCGAATGCACACTGCCAACGAAATATGTTTGTTGTCTCATTTAGATATCAGGAAATGAAAGCAGTAGAAGGAACCAAATGCTTGAAAAGTGAGCAAAGTTGACCAAAAATATAAAGTTTTAGTCTTGCATCTAAATGATGTACTGAACCGCTCTCGTTCCCAACGCGTAACATACTGACAATTTGTCACATCCCGATGCGTCTCATAGTAACGCGAAAGGTAACCGCGTCCTTATGATACACCCTGGATTGTGGAAGGAATCTAATAGAATGATGCTCCCGGCAGTAACTCACGTTCCAGCCGTGTGCTCCAGCCCCAATTCGAACCTTAACCTTAACCACAACCCTAATCGTATTAGATACATTTTCCGAAGCGATTCTTGATTAGTAAGTAAAATAAATGTAGATGTCTAGATTCATTCCAAACATGTCTCATGTTTGTGAACATGTAACATACCGACGGTTTGTCAGATAGCGTCAGTATGTTACGTTTTGGGATGAGAACGTGTTGGCTGAAACTCACAGTAAAGCTCAGTAAAGTGGAAGCAAATATCATAAGAAGGCCTTAATAACAAATCTATGAACTGTAAGGCTTAAGGAAAAGACAAGAGCCAGTGAAGAGCAGAGGATACCACAGGCTAGCATGAAAGAGTCATCACGGTCCTGAGCATATGTTGCATCATTATTTTTGATGTTCTAAACAGGTTAATGTTTTCTTTTGGAGTTTAGCCTCATTTGCAGTCATTAGTTTACCATGAATTAAACATCTGCACACATCCACCACTTATTCTTGTAAATGAGAAGGTTACATTAGCATAGCAGATGCCTCGATACTCAGGGCGAGCATATACTTCAGGAGAAATGTGCTCGAGCTCGCTGTCTCCACATCACTTAATACTCTCCTCTTTCCTCGCTAACCTTCATCCCAGTGTTTTCGCCATTATTTTACCTTTTTTTTTTTCAAACTTCCTGCTTTAATAAAGCTCCGCTCAACCTGCAGAAGTAGGGCGATACGTTTTATTTCCTCCTGTTTGATTGGCATAAAAAGGTGCCATAAAATTCATCCCACCAAATGTCTACGCCTGATGGTTTTGAGGAATTACTCATTTGTATCATTTGTGTAGCGTGCAGTCTAATCATCCAGAACTGGTCCCAAATGTTGTTTGGTGTGTTCCAAATCAATTTTTTATCATCCCTGGGATGCTGGGACGCTGTTCATTTTGATCGCCGATGTTACTTTATCTTCATCTTCAAAATTGAATAATAAAACTCTCGCCTCGTTTGTTCCCCAGTCAGGGCTGTTTTGTACATTTATTTTTGATAAACATGTTCTGATCAAAAATGCACACTCTTTTTTTGTATGTGCGTTGTGGCTCTTTTTTTGCAGCTACTTTAAGTAAGTGTCGACATGCTACTCAGGGAGCTGGCACTTACATTCTGCATACATTTTTATTACTTTGCATTCTGTGGCATGGAGAGAGAAAACTAAAGTTTTAATGAAGAAGACTTAGAAATGCCTTTGGATTTTGAATCTTTGATGTGGATGGCTAACCAACGATTCTAAGGCGACCTCTACCTTATACTGGTGATAGTGAGCCCTTCACCATCCACTGCAATATATATTAACAGAGGAGGCAAAATTATACACATTTGTCACCAAGTAGAAGTTCAGATACTTGTGTTAAAAAATAATGTGGTAAAATCTCAACTACTGATAGTACTGCTACTTCTTTACTCAAGTAAAAATGGGAAAAGTACAAGCTGTGAAATGCACTTAAAGTCATTTAAAACTTTCATGATAAAGCAGCTCGTTGGAGGACATTTCTATCAGATGTTGCCAAGATAAAATATCCTCACATATACGAACTATGGCTTTGTTTCAATTCTAATGAATGTACCTGGCTTATACATCTGCTTTGTAGAAGACAAGCAGGGAAAAAGTACAGAGAACAATAATGAAAGAAACACTTTGTTATGCTACAAAGTAGGGTGACTCCACACATTCACAGAAAAATGAACGCAGCCAGGGGTGCAGCAGGTGCAAGGAACCCTAATATCAGTTGAAATAAGTCACAATAATTTCTAAATTTAGCTCCACTAGAATGTACAGACTGTGATCAGCTTACATGTGCTACTACTCTTTGTGGATGTAGCCAATTAAATTCAACAAGACACAAGTATAAGCTTTTACTATCATGTAGCACACTGCTCAAAAATATTAAATAAATTATCAGATTATAGCATCAAGTCGTTAAACTGGTCAGTTTAGTAGCAGAGGGGGTTGTTAATCAGTTTCAGCTGCTTTGGTGTTAATGAAATTAAAAACAGGTGCACCCGAGGAGGATCAACGACACAACCGCAAAACAGGAAAGGTTCTACAGGTGGAGGCCACTCACGTTTTTTCCTCTCTTTCTTTTCTGACTATTTATTTATTTTTTACTAGTTTTGCATTTGTTTAGGTTCATTGTCACTAGTGGCATCATGGAGTGATACTAGCGCATCACACATCAATACAGGCCTTTGCTAGAAGGTTTGCTGTGTCTCCCAGTACAGTATCAAGAGTATGGAGGATATTTCAGGAGACAGGCAGTTACTCTAACAGAGCTGGACAGGGCCATCTGCTCCTTTGTGCAAGGAGGAACAGGATACACAATGAATTGTTTGAATTTGCCATGAAATACCAGAGTTAGCAAGTCCAATCTGTGCTTTTCACAGATGGGAAGAGGTTCACCTTGGATTTGATCAGAAAAATTAATAAGTAAATTCCTAAAATTTCTACTTATGTACAGTAACCATGGAAGCAATAAGATCTAAGACCTAAATTGAATTTGTGCAGCAAAAAAACATGAGGAAAAATTAGCAGAAAATTCATCAATTCCACTTCATAGATAGCTGCATGACAGGCATCTAGTTAGATTCAGAGCCTTGTTTGGGTTTGATTTGATTGGTTCAAGATCATCACTGTGCTGCTGCTCCTCAGACTCTCAGCCAGCAGCTGTCTGTAGCTGCTGTTAGCATCTGGCATTGAAGCAGGAAATCATTCAGGTGTAGCCCCAGGATACAATAACACATCTTAAGTCTGTTAGTCCAGAGTTGCTCCAGAGATGTAACAAGTATATATACAAAAGTTTAAGTTTGTCCAGTGCTTGACCAAATGCCAGCAAAACTGAACTGTCCACTTGTGAATAATCCTCCTCACAGAACAAAAGCTCTGAACTTGTTTGAAAATTCTCTGATGACCCTTCCCAATTTGATGGGCCTTTTTTAGGATCATTGGTGATGGTTTCCTACTTGGCATTGCGTTAACATACACCTGGATGCTCCAGACCAGCAAACTGCCAATACATTTGCATTCACGCAGATCAGTTCTTTGGATTAGCAGAATTTTGCTGCTATTTTCTCACATTTCCCTTGAAGGGTGTGTGCTTTCTTTTTACCAAAACTGTATTTGCTATGTAATCTCGGGATTTAGACGAATAGATTTTATTGCAGACTTTTAAATGTGCGGTGCAAACTATGTTGTATTAATTTAGATACAATTTTATCCACATTTCTTTAAGCCAGGGGGTTGGCAACCCTGGGCATGTGTGCCACAGCTGGCACGCGAAGGGTTAACTGATCTGGTTAACGACCATAGCTGGACTGGCCATTGGGCATTTTTTGTTTTCATGGGCCGATGTTTTTTTGTTTTTGTTGTTGTCGTTTTTGTAACAGTATAAACAATGGCTATGGCGGAGCTTCCACAGAGGCCAGCAGGTGGATGAGGGAAAGGGGAGGCAGGAGGAGGAGAGACCCGAGGCGGCCGCCGGTCCGAGTGTCAGGTGAACTGAACTTCAGGTAAGAAGTTATGACCTGCAGTCTATCTGGGTCAGATATAAACCAAGTGTCATGGCGGGGTGCGCCGGTGTGAAGAATGAGGTAGACCCAGATGCAGACACGGTGGCGACAAAACGTAGTTTCAAAAATAAAGCGAGCCTTTATTGGCTGATTGCAGAAGAAAAAACATGAAACTAGGGAAACTGAGGAGACTATGAACACTGTGTTAACAGAAGGCTGTGACACTCAGTGAAAGAACTATGACAAAACTATGAACACTGAGTAAACTAGGACACACAGTGAAACAATGAGGTAAACCTATGAAAACTGTGGTGAGGTTAACAGACGATCTGACACCGACTGAGCAGAAACACATGGATTAAGTATACATAAGGAATGATCAGGGGAAGCGGAATCACATGGGGAAAACAGCTGACAACCATTAACATAATGACAGGACAGGGGACATGAAGCTAAATACAATGAACAAAAAACACAAGGATCCTTCAAAATAAAACGGGAAACATAATGAGACCCAGACATGACTCGAACTAGACAAACAAAGAAAACTTGGACATGAAACATGACAGATAAACACACGAAGACTTAACACAGAAAACTTCACACAGGGATAAGACAAATGGGGATCTTGATAAATCATGAATTAAAACTGTAACCTAGGCATGACAGAATGTAACTAGATACTTACTTAGCACTTAGTTCCTCCTACACCGGGCGCCGCATCGGTCAGCTAGTGATCTCCATCAATGTCGTTCAGCAGCAACTGCTTCAGCTTCGTCCCAGGCAATGTCAACAGTTCTCAGATCGTCCATGAATGTTCGACGCCATGTGGTCTTTGGTCAGCCTTGCTTTCGCTTGCCAGTGCGTGGACGCCATGTCATGGCAATCTTAGCTGGGCGATGAGGGGGTAGGCGTAAATAAAATATGGCCCGCAAAGCGGAAGCGCCTTTCTGCAACAACATCGGCTAATGGGCGGGTGCCTGCTCTTCGTAGGACCTCCTCATTTGTTATTCGGTCCCGGTAGGAAATTCTCAGGATTCGCTGCAGGCCACGTTGTTGAAGCACGTTCAGATGTTGAATCATTGCACTTGTTGAGCGCCAGGTTTCACTAGCGTAAAGTGCAGTAGGGAAGATGATAGAGTTCAGTAGTCTGATCTTGACCCTGACATTCAGGGAGGTCGAGTTCCAAATAGGTTGGAGAAGTCGCAGGACACCAACTGCCTTCCCTACTCTGGCGTCGACATCCCGATCAGAGACCCCGTCATTCGAGATGATGCTGCCAAGATATGTAAAATTCTCCACCTCTTCAGCACGTTGTTGGTTGATCATGACAGGAATGCGGGCACGTGCATAGCCAACTCGAAGTAAATTGGTTTTTTTGGCACTGATTCTTAATCCAACTTTCGTCGCCTCCCTCTGCAGGGCCGCGGTCAACTTTTGGAGGTCTTCCTGAGTCGAGCCCAGCAGGGCGATGTCATCTGCGAAGTCCAAGTCAGTGAGATTACGCGCTTCGTGCCAGGGCACACCGATGCCAGCTTGGTCAACTGATCGTCGCATAATGAAGTCAATTACCAACAGGAAGAGGAAAGGGGATGTAGATAATGAGATTCACTTGCTGTTTCCGTAACAGTTGGAGCTTTTACAGGGTGGGGTTGCTGGCCCCACGCCCAACCCTCCTCCTTTCTCATCCGGGCTTGGGACCGGCAATGGCAGAGTTACTAGATAAACTGAAATGAAACTAGACTGAAAGGAATAACAAAAACATCAAGAAACTCAGAATACTGGGTCATATGACCCAGGACCATGACACCAAGTTTAGGTGGAGTTTATTTTAGCTGTGCTGACTTTTTACCGTCAGTTACAATAACTCGTACTGCGTACTAGCTAGCATGACAGAGTTTCTATACAGCTGGGTGGGTGCTATGATGTTACTGATAATGAACTTTATTTTATTCACATGGTTAGTTAGTAAGATAAGAAAAGATAAGATAAGATAAAACTTTATTAATCCCTCGGGTGGGTTCCTCTGGGAAATTCGGTTTCAAAAAGCACAGCACCGACAGAAGTTACAGAGTTAATAGAGTCAGTAGAGTTGCCAACCGTGCCATAAAAATGAAATCGTCCCGCATTCAGAGAAAATATTGCGCGTTTCATGTTGAGCTGACAAGGAACACAGTTTGTCCCGGACTTCAGAAACAATGAAAAAGACACAAAGCTGGATTTATTCTGCGTCTTTACGCTGTCAGCTGCCTCTTCGCTCATTCAATCATGAAACTGATCAATGATCAGCTGATTGGCTTTTCTGATGCAACT
>NW_005187402.1:1713863-1717874 GCF_000239375.1 Pundamilia nyererei | reverse complement strand
GAAAGAAATACTTTTCTTTCTTATTCTCATTTAAAATGTCTCGCTTTTATTAAATAATTATCTGAATCTTACAACCAAAGTTTTTATCTGACATAAAATGTAATAAAATTTATAGAACTCATACATATACCAACAAGACTGTACATCACTGTCACACCGCGTTTTCATTCAAAGGCTTTATGGCTTTAATACCTGGTGGGCCGGTCTTCAGTCAAAATGCAGATTTTTTGTCCCAGTCCAGCCGTGGGCACGATGTGCAGTGAATTAATCTGAGAAGGTGCATCAAAAAATAAATGGCCGCGCCAGCGGTGCACATCGCAAATCAGCTCGCATAGACACATTAGTTGCGCCGCTTCTTAATGACGGTATCTTAGCTAACAACCCAACTACCAGATTCAACTTATAGTTGGCTAAAAATAACTTGTTATATAAATAATGATGTTGAAATTTCCACATTCCGACACTTCAAATGCTTCAGGAGCTGTTGTGAGGAGACCATAAATAGCATTTGCATTTTCTGTTCAATTCATTTGCTGTTATGGATAAAACGTATCTTTTTTTTTGTTTCAAAATAGCTGATAACTATTCGCTGATAGTTGCCAGCATCTGTCAACAAATATAATTCTTTAAAGTGGTGCTATATATTGTGTAACTGTTAATATAGAGCGTTATTAAATTTATTGCTAATGCAATCATATGGCACATTGACTTCTGAGGAAATTTTAGATGGCACTCATCCTCAGAAAGCTTGCCGACCCCTGGTGTAAGGGGTCAATGTCATGAATGATGATGTCTTGCCTTGAACCATTGGCAGACACTTTCCAGGTCCTATTGCATGATTGATCAAAATAATAGGACTTTTCTCATTCATAATTCAATCAGTTTAGAAAAAGATTAATTGAGGGGCCTGATGCATAGATGCAGTAGTTCTGTAGACCTGCCACAAATGATTTTGTCTTTCAGTCATCCCCTTTTCTCAATTTCTGGACCCATAGTATATCATATCAAGACGTCATCGTTCTTTGGCAAACATCATATTGAGGGAGAAAATGCATCACCTTCCTAAACACAATTAACCCTGATCAGGCTAATTGTTAATATTATTCTAAATTATAAATGATGATGGGTAACTGAAACTGGAAATACTATACCCTTATTTAGTATTTAGAGAACAGTGTCATGATGCATTTAGTACTCTTGAGGTTATTGTTAAAGATTTTGGTTAAACATGGGGTTAAACATCATTGTTGTTCGGGTGTCAGTAGAAGGTCAACCTCATACTTGCAGAGGGATTTCTGATGACTCCACATTGAGAAAGTTCAAGCAGAGTCGTTGTAGCTCATTAAACATATACTGCAAATTTGTTTCTGGTGGTGGGAATTAAAAGGTTGTTTATAATAATTAAAATGTGCATCAAATGTTTAACTTGTCAAAACTGAGTTTAAAATTATATTTGAACTTGATATCGGTGTTGATCATTTTGTAAATGTGTTTTTTTCTTAATTTGTCACTATTTTTTGTAAAGTTTTCAGTTGCTAGATGTGTCCATGTTTCTTTCTTTTTAGATATTGCAAAAATAAAGACACTATGTTACAAATTGGTGACATAATTGAAATTGGTGAATCTTGGTGACAGATCATAAGTGAACACTTTTGCAATGAGACCTTGACAGAGAGGAACATTACTATGCCCACATTAGATTATAATTATTCTTGCAACAGTTTAACATTTTATGTACTTACTGCTAATATTCATTGTATTGACAGACACAGTGAAGAGGGAGAAAGACATGCGGCAATGGGCCAGGGGTCGGACTCGAACCCGGGCCGGCCGCTCTCACCCATATGGCATGTGGTTGTCTGCTCAAAGCCCTGAGGCACCCAGTATTAAAATTAACATAAGTTAACCTTGCTGCTGGTCATTGCTGCACCACAGCAGCGTAATAACAAACCACTGGATTTGAGTTTGTATGCATCTTACCAAGAACACGGTTTTTCATCTATTTCCATAACCTCCTAAAGAGGAAGATCCCAGTCATCATCAGTTTAACATGATTGTAGCCATCAGAAGAGTTTATTTTCTGAAAAATGTGAAAAGGGCAATTTACAGCTTCAAGGTTCATTCTGTAGAACTATTGCACCTCATGTAACTCCCCCCTTGGGCTTGATAGAATCAGCAGACCAACACTGTGGCTCTCACACCAGGGTGTGGCCTTTCTTTACACAACATCGCTGCTGCCATTTATCTCAGCACAATCAAACTGGCTTTCTTTTCCCTTCGAGACCTTTCCAGCTGTGCATAAACAATCCTTGATGTGTTTTCTGCTGGACACCAGCAGCCTCCATCTGGACAGACTTGCTCAGAAATCAGATGTTTCCTTAATATTTCTAGCTGTTATTTACAATCACGGTGTTTAACAGAGTCACATGTTAGAGCCACTGAGATTACACACAGCTATGTGGAATGAATTTTTACCTCTTAACTGCAGTAAATAGCCTACTGAATAATTGAGTCTTTTGCCCTTGAAAGAATTTTACCGTTTGCAGCATAGAGATTGCTTGTGTCGTGTTAAGTAGATATGCCTTTCAATAACCTTCCTCATTTGAAGCCACTTTCTAAAGGTCTTTGAAATGCATATTTGTACCCATACGTAATGTAATTGGCTTCTCATTGGCAGAGTTGGGGAAGAAGATAATGATCAACTAGAATAAAGAGACTGAAATGTAACTCAGCAGGGAATAAAATTAATTTCCATACTTCCTGTTCATGCCCTCTCTGCCTTGTACCTCTTTCCCATGCTTTGTCAAAGTCTTTCTTGATTCTGACCCTACAAGGTCAAGGTAAAAGAACAAAGCTAAAATACCTCATTTTAATCAATTTATTGGTGTGGTCAGCAGATAGGTCAAATGCTAGGAGACCAGATCACTATCTATTTAAAGTAGTGGTCATTAAAAACTAACTTGTGCATGTATATATGATGATATACAATAGGAGGATTAAGATGAATTTTGAAATGTTTTGTTAGAACAATATTAAAAGTTGAATCAATAACTCCAACACTTCCGACAGTTTCACAGTATTATTATAACATTCCTCAGTGATGGCCTTCTCATGTTTAACACTAAAACTGTGAAGGGGTCATGCTGATCTTGTAAATCTTAAAATGAAATCCCATCATCTCACATATCACAACTTTTCCTGATGTGGGTTCAACACTATATTCACCTTTATTCATCATATAGGGATTTTTGGGGGGTATGGGATAAATTTTACAATCACTTACCCAGAACCACCAAGGACATCATTTTGACCATATGTGGTGATTAATAAATAAATACATAAATGACTGCACTAGGTTCTAATATTAACATGTATAGTGTTTTATTATTTCATAGGGCCAGTAGCATCCATCTACTTTACATTTGTACAGTTTATCAGAGTAATTAATTAATTTAATAGTAATTATAAAGATTGCATATCACAAATATCTATAGAAGTGTGTATACATTCAGGGCCATTCATTAAGCAGCTTCTACGATAATTCAGTTCAATTCAGTTTTATTTATACTGCGCCAAATCACAACAACAGTCGCCTCAAGGCGCTTTGTATTGTACAGTAGATCGTACAATAATACATACAGAGAAAAACCCAACAATCATATGACCTCCTATGAGCAAGCACTTCGTCGACAAGTCTCCCTTTTAACAGGAAGAAACCTCTAGCAGAACCAGCCTCAGGGAGGGGCGGGGCCATCTGCTGCGACTGGTTGGGGAGAGAGAAGAAAGACATAGGCTAATTATGCCTGCTGTATATTTTAATGATACCTGTCTTGTCGAAAGACTCAGGTGCTGACTCTTTGAGGTAGAACTTGATAAAAAAAAATAACCTGTATTCAGGTGCAGGCAGTCACACACGTATCTACAGTCTTCCTGTATTTAGCTTTGTTCCTCCTACCCTGGACACATCTGGCCAATGAGCTTGCTGAACATTCTCACATGATTTATAGTGAC
>NW_005187402.1:1707112-1713434 GCF_000239375.1 Pundamilia nyererei | reverse complement strand
GGGGAAAAAAAAAACAAAAAAACAACGCTTAGATACTGGACAGTTTTTTTGACAGGGCTCCCACACAAACGCAAAGCAGGAGATGAAGCATCGCTGAATATGTTTCCAAACCAACTTCATTCTAAGCCAAAGACTAGAAAATATGGTGAAGCATATCTGTCCTTTGGTTTCACCTGCACAAGTGCCGAGGTAGGTCTCCCCTGCAGAATTGGTTTTCCCTTCGTCGGGAGCAGTGCTGGGCTGTTCAAATCACGGACAAACAGGATCCCACATTCTTGATTTTTAGTTCACAAACACTTGTTGTAATGACTAACTACTCCTGACATTTTGGAGATGTTAGCTCTTTATACAGTAAAGTTACAGTGTGATACAAATAATATCAGGCTGATCCTGAAACGATTTGTTCCCCCGGTTCAAATCACGGACAAACAGCATCCCACAGTTTTTTATGTTTTTAAACCCATTTTCGAACATTTTTCTTGTAAAACAAAGGGGGGCCTAGCAAAAAAAAGTTTGGGAACCACTGAATTAGAGAATATTAACATTTTACATTTTATTGTGGATACACAAGTATTAATTCCATGATGTGGATATGTTTCTAGCAGTTAGTTTTTTGTCAGTCCTGGCTTTACAAGCTTCAGGATTATTCAACACAGTTGAAGTAAAGTGAATATTTTCCTAAAGGTGCTACTGACATGAAACCCTCACCAGATGTCGGTAACAACCCGTCCAATCCACACATGCAAAGAAGTAAAACTGTAGATGTCCATAAGTTAAGTTATGTGTAATAATAAATGATAATAAGTATTAAACACATTTACTGAAATGTATTTAATACTTCATATGAAAGTCTTTGTTGGTGATGGCAGCTTCAGAAGATGCCTCTTATGGAGAAACTAGCATTTCATTGCTCAGGTTTGGCCCACTCTTCAACTCCTGAAGGTTGCTTTGGCCCCTTCTATAAACTCTGAACTTTAGTTCTTACTGTTTGCAGCTGGATTCAGGTCAGGTGATTAGCCGCGCCATTCGAGCAGCTTTATTTTTGAGAGTTTGCTTGGCTGCATGTTTGGGATCATTATCTTGCTGAAAAATGTCCAACCTCGTTTCATCTTCATCATCCTGGTCGATGGCAACAGACTCCAGACTGTTTGACAGAATTCAAATCATTGACGGATTGATATGATACGAAGCGTGCCAGTGCCATATACTGAAAAACAGCCCCACACCACGATGTTCCCACCTCCAAGCTTCACTGCTGGTCTGGTGTTTTTGAGGTGATATCAGTGCATTCTCACCTCTGAACATGGTGTGTATGATGAAACCCAAAGAGTTCAGTTTTGGTCTCTTCTGACCCGATTCTCCCGGTACTCCACTGGTTTGTCTAAATGATTTTCTTCAACCATGGAGTCTTGTGTGGTGAACGTGCATGCAGGCCATGGTGGTTGAGCACATTACTTCTTGTTTTCTTTGAAAAGTTGAACAGTTGTACTTGCTGTCTTTTTTTTTTTGGTTCTCCACAAATGCTCCTTAGTTCTTGGAAAACTCGTCTGATAATTCTTTTCACTCCTCCTTGAAATCTTTCGGGGAACACTAAAATTTCATGCTGAAATATTGATCTCACTGGAACCTTCAGCAGTTCAGAAAATCTGTAACCGGCTCCATCAGGATGTTTTACAATATGGTTGTGAAAGTCTTGAGAGAGCTGATATTAATTTGCTGATATGAAAGTGGACTGCTTTTTAATCACTGATAGATTTCAGCTGATGTCATGACTGTCCATGCCTTTTTTGCACCTCCCTTTCTTCATGTGTTCAATACTTTTTCTCTGTGTTATTTCTCATTATTAAACAACATTTTATTTATGGGCATCTATGTTTGATTTCTTTGCATGTGGATGGGTTGTTATAGACATCTGGTGAGAATTTCATGTTAATATCCCCTTTAGAAAAAATGCATTTACTTAGAGAAAAAAGGACGCACTCATTCTTTCAGGTCTATGGTTTTGGTTTGATGACATCTGGTACTCAGCAGGTTAGAAATGAGAGAAATACAACTTTGGATAAATAACAACATACCACATATTACATGTTATGTCATCATCCGTTTAACAATAATAAAGCCCAAATGCAAAAGCACTCTATGAGAAATGAAGTACGCTCATACTTGATTAATTGATCATCATAAATAGCTTCAGGATAGAGCTACTACACGTGAGTCTGTAAGCTACTGAATCATGGGGTGCACTTAGGTGTTATTCTGCTCTTGTGATAACTCTGATTTCTGTGCTTCTCTGTGAGGACGAGCATCACTGTTGGATGTGTAACGTGAAAGTGATGAACGTTGACTCATCTGACTCTGAGGTTGGTTTGGTGCACACAGAGTAAAATGAGGATATATGTTTACAATGAAGTCCAAAGAAGCGTTATGCTCTCGGGGTGTTAAAGGGATGATCCGATAGTTCAGATAATGTAATCATTATGTGCTTGTTATCCACATGCCTTCAGTACTCTGTACTTTCCATCACAGGATTCTGCCTGCAATCATTATGATTACTTTGCTGAGTCGGCAGATTCTCGTTGACCTCACAAAGATATTTTGAGCAGCAGTCAGGAGAAGTTTGACAGCTGTTATTATTCTGATCGATGTGTTTTCAGCAGGTTTTATTTTCTTTGGTGAACGGAGATTCTAGCACGGCTGAATAAAGTTCAATGATCATTTAGGGCTCTCCCAATATAAATGAATAAATAAATAAGCATTTTTTATGTTGGTTGCTTGACCCAGTAGATTCTGTACAACAGTTTCCACAATAAGTTTATTGTAATGTAGAGTTGTATAATGATTTAATTTGAATGTGAAAGTGCCCGTGGGCTTTAGAAAAAGTGAAGTTTTATTTACATTGTGTTATACCTACTTTTTGTTTGTCTCTCTGCAGTCTCTGAGTGCTTGTGCGGTGTCCTGAGGAATGCCTCGAGGTGAGACACTCAGGGTTGCTTTTCTTCATGTAGAAAATGTAAGTAATGCATTTATAGTCAACTTTAGTCATTAACAACATTTTTTACACTTTTGCATTTTCTTCTCCTAAAATGAAGAAGGCCTGTTGCAGTTGTTAGTCTTATCAGTGTACAACAAACACATGGCATTTATAACTAGCACACAGTCTTTAACCCTGGAGAACCCATGGGGTCAGAGCCGACCCCATTGGTTTTCTAGGGAAACCATGGGGTCAAATTTGACTCCATTGGTTCTCCAGGGTTAATGTGGCAGAACGATAATGATATACAGTATATACCTGTATATACAGGTAAGATATAGTAATATCAGGTGACTTTATTGAAAAAAAACCCAGTAATGGATTTACAGTGGCTTACTTTGCTAGCCAAGTCTACTATCTATATTTCTGCACTCACCGTGTACCTGTAGCACATCTGTCAAAGAACCACTGCAAGCGCAAATATTAGTACAGCTGGAAATTTCCATTACGCAGTGTACAACCACAAGTGCAGCTGAAGTCTGTTCAATAACCACATATCCAGCCACTGCTTCACGCATCACAGCCGGGCAGAGCAACTGCAGCTTCACCCACAGCCAGCAGCTATAAACTGCCATAGATTGGTCTTTTAAAATGAGTGATGAGCAATAAATGCATTATGTGAAGTGCTGTCATCTCTCTTTTCTGTAGTCTCTGAAGAGTCTTTTGCTTAAAGAGGAGCTATTATGCTTTCCGGTGCAGTATTTTTACCCTTGAACTCTACTTTATACTTTACAGCTCAAAATAATGCTTCTGGACCCCGTTTTTTATGCAGCCTCTCAGTTCATTCACTTTTAGCTCATCTTCATTTAAGGTCACCCTCCCCTTAAGTCACCTCTCTTACCCCATGAAAACAAAAGATTCAAACAGTAGGTGGGTGGGATTTGAGGGCTTACAGGCAAAACTGTGTGTTTGAGATGCCCCAATGAGAAATCTTCCCTCTCTATGACATCATGCAGAGGTAAGAGTTACAAAAAGAAAAACGAAAATGGACCAAAGTGGGATGTCTGAAGCCTGAGATTTTGGATTTTTGAGCATAAGCTGCTGCCATTATTTCCCATGATCAATTTTGATATGCCACTGCATGTGTGTGTGTGTGTGTGTGTGTGTTTGTGTGCATACCATAACAGCAGAAACTCATGTACAACAACAAATAAGAAAAATGACAAAAACAGGCAGAAGTGTTGTGGTTAGTGTGGACTGGAACAACAAACCAGATATTTAAATACATCAGACGAGAGCTTTTTGGTAGCTTTACTAGTACAACATAAATTACTAGAAAATATAAGAGTCATCATTTAATACTCTGTTGTTGTGGATTCTTAATGAGATTTTAATGTCAAACTCTTACACAGGCTCTCTGTGGCTCTTCTGGGTGTTTCCCCATCTTGTACACACACACACACACACACACACACACACACACACACACACACACACACACACACACACACAGAGCACTGGTTCAGCTGAATATCCTTTCTGTCTTATCATTCTCCCATTTTACCATATTTCTTACATTCCATCCATCTCATATTATGCACATTATGTCATCAGCGTGGAGAAATGAATACACCCAGGGAAGAGCTATTGATCATCTCTGTCACACTCTCATTTTTACTGTAATATTTTTCAGCTAAATCTATCTCTGTCCCTGTTGTGATTGTTCCTTCCATTTCCATGTTTATCCTGGTAACCCTTCCTGATTTCTGCCTTCTTAGTTTGCTTCTCTCCTTTCAAAATGTCCATATGTGTGTTTTTACAATCAGATAATCATCTTTCATCACGTCTCGATAACAGGCAATGAGAGTGTAACTGTGCATGAAATCATGGTTAGATAACTGACCAGTTGACTTCATTCTTGGTGCTTTTAACGTGCCCTGAGAAAAAGGCCCACTCAGAACATAAGTGAACACATGAAATCTGTTCTGGTGAGTCACTTTCAATCAGATTCACCTTTTTTCTTCTCTGGAAACACAGATTCAAGATATGAGAATCATCGCAGGTCTGAAGTGGTAGGAAGATGTGAATACATCTCTGCCTTTTATTTGCACACTATTCATGAAATTCAGAGGCCACAGAAAGAAACATTTTAATGCAGGAATTAGGTGATTAACTGGTACTTTTATTTTGCTTCACATGATACAGTCGAACAAATATTAAGTTCTAATTTTAGTTACACTGCAAAGCAGTTCTTGGTCCAGTCCCTTAAAACGACAAACCAATCAGCCGGTTTGCTGTCAGTCAGGCTGGATTTGCTCTTCAGTTCCAGAAGAAATTAGTTCTTTCAGATATTCATATGACCTAATATTGCAACACAAGAAATCAACATTTTCTGTAAATAATTTAAACTATTTCAAAGAAACAAACAGGAATAAAATGTATTCTAGCAGATGTCTCAGGGGAAAGCAGGATGCTGCTGCCATCTATCAGGATAATATCAACCTGGGAGAACCTTCACAGACATCAACCTGGGAGTTGCTCCTGAGTCATTGCTATTGTTGTCACAGGGCGGGGTGCTGATCTCTCCATCCATTAGTTGAGCTACAACAAATGGTTTTAAATAATGCAGAAAAAAAAAAGAAACAAGTTACATACTGACCCATAAAGGCAGAATCTGTTGCTGGAGCATATTAATATATTTCTACTATTTCTCAGTGAATTTATTTGCTCTCTATATCTGGGATCTGTTTGAGCTGACACAGGTTCAAAGTTGCATTCGTCAACTGTGCAAAATAATTAAACCGTGCGGCCTAAATCAAATACATTAACAGTGAACTGTCACTTTACATTATTTGCACCAGTCCCAGAAGTACAAAAACCTTCATAAATGAACATGGGCCCTGCTGGCTTTATGAATATTGCACACCTGAAGGTAGTGAGAGAATAGGCTCTTTCACCTGGCCTGGGGACATTGCCTCAGGGTTTGGGCAGTTTATTGAACTTGGGTCATAAACTAGAGATTAATTGAATTCATGTTAAACTTATATCAATTATTGCCATCAAAACGTGTTTGGATTGATCTTGACTGCTTTCTAAACTTCTCACTGATAACCAGAGTAAGTTCAAGTATCTGTTTGTGATCAGCAGCACTTTAAATCTAATTGTAGCCCAGTGGCAAACAGATGGAATTAGAGACCGTTTATTGTAATTATTATTAAAGGTGTTTTATTCTGTTCAGTTAAAAACACTCATGATTGGAGCGAGACTCTAAAGAAAAAATCCAAATTATTTTGTATGGAATTGCATTATTTGTGTTATTTATTTATTTTTGTTTCTCAAAGGTTATTTTTT
>NW_005187402.1:1704370-1706455 GCF_000239375.1 Pundamilia nyererei | reverse complement strand
CCCATTGTTTATATATTTTGGTACATACTGGTTACATAATCCTATACAGCAACGATTTAAGAACAGGCAAAATATGACCAGTCAGGAGTCTAACAGCAACTATTTGAATGAATAAATATATAATTATATATATAATTTTATATATAATGAATCTATCTATATCATTATAGTCACATAATGAATTGCAATAAAAGCATAAATGAGCATCTCAGCATCATTAAAATAAAATAAAAAGAATAGCTTTATTTAAAAGTCGTAACTAAAAACAAACAAACAAAAGGCTTTAACTGCTGATTTGATTGTTGGGCCAAAATTCAAAAGAGGACAAAGGAAAAATAGCAGCAGGGAGGTGAAGGACAGAGCTAAGTTTGCTTGGTTGGTCTGTTGGAATGAATAGAAATCAAAAAGTGTTTCTTTGGAAAGATATTTCATTCCTGAAGTCTTGACAGTGTTCAAAAATTTGTTTAGACATTTTTTTTTTTCAAATTACATGAGGCACTTTTGCCTTTTTCACTTCCTTTAAACTTATTTAACCACAACTGATGGTTTAATTCAGGGCAGTGTGACTTCAAAGAAGCACCAAGTTAAGGAGACAAGTGCAATACCAAATGCCAAAGGTATTTAAGGACTCTTCTGCATATGAATCAGACTGAGGAGAGTCTCTACAACCTACAGTTTAGTGAACTGGTAAGCAGTAGTCGATGTGATTAGGTGAAAGCATAACACATGAGCACTGACTGTGACAAATACATCGGGAACATCAGCTTCAGAAATGACAGTCATGTGGTAAAGACAGGAAAGATCAAACAGTCATAGGGATTATTCTAACCATGCAAATACTCGGTCTCCTTGTCAATATCTCCATACAGTAGCTGTGTGACTAGTGCGAAAAAAGGAAAGATTAGTGTTTCTGTGAAACTTTATAAAGGCATAAGCTGCAGTAAACTGGGAATTCTATGAATGAATACAGGTTTCAACTACAAGATTGTGTTAGTATATCAAATAAATCCATCTGTTTATCAACCTGCATCACAGCATCCACAATATATTCAAACACATTCGATTTATGCAAAAAGCGCAGCGTTTACTTTGAAGACTAATGGTCTCTGTCCATTGTGCAAGCTTGTTCAAGTTTTATTTTACAAATTGGATAATGGCACATTGCTTCAGTTTATGGAATTGCATTGCTTGTCCTTGTTCAATGTGACAGTGAGAGAGGCAAAGCTTACACATCATCCAGGCAGCAGCGGCTGCTGTCAAATGTTCAATCCATCAATGTGCTTTTAATTAACATGAGCAGACTAATGAAAATAGGAAATATCCTCACAACTGGCATTTCTCCTTTTACAACTTGTTTATAGCAAAGCTTTGCTATAAACAAATGAAAAACCTTATTATAAAAGTTCTGTAGGGTGGTTACGCCCCGCCCCTCCCTGAGCCTGGTTCTGCCGGAGGTTTCTTCCTGTTAAAAGGGAGTTTTTCCTTCCCACTGTCGCTAAAGTGCTTGCTCATAGGGGGTCATATGATTGTTGGGTTTTTCTCATATTATTGTAGGGTCTACTTTACAATATAAAGCACCAGCAAATATAAAGTCGCCCTTAAGGCAACTTTTGCTGTGTTTGGTGCTGTATAAATAAAATGGAATTGAATTTCTGTGAATGTGCTTCTGTTTTTTTTTTTACCATATTATGGTTGTTTACAAAAAAGACAACCAAATCCTAGCCTGAACTGCAAATGCAGCTGAGCAGGAGGTTAAGGTTAAGGACTGCCTCTAACATGCAGCCCACAATCTTCCCGTTTCTAATTAAAATGGGAAAATAATGAAAATAATTCAGTTAAGTTTGGAGACCCTCTTTTATCTCAGTCAGAAATCCCATTTATGTTATATGTCCAGTAACCGAAGGGGGAGGGAAAAGTCCAGAGATTCATTCTGGAAAGACACACACACACACACACACACACACACACACACACACACATTTCCTTATCATGTGTTGCAGCTGCAAACTGCACCTGTGCCACACGCTCGCACAAAAATGAAATGCACACCTGCCATCCTTCAGTGGTCACACAAGGAGTCCACAC
>NW_005187402.1:1689837-1704094 GCF_000239375.1 Pundamilia nyererei | reverse complement strand
TGTGTGTGTGTGTGGTCAAAGTCAAAGATTACTTTGAGGTTAAAAGTTGCGATGTCATTTTTGAATGATGACTAGTGACATTTTGAGAAGCGAGGGGACAGCAGGAACTGGAAGGTTTGGATGTATGTTCAAGAACTTTCCAAGCTAGTTTTGAAAAGTGAAGTGGAGATAAGAACTCAGGGCTTCTGCAGCAGACGTAGAGCCAAACGGTGAGTGTGGCTAAAGTCTGGCCATCCAACCAGAGTTGAAGCCTGACTGAAAGAAAGCTGTGCATTTATTTCTTACTTTATAAATGTTATCAACAGCTGAAAAAGAATTACTTCAGCAGTTGTTCCCAAAAATTCAGGGTTAGTTAAAACATTATTATGTGTTAGATCTTGTATTTTGACAAGACAGCCATGCTTACAGCAAATGAACAAGCACGTGCTCCAAACTCCATCCTAATGTAGACGATGGAGTTTTTTCCGTAACACGTTAGATCGTTTCAAATTGATAAAGATGGATGTTATTGGGTTGTTTGTTAC
Organism: Pundamilia nyererei; assembly: GCF_000239375.1. Lineage (NCBI taxonomy): Eukaryota > Metazoa > Chordata > Actinopteri > Cichliformes > Cichlidae > Pundamilia > Pundamilia nyererei. The sequence continues at coordinate 1,703,570 of NW_005187402.1, read as the reverse complement.
ATTTGCGTGTCTGTAAGTGTTGCACATGTTTCATATTTCCATTCTATGACAATACACATGAATTCATTTAAACTTAATTTTGGTAATGTAGTTTGGCTGAGCATTATAGTCTTTTACGGCAATGTCTTGTTTGAACATATACTGAAAAATGAACAACAGACACAAACTTCTCATGCAGTTAAATCAACCCGAAGAAAGTTCACTTAAAGCAGTTCCAAACAGAGTGATAAATCAAAGAGGTTTTCACGTTATAGAAGGGGAAAAGTATTTGTTGAGATGACTGTGTTTACAGTCTTTTCTGTGTCAGTTGTTGTCCACGGGAACTAAAGCACTGGCCAATTATTGGAAGGAGTGAAGTATGGAGGTGAATTTCAGAGAAAGGGAGAGAGGTTACAACTGGTCTTCTTTTTATAGCTTTTGCCACTGCAGTTACTCAGCCAGGTCAACCTTTGGAGATAGGATAGCAAAAATAATAAGGAGGCTCAACATATCCACAGCTAAAATGTCAACGGCGATACCTTGTTGCACATGCAGACAGGAAAAGTGAAGTCACTGCTCTTACCAGGTGGCTACACTGTGTTCGTTTGCCATATGAGGCGCTGCCTACCTTTATTTAAACAGGAAGAGTTGATAAAGATTTTCACTGGACCATAATTATATTATAAAAGGTCAAAAGATCAAAGAATGGCCACAATGAATTGCTTAAACCAAAAAACTCAACAAATGTAACTGTTTCACAAACCTTTGTGGGTTGTGAACTATTCTGGGTTATTCTGGGGATTGGTTGTCTCGCAAAACAACTCAAATGAAAGGAACCAGATGTTGGTCTGCCAGTTGTGACGGCTGTTCTGTATTTTATAAATATCTTTTTTCTTTTCTCTTCAATCTTCAGTCAAACTGCTTATTTTTTTCTTCTGCTTTTTTTCTTAGTTTGCTTTTTGGTACCAAAGTGGCTGATTGTGCTGAGACGGAAGAGAATCAAAGAATGATCTGAGTAACAGACCGGCCTTATGTTTACATGCAAGAGTTGCTCACTGGTTCACAATACTTTATGTACAGTATATGTGTACATTATGTTTACAGTTTTTTACAGACGCTAGGACACATTTCTCAATACTTAGGTCACTTTTGCAAAACACTTCACACAATCCTCCTAACTGACCGTCAGCTTGGCAAAGCAGTTCATTTCACATTCAAAATGCACTACAACTACCAAAACACTTCATTCAGGTCTCAAATAAACTCATTCTTCCAGAACACTAGCAAAGGTTGACAGCCGACAAACACACTTTGTCACCCACAAAACAATGACCTAAAAAACACTAACAACATGTAGCATTACACAGTGTTTACTTGTGTAAAACAGGGACACATCTCTGTTTATAATTTCAATATATGTTACTGGAATGAATCAGACATCATGCAGAATTCGTTAATATTTGTTTATGTATTTTTTATTTTTTTGCACTAAGTAATCCCAAAATACAAGAATTTGTATACACACCATCCACTGATACACATACAATAGTAATGCTAATCTACTCGGTCTTCTCCATTTGGCCACAGGTTCTCATCCACATCACATCTTATGTCATCTAGGGCAATACACCTAGGAAAGAATCTTCTGGCATGCCAGAATTGAAGGAGTTGAAAAATTGAAGGAGTAACACCTGTGTAGATGTTCATCTACAATGAGAATAAGCTGTGGCTGGTTAAACTGCATTTTTAGATTTAAAATATGTTTCAATAAAATATTGTTGTTGAATTTTGCTGTCTTTTCAAGTTTTGCATTGTGTTATTGTTTTGGCCATAAGTTTAACAGTTTTGAAAACAGTATGTAAGCACATGCAAAATGTCCTGTACGTACAAAGATTTTTGGCAGTTGTTGTGTCTGAGTGAGAAGATAATTCATGAAATTTGAGAGATGTAGTCATTGAATGCATTTTGTGCCAAAACAATGATAACTGGTCCTCAGTTTAGCCCACATAGACTTCTGTTGTGCTCACTGTATGAGGAGTTTTGCAAACGTGACCTAAGTATTGAGAAATGTGTCCTAGCGTCTGTAAAAAACTGTAATAGGTCATATACTAGTCTATTCAGAACCATAAAATCAAGTATCTGTACATTTAATAACCTCAGTTTTTTTCTCACTACCACATATTCTCTTGGTTTTTCTGGATTAAATTATTATTTCAGCCACTTTCCTCCTTCTGTCTCTCTCCCTCTCTCGCTCTCTACCTGGGTGGTGTCTGCAGGTGTCTGTGGGGGTCTGACTGACTCACAGGTTGAATAATTCACTCGGCCCAAATGAGATCTCACTGGCCTTAATGAAGCCATTAATGAGACTCCATGGATTCCGACCGCTGCCTCACACCCATAATGACTCACTCACACTCCCACACACACTCAATCTCACAAGCAAACATGCATTTGTGTTGTCAGGCACAGAGCAAGCATGCAAAAGTACCTGACTGCATGAATGAACAATGCAAACGCCGGCATTGCATGGAAGCAATGTTATTCTGAAGTGAGAGCAGAAGAAGTGGCATGTTCTTCTTTAATGATATGACAGCACGTCTATTATACAACTGTTTGTGTGTGTGTGTGTGTGTGTGTGTGTGTGTGTGTGTGTGTGTGTGTGTGTGTGCGTGTGTAACGTGTAATACTATAATACTCAGCAAAAGCCAGTGCGAATTTGTAGTCTAAACTATAATTTGTTGTATTGACTTCAGGCTTGGTGAATTAGAGCATTTTATGCTTATCAATAATAGACTGTGTGTGTTTTTGTTCAGAACTCTCAGTACTAGTGATCATTACAGCTCACATTCACACTCACAGGTTTTGAGGTTGTTCAATATTCCAAATAACCACACACACAAACTCGGTCGGTGATTTAGTGGGACAAAAGCAGTTTGATCTAATAATTAAGTAATTCAACAAGCCTTTGTGTTGATTAAATAAATAGTGCAACAGAGTTCTGCTACGACACAATCAACAAGATGTGGACACACACACACACACACACACACACACACACACACACACTCATACGCAGATGTATTAGATGTATTAGACAGACTTGCTGTGACTACTCAGATTGCTAATGAGGCGGAGCCGAGGTGCAAACACAATAGTTTAGAGGAGTTTCCCAGTAGGATGTTAAAAGCTTCAATTTGTAATCAATAATTCACTTAAATGAAACCTCATGATGAGGAGCTGGACAGGATCTGACGGGATTCTGATTAATTTACAGCAAAAAGATTCTTTCTTGGTCAGCTTCTGCACATTGGTGATCTGTCAATATCTGCAGGAGATTAAAAATTAATACAATAAAAAATAAAGACGATGTAGCAAAACAGCTGAGAAAACTTTTTCTCAACCAAGTAATTTCTCAGGGTATCTAAATTGAAAAGTGCTAACCAAGTATGCACCTATTCAACTTGTTTGTCTTACTAAAGCAGACATGGCAAGAGTCAACTTCTCCTCTCCATCACCAAGGCTTTCTTTGCTGATCTCAGAGCAGTGAAAGCAGAGCCAGTGGAAGCTTGTCTGGCATGCTGGTCTTTCTGTTTTCTGTCAAACACTGGAGGTTTATCAACAACTCAAACGTGCAAGTTGTATAAAAAATTGCTGGATTCTCAGCTTGACAAGCTCAGGCTTTCTTAACGGGATGTGGACATTGAAACGCTGGCCGCATGCAGATTTCCTTAGCTCATAGTCACAGTTGGATTAAACAACTGCAACTACAGGATGGCAGTAATTTAAAGGATGGATGAAAAGAAATGATACACTTTTTTGACAGAACGCTGTTGAGCACAAAGAGATTGCTTTTAATTGGTGCTTCATTTTTTTTGTTCACTTTTAGATTTCACAGGACAAGCACAGCCAGCCTGCTTGCCCTTACACAACACCAATGAAGCTACTTTCAGCTGTTCTCTTATTACCTTTAATTTTAAAGAAAAGAACTAAACAAATTTCTTAAGATTATTAAGAAAATGTATCTTAAGTAGTAACTGCTGAGTAACACGTCAATGATTTTTTTCACTTTGCTTAACAAACTCTAGTAATCATTAAGTACTGAAAAACCACTGGGTCAAGGCAGTTTATTAGTTACAGTTACCAATATGCTTACAAAATTATGTATATATTATACTATAAAATTATATAAATTATATAAAATTATATATTATGGACTGTATAAGCATCAAAAAGTATAATACACTTTCTTAGAGGTATTTGTATGGTGTATATGGCATTGATTTAAAAAGTATGCTTAGCATATTATAATAATCTGTCTCAGATATTGTTACTTTCTTTTACAGTATCGCCACGTGTCACTGTATAAACGCACGTATAGATCAGCTTTGTAGACAAGAATGAAGCAAGTTTACCGTCTAAACAACAACATTATCTTTCATGTTTGCAAGGATACATGCAGCATGTTTGAGACTTATCATATTTGTGGGTTTTCCTTCACAACCTCTGCAAAACGTCAGTTCTCCCAGTCTTTTGACCCCCTCCACACTCAACATAGCTCAGCATACTACGCTGGGAGAAGCCACTCAACCCAGTCATTTATATTTTACCACAGCTATCTATAATGGAGAGAGCTTAGAGACAACCATTTAACATGTCAGGGTTACTTGACTAGGGAAATAATGCAGAAATGTATTTTTATAGCTAAATGCACCAAAACATATGCAGACACACACACTGCAGGACATATCTAGGGCAACATGAAAGACTTTGTATAATAAATTAACATAGTCACTACAACAAAGCTTGCTGATTTGTGAAGCTCTGTTTTGAACTTTTTTTTTTACATTAGTAATTTGGGGTTTTGCTGATGACACAAGTGACCATATTTGGATGACAAGCTGGAATGTGAACTTGTGACCTACCAAACTGTATCTGTAGACTTTAGTTTCCAGAATTTGGCCTAAAATAGGGTTTGTTTGGTTTTTTTTTCATCCTGGACATTAAACTTGCACCAGCATTGATTTAAAATCAGAAACTGTACAAAAACAAAACTGTACAGTTCTTACAATGCAGTGATAAAAGTAGTGTGCCACCTTTACACCAGCAGGAGATACTTGGCCTTGATGCTCTGGGTGCACAGTTCTTATGGTGATGCTAACATCTATTGAGGCAGTTACTGCAGTTACTGAGTGAGGAAAGCAGTGGTGACTTAGCTTTATGTGGTCTGCAAGGTTGTGGTTGCTGTGGTTTGCAATAACACCACTTACAGTTGGAATATCTAGGAGGAAGGAAATTTACGAACTGAAGTGTTGACATTATTCTTGCTGTTACAGTGTCAGTTCTTGAGAAAACCCCATTCCTTCAAATATGTTAAAGTGAAGGCAGACTGCATGGCAAAGTGGTTGATTTTATACACCTGTGGCAATGGAAGCTTTGGCACAAAATAGTTTTCCATATAGTGAAGGAAAGGCAGAATTAACTATAGAGACAGAAGCTCGTTTTCAGCTATACACATGTATGTAAGGGGGGCTTTTTAACATAGAAGTTACAGCCATGACTTTTTGAGCCTCGCCCAAGTGTCCATCAGAGGAGCTGCAGTTTTAGACACTAAACAATTTTAGCTGTAAAAGATGCTCCAGGGTGTGCAGTGTGCACATTGTAGTATGTGTGTGTGTGTGTGTGTGTGTGTGTGTGTGTGTGTGTGTGTGTGTGAAAGAGTTTCTGTGTGTTGCAGAAAGTAAATTTATCCAAAGGCCATAACAACACTGCCAGTGTCATCTCCTTATGTTGCACAGATACTGGTTGATGTTAAAGACATAGGCAGTTACGTATACAGAACACCACCTGTGAAGGCATTTTAAGATATAACTGTACTGTGAGCGGGCGGATGCAGCTGTTTGTGACTTTAACTGAAGGCCGGTAGTGTTTCATGAATTCTGCCAACACTTTTTGCTATCAGTGATGAAAACTGCCGTGGTGTACAAACTTATTTTACACTAAAAGTGCTTTCACAGGTACATATAATTTATGTGCACGGGTGCACATAAGTGGTCCGCATGTGCACATTCGCTGTCAAAATAAAAGACACGCACCAGATAAGAAGTTGCAACGCGTGTTTGCGTACATATAGAAGGCACTGTTTTTGTCCGCTAGAGTGGGATTTTCATGGCATATTCCGCACCACCAAGCCAGCTCACCTCCTGCAACCACTTTTCCGAGAATACGCGCTTCTTTTGTGGTTCGGACTCCTGCTGACATTTCTTTGGAGGTGGAGGAACACCAAAGTAATTGCTTAAAGGAGCTTGCTTTTTCGACATCTTTAAGAGTTCTAAACAAATGTTTGAAACAAAACAAAATCTTATGTACACAAACGCACGTTGCAACTTCTTATCTGGTGCGCGTCTTTTATTTTGACAGCAAATGCGCACCTGCACTTATGTTCACCTCTGCTTATGTGGTGATGTTTGCCAAAGATTTATAAAGCAAAAGAGCAAATATTCAAACTCTCTCTTTCTATTTTGGTTTTTAATTTTTCATCACTATATCTACTAATACTTCTCTTACCACCTACCTCTGCACCAGAGGTTGGCCTCCTCATCCTCACAAAAAAAGAGTCAAATTTGTCATGAATAACTTGGTTGATACTTTAGTTTCTGATACAAACACAATAATGCTGAAACATCCTACAGACACGGAAATATAAAAAATGAATAAATCCAACATAGAAATAAGAAATCGGAAACCAAAATGTCCCATTCTTTACAGCAAGGAAATTTAAAATTCCTATATTTCAGTTTCTGTGTTACAGAATAATCAACTTTAACTTCATAAAACACTTTGGCAAAAAGGCTGTCTGAGGGAACAGCATTGTTTGGAATTACAATTTGTCCTCTTATTTTAAATTAATTGCTCTTAGGTTTGAGGGCTCTGAGCTCTCAGGGTGATAGTTTATATATAAGTGCCCACTATGCACACCCACTCTATAGTCTGGAGCAAGCTTATCATCTAGAATCAAAAGATTTAAATATTTTACTGAACTGAAGAATAATAATAAAAAAAAAAAACCCACACAAAAACAACAAACAAGCAATAAATAGGCTTCGGAAAAAGAGACATTTCCAGGTTCTGTAAAATGATCGTGTGCAGCCCTCCGCCCTCATACAGGTGGATTATGTTTCTTTTATTTTCTGCCTTTTAATAACATATATGCATTCATTTGGGTTTGCATTCCACCTGGGAAAAACTGTAAACTAAACTTTCTCTATTCGAAATCTATGTTGTTGACACCAAAGCTGTAGCAGCGCTGTTTGTGCTGTCAGCAGTGACATGCATCAAACTGCACTGCATTCTTTGATTGTACACTGTAGGTGTACATAAATACAGATGTTTGTCATGCTGCTAGCACATCAGTCAACTCCAATGACACTTTATAAATCTATCCTTTTTAAATGGGATCTGTTATTCAGGCTATTATAGCTAACGGAAAATACACTCAAAATCAAATTTGGTTTCCGGGCTTCCTCCCACAGTCCAAAGACATGCAGTTACTGGGGACAGGCTAATCGGTGATGGTTGTCTGTCTCTATGTGTTAAAGACAGACTGGTGACCTGTCCAGGGTGTACCCTGCCTCTCCCCCCATGGTAGCTGGGATGGGCTCCAGCCCCCCCTCCATGTTTAAAATGAGCATCCTCATACATTATATGTTACATTCATGTATAATGTATAAAATAAAATGAGGAAAACCAGAGCAGATCCATACAGAGTATTGTTTTTTGGAGTGAGTACTTTAGACAGCTTTCACTGTCATACAGTGTGGACACCCACTGAGTGCGGCGAGCGTGAGCACACACTCACTGCTTCCAACATAACAGACATGTCATTTCACACACACACACACTAACAAAACTGATGCCAGGAATGACAGGTGGGAGGAAGTGGTCCCTCTGCAGAGAAATGGAGTGATTTCTGTGGTCCAACACATGAGCAGGTGTGAACACACACCTGAGGGAGAGTATGCATGAGCAAACACTCACACCATCATACATGTAAATGCACACACACAAAGCTCATTTGAACACCTGCTCATTCAGTGGCACATGCACCCTTTTTCTATGTCAAATGATGGAAAGTGTTTGTTGCATGGCCTCATTCTCTTAAAAGGAGCTGGGTCTCTGTTTGTCTCTCATCTCTCATCACTTGCTTCTAAAGTGATCTTTTTTAAAATCATTTTGAAAAACATTAAGAGCTCTATCGTCCATGGCACGCTGGCAACCACCAGAGATATAAACGTGGTCAGTTAGTCACTTTTTCCCTGTTGCTATAGACACAGCATGCAGTATTCAAAAATGTTGAGGAGAGTTGAATGAAAGGGTGTGTTGATGAATCATTATCCTCTTAGTCATAATGTTCACTGTTTACTGTGAAAATTACAGACGCAAGGGACTGAAAGGTCAAGTAGAGGGATTATTGTCATTTAACGTGATAGCAACCATGTAGGGTCAGTATTGTTTGTCAGCATGGTGTCCTATCATGCAGTTACTCATCCGTCCATGCTCTTCAGCTTATCCTTATCGGGATCGTTGGAGGGGTGCTGGAGCCTATCATAGCTAACACAGGACGACAGACAGGGTACACCTTGGACAGAGCCCCAGTTTGACTCTGCTTTTTAGTTGGTTTGGTTTGAGTATAGTGGAACCCCACCCACTAAAGACAAGAAAAAGATCCCCTTTTCCCTCAAACTTGGATTGTTCGAGCACAAGGAAGTTTGTGGGATATTGGGTTACAATTTATGGGGTTGCTTTCTAAGTGGGCTGAACATTAGGAATGGACATGTTCAAGCGTTCAGTATGAGAATTTCAGGGAGTGGTCTCATAATAACAAAAGTGCTGGAAGGCCTCAGTGCTTCACAAGAAACATGAATGGGACAGCAGCTCTTTGGAGTTCTGGAACTTTCTCATCGTTAACTTTGAATAATGTTCCCACTGTTTGCTGTAATCTACGAGGGCTACACAGTTTGACTCGAGAGACTCATGTGTATTGTGTCTTTCTGCTGTGAAGACATCTAGACCATATCTGCTATTTTCTCTCCAGAAAAGATGTTTTCCTCCTAGTGAAACACACCACGCTACTGTCTGTCTGACTGCATTCAGACATTCTTAGACTTCAACTTATTTAGTTGTCCTCTGTGCTGAGGAGAGAAGAAATAAAAAATTTAAAAAATAGATGGGTGCATCTGGACATTCTTATTGATCTTCTTGAAGGAAACACATAGAATTGTGTGACTGCACATTGTTATCTAAACCTCATCCCTGCAGCCTTATTGTTACCAGTACTAGCGTTCTTCCATTCGTCCTTCAAGGCTCTCAGCAATAATCAGAGGTCACGGCTGGTTCTGCAATATAAGGCCTTGACATCATTTAGGAAAATCAGTGTCCAGTTCCACCGTGACATAATTACTTCACCTGCTCCCACGAGCTTCCTGTCTAGCTATGCTTGTTACGCTGGGGAAATAGAGTTATCTTTCCTAAAAGAAAATATGGTGTTTTTTCTCTGTGGCTGGTTTCTGCTGAATAAATATGATCAATGTCTGCCAGCAAGTTATTTCGCTGAAAACGATATACAGCAGGTGGCCAAATGCAGCATAAATAACAGTGTACTAAGATTCTGATTAAATTAGGATATGATGGTGAGCAAATCCTGCCTTGAATTAGTATCAAAAACATGTTTCATTTTTATTTTGCAAAATGATACCGTTAGCAAACCACAGATGACTGTTATTTACACACAGAGAGCTTGAAATATGAGAGTTGCAGATTTCAGCCATTTAGCTTTTACTCTTAGTGGAAACAACACTGGAGAACAGCCAGTGGCAGTACAAACAAGGGTCATAGCCACTGTTCTTGGATAGGAATGACCATATGACCTTGGACTGAAGTTACATATGTGATGAGGAGTTGACCAATCAGTTTTTAAGATCAAAAGAAATAAGAACAGGCACCACAGAGAATCTACTGTTTGTACTGATGACCGTGTCTCCTTGTGTATTTTGGCAGTCATGCAGTATTTGTACTACAGTGTACGAACAAGGTGTCCAAATAAAAGTAAAAAACATATATATTTAAATAGTTCTACACAAAATGCATTTGCAAAAATTGTGATTAGCATATAGTAGTCACTGATTCCACCATCTCTCAGGAGATGCATGCCTACTTCCCAGTCCGATCTCACTCTAATTTTGGCTTTTACGTTCTAGTGTGGCCATGACAACCATTCTCTATGTCATGTTGTAGGTTGCCCATGTGAACAGTGCTGCTAATTACCATGAACTTGTCTCTGGTCATGACAGAAACAGGCATGTACACCTGGCCATCTCCAGTAGTCTCTAACTCTTGGCAGTTAGAGAAGCACCACATAAACAAGGCCCACATATGCAATGTGACAAGTTCCAGCTCTACCCAAACAACATTCATCCCCTCAGCGAGCCCCTCTTTCTACATTCATATTGGGGTAGTGACAGTTCACCTTGACAGCTCTGCCATAGAGAAATTCTGAAAAAGTGTGTGAGAGAATATGTTACCGTGGCTTAAAACTATATTCCAAGGACTTTTTGGAATAAAAATATGGAAGTTGCTGCACAGTGTTGGTCAGCGACCGTCCAGAGCCTGGGTTGGGTCCTTGTAGCCCTAGTTCTGGTAGCCAAAACCAGCTGTAGTCAACAGTTACATGCATACTTTTTTTTGCTGTTTTTATTGAACCGTCCTATTATAAATTATGACCTTTTATTTATTTTTTTTTAAAAGAAAAGGTTTATGGGTTATTTAAAAAATAAAATGTATTTTGAGTGGTGGTTCAAAAAACAAAGAAAAAACACTAGATTAATTGGTGGAGTAACTGATGGACGAACGTAAACTTGGCATTTAAAATGTCAGTCTAAGCGTGGGGGTGGGGTTAACCATCAGCAACCACAGCCATTTGTTCCAGAAGAATGAATAGTATATAATTTCCACTTTATGTGAACTTTATAAAGCTTTTGAACTTTTATAAGTTAATGAACATTTTGGAACAATATCTGTTTTTAGCTGAAGGAGGTAGTCGACCTCTTCGAGATTTCGTACAAGAACACATGATTTCAAAAAAAGTGACAGAGACTACATTTTTTTTTAACACCAGTCGACGACCCTATTTCAGAAAAAAAAATGGGACACTGCGTAAAGTGTCAGTAAAAACAAAATGTGATGATTTGCAAATCTTATAAACCTGTATTATTCATAACTAACAACAGAAAACACATTAAACGTTTAAACTAAGACATTTTTGTATCATATAAAATAAAATAATAAAATAATATCTCATTTTGAATTTAAGGCCAGACTTGAAATACATCATCCTCTACAGCACACAGTGTCATTAAACTTCTGAGAATCTGATGGCATCTCTGTGTGAAGGAGAAGGTGGGCACTCCATTGTGGTCAATTGAATCAATTTGTTTTGGAATATATGAACAGTGCATCATCTGCACTGGAGAGTGGAGGGCTTGCACACATTTCTCAGTGGGGAAAGGCAGGTTCAGAGCAATATATGCTCCCAGCTAGATGACATCTTTTTCAGCTAAGATCTTGCATATTTCAGAAAGACAATGCTCAGCTGTACGCTGCATTTATTACAGCAGCACGGATTTGTAATAGAATAGAAATGTGGGTGCTGAACTGGCCTGCCGGGATACTACACAGCAGTAATCATGGCCCTGCTGCTGTCGTCCAATTGAAAATGAATGACTATCTGATTTATTGTTTATGTTCTGTTGTGAATGTGAGGCTATGAGATTTGCAAATTATTGAATTATCCTTTTATTTAAACTTTACCCAGTATTTTTTGGAGGAATTGGGGTTGTTCATCATGAACAACACTGAAAAATGTGTAAAAGTGCCTCCAGACAAAAAAAAAAATCTTTGAAAGAAAAATTAAATGTTATCCATCTGAAAATATTCAATATTATCTCATCTTTCCTCAGCTGAGGAATGGCCTTGAATGCGGGTTACTGCAGCAAAACTACAACAGAATCATAAGTCTTGCACCTACATTATTTATGATGGTGAATAGATTGTGTTATTAGAGAGATGCCACAAGCTGAGAAATAGGCTGCCTTCCAAAAACTCTGCCTGGTTGTTGTATGCTGAGTGGCTTGTTAGGGATTCATAGGAGAAGGGACCAAGGCTGAAAGCCACTGTTTGCTGTTCGATTTGACCTTCAGATTTGCCAAACCCTATTTGTTATGGGGCTGGACACTGATAGAGATGTATTCCAACCAAGTACCACCCCCACATGCATACAGTGCACACACACATGCACACAAATTCAATCCACTTAGAGACTAAGGCTCTTATGTAAAATTCTTAAATTATTCATAAACATGGATTCATTCTGGTTTGTACCTTTTGGAATTAAACTAAATGGATGGTTGTGTTTTGTGTGTGTAGGCACATGTTGCAAAATAAGAAAATCCTCCTAATTTGCCACACTTGAAGCATGAAATCATTGATGTGTAACCTGAGCGTTCACACTATTTATAGAGGCACTGGAAAATGTCTTAAGTGTACTTTTAATGGGTATTATTACATTCTGACATGAGCCATTAGTTTTCTTATGACAGAGGGGAGAATCAGCTTAAAATCTTGGGGATGTGTAAGTGTTTGTGCAACCTGTAGCTCTACAAAACGCTGATGCTATTGTATGTCTAAGTATACACAGGAGTATTAACCATGATAAATTAGCCAGACACATATCTATACACCACCACGGTGGATTTAAGTAAGACAGTTAAGGTGTGATTCAAGTGCAGACTTTCAACTTTTATTCGAGGGATTTAAAATTGTTAGCATTAACAAGTTAGCAGGTTAGCATTTTCACATTGAAAATTGGGGGACTGTGTATGAAAATCAAAGGCTCAAAAGTAATCAGACAAACTAACATCATTATAAATATAAGAAAGATTTGTAACACTTGGCTGAGTCAATTATTGCCCAAGTCGAATGCCAAAACCATGAACATAATCAAATGATGCATTGCCTCCCCCGAGATGCTCTGCCAGGCCTTCACTGCAGACTCTCTCTGAGTTATTCTATAACTGAAAAGCATCAAATCATTGAAATAGCCACTAACGATAGCCCGTTTCCTTACATTGAGAAACTCTTAGGTTGCTTCTACAGTGTGCTTCTGGCTCTGAAACAAGGTTTTGATGATTTTTCCCCCCATTCGTCCCACTCACGAGTCAGATCATCAAACAAATTTTAATATTACACAAAGATAACGAGCCACTCCTGGGAACGTTCATGACTGTTTCATTTTTTTCTGTTTGTGAATCTGTCACAAAGAGTGAAAGGACTCAAGCGCAGGACTCTGTGAGCTTGGAATTAGAAGGCAAAGTTTTCTTATGACAACCACCAAGTGTACAGTGCGAGGGGAAAAGGGGCTCCAGGAGTCCACGTGGAATGAAAAAGCGAACACCACACTCCGCTACTGTCACACACACCACTCTCCTCTTCTGTGCACCCCACACTGTCAGGAACACACACAATCTCCAAACTCACACTCAGGTATCCAGGGAGGAAACAGGGACAGGTCCAGGGAAATCTGGACAGGCAATTAGACTCCAGTAACGATGAAGGTAAAGAGATCACACGAGTTGGAGAGAGCCGGGGCTTCTTCTTCTTCTTGTAAGTATTATTGGCGGTTGGCAAACAACTGCATGGTGCAT
>NW_005187402.1:1661998-1689768 GCF_000239375.1 Pundamilia nyererei | reverse complement strand
CACCCAAAAACTGAAATGAAGCCTGATAACCTTCACTCCCCGACTCCTTCTGTAACAACCCAACAAGATCCAATTTCACATTAATGTTACTGAGATTTTGGACCCATCGTCTCCTCTCTACCTTACACTTCCGACACTGCAAAATAACATCCTCCAAAGTTTCCTCCTCTCCACAATAATCACATTTCCCTGAATTATTGTTTCCCTATCAAGAATAGTGTTTTTCAATATGTCCAAATTTCAGTCTTGACACCACCACCTCCTCTCGCCTACTCCTTCTTGTGGCTCTCCTTACTCCCACCCCCCTTTGAATTTTATATAACCACCTTCCCCTCCTTTCTTCTTCCCACTGTTTCTGCCATCTACCCCTCATTTCTAGGGGCCAGATCAACTATCCTATGATTAGTGGCTTCCTTTGCTAACCTATCCGCTGCTTCATTCCCTCTTACCCCATAGTGAGCCGGGACCCATACAAACACTACTGACAGACCCATCATATATATCCTGAAAAGAGTTTGCTGAACCTCTATTAAAATATCTGACCTACCTTTTGAATGACCGTTCTGTAGAGTGACCAAGGCTGCACTTGAATCTGAACAAATAATTGCTTCCAATGGCCTCAAACCTTCCACCCACTGTACTGCTAATAGAATCGCTATCATTTTTCCTGTAAACACAGACACTCCATCATTAATCCTCTTTCAGTCTGGAATTATTACTGTTACCCCCACTTGACTAGATGGATTCTTTGAAGCATCCGTAAATACTTGCACATACCCACAATACTGTTTAATGTAACCCTGAACTGAATTTGAGTCTAGACCGCCTGCCCTGTCCTTACTCTTCTGGCGCAATAAAGCAAAATGGTTATTGAAATCTTATAGCTTACTTCACTTCAGTGAAGTAATTCCACGTGTATTAATGGACCTTTTAGTTGGTTATTTATACATTTTCACTTCAGTGAACTAAGCTATAAGTAAGCTTCAGCAACACTGTACATTTCCACACAGCATGTTGGATAAATGAAGTGCAACAGTACAAAAGTAGATTAAAGGTTCTTGCAGTTTTGACCAACCGCAGCCTTCCAAATGCATGCTGTGTGTAGAGCAGGTTTAAGTTACACTCTTTGGCATTTGTACTAAAATTCAAAAGAGTATATATATGATGTGTTGTTCCATTGTAAAATAACTGAATCTAGTCATAAAATTAAATACTTTTTTTTTTTAAATGAAAAAAAAAAGCGGTGAAGTTCTAGTTCTCTCACCTCTGTCAGTGCACCTCAGGGCGGCTGTGGCTACAATGTAGCTGCCATCACCAGTGTGTGAATGTGTGTGTGAATGGGTGGATGACTGGATGTGTAAAGCGCTTTGGGGTCCTTAGGGACTAGAAAAACTCTATACAAATACAGGCCATTTACCATTTACTATTCTAGAAGTTCTAGAAGTTCACTGTAGACTTTGGATCCAGCTGGGAATGCTGGGTTCTTGGACTATTAGGAACTGGTGGAAAAGAGCTGAGATGAAATGTTGATCATCAACTAAAGTGGATTGTACAAACTAGATGTGTAAAAGAGGCAAAAGTACATATAGCAGCATATGGAGGGTTCACACACACGTGTATTAATGGACCTTTTAGTTGGTTATTTATACATTTTCAGATCTGGTTGCTCCATCGTGTAGGGACATCTACATTAAGAAACGAACCATCCCTGGTACAGTCCTAGGACACTCGTAGAGGGTTGTGTCAGGAAGGTGATCAGATGTAGAAATCTTCTAAAACATGTGAGCTGCTCTTGTAAATAAAGCAGAGGTCAAAAGTAGCTGTCAGTGTGTGACTGATTTAAGCTTTGCTCTTAATTTGAAAGTTCAGTTACTGCTAGTGTGCCACCTCTCTAAGGCAATAGAAATATAACTCAGCTGCTTAACCAAAAAGGACTCGTCCCACACTCAAAGTTACTCCAGGCCCCCTGTCTTGCATCTGGAAGTCACTGGAGACCTGTGAAGTGGAGCACCACTTTAACCAGAACATGCAGCAGCTGGTTCATTTATGTGTTTGTAGGCTGAGTTCATAGAAGCTGCAGAACAGAACTGTGCAGGGGCAGGTCTAGCAAAGTTTTGCCAGGGGGGCCAGGTAGGGCATTAACAGGGAAAGGGGGCACAAAGAAATACTTTCTTATTCTCATTTCAAACGTCTAGTTTTTAATAAATAATTATCTGAATCTTACAACCAACGTTTTTATCTGATGTAAAATGTATAGAAATCATACATATACCAACAAGACAGTGTACATCACTGTCACAACAGCGTTTGTTTTCATTCAAAGGCTTTATGGCTTTAATACCTGGTGGGCCGGTCTCCAGTCAAAATGCCGATTTTCTGTCCCAGTCCAGCCCTGGGCACGACACGCAGTGAATTAATCTGAGAAGGTGCATCAAAAAATAAATGGCCGCGGCAGCATTGCACATCGCAAATCAGCTCACATAGACACATTAGTTGCGCCGCTTCTTAATGACAGTATCTTAGCTAACAACCCCAGCTACCAGATTCAGCTTTTAATTAGCTAAAAATAACTTAGCCTACTGGTCAGAGGGACGTTGTTAGCTTTCCTCATTCCAACACTTCAAAATGCTTCAGCAGCTTAGCATCAGCACCACGGAAATACACGGATACATCCGTAGACTCGAGACAGAATTCACAATGCGTCTTTGGGACTTTCAGGCGTATGGACCAATGTTTTATTTTCTGATCAAACCAGAAAGCTTTAATAAGCAGCTGGATTTGTCTCGCATTAACTGGTTGAGTTAATATCGGTTGATGCAACATCAAAGCAGCTGGAATCCACTGCTGTGCATGTTCATGGCCCTGCTGGACATCACTTCCTGACAAGTTAAACTGTCTTCAGAACATTGCAGAGGCCTTATTGACAGTATTTGGCTCTACATATCTGTGTGAGCAGATTTTCTCTCACATGAGTGTCCTCAGGTAGCCGTCTGAATGCTGGACACTCAGAGACCTGTGTCTCTGAGTGGGAGAACAGAGATCACATTAACATGTGTGTCTCTGTTCTCAGTGACACACAGTGGCGCAGCTGCCCCTCTGTTGGTCTTCCTTGGTCTCTTGTGTTCTGGGGGCCTCTGGATGTCTGGAGTTTTGATCTCCTCCACACCTGCTTCACGCCCTGGAGGACGGGGCTGTGGCCCCCCCACACCCTCTAGCAGATTATTACATGAAGGAACCTTTTAAAAAAAAAAAAAAAAACAAGCGCGTCCATGCTCACAGGTGTACACACGGGTGATCACACCCGTGCTTTGAGGCTCCTACCTCAAAGCACACTGTGTTCTGTTGATCTTATGTGCTGCACAATAATGTTTAACATTTAGTATTTACTGTCATATTCCCATATATCATTGTGATGTTGTTTATTCTATTACTCTTGTTCTCTTCTGCTTGCTTTCTTTTTTCTTTCTCAGCAGGTGATCCAGGTGATTGATATATGCATTTTTTTTTCTCTGCCCGTTCTGTTGGTTTTTGTCTTTTGCCCTTCTCCCCCGTCCCTCTTCTCAGCTGTTTCTCTTTCCCTCTTTCTTTCTCCCCTTCTTTCCCCCAGTCAAGTCTGTCCCGTATTCAGTAAGTGAAAATAAAATAAACAATAAAAGGTGAATCAAATGGACCATTACGGCAAGGCTGGGATGGTCAGTTTGGTAAAGTAAATCCGTTGGGTATCTTTCTTTGCCTTTAGACAACAATTCTGATGGCAAAAGAGCCAAACGGGACAGGCCAAAAAAAAAAGAAAAAAAAAAACATGTGTGTCTCTGTATTAACAAACATGTCATACTAGCTTAGTTTATTTTTCTCATCATTGTTGTGAGGAGACCTGTAAGGAAGAGGACTCCCTTACTAGATTTATTTATATTATATTATCTGTGTAGCACTTTAGAGCACACCTTTCACTTTATTAAAAGCACTTTATCAAGCACCTTATTTAGCATTGCACTTTAAGCATGGATTTGCACACAAGAAGTTTAAATATTTATTGACTATTTATTGGGAATTTTAAAATCGGTTCGTAGCCTTATTTCAGATCCTGCACAGCTGCTCCTTATCAAGGAATGGGGTGGTTGTCTGTCAGGAGAAAAGAATGGGGATTGAGATTGTGATTAAGTTACCAGCAAGGAAAATTAATGCAAATGTGTGTGTGAAATCTAGGGATAAAAGCGGTGCAAATAAGCGTTTGGAAGATAATGATTACTCACCTTTCTTGCCTGTGTCCTCTTCAAGGTGTTTGGGCAAATGTTTCCTCAGGGGTCCAGACACCATTTAAAGGTTCCGGGAGAGACCATTGGTAAAGAGAGTGTGGTGAATCTTGTTGTGCTTGGGTTTCTGGGTTTTTATAATAATGGGTTTGGTGTAACATTAAAGTGTGAAATATTTATTAATATGTAAATGTGAAATGTATTTATGTATTTATTTATTCTAATTGATATATTGTGTACTGTGGTGGAAGGTTGGGATTTAAGAATTTACCTGAGAGTGGAATAATGGTTAAGTCTGTGACAGCTGAACATATTTAAGGCTGCCAGTTCCTCATTAGAGGTGGATTTTTGTGCTGTGAAGAGGCTCGACAAGTTAATTGTTGTAAGGAGAGCTGTATAGCAAATAAGTACTTTGTTCCACTACACTTGCCTTGGTCCATCTCACTGTGTTTCCAGCCGCTAAGGGCCGCCCTGTTACAAGACCATAAATAGCATTTGTATTTTCTGTTGTCCAGTTCACTTGCTGTTATGGATAAAGAGTCTTTTTTTGCTTCAAAATAGCTGATAACTATTCGCTGATAGCTGCCAACATCTGCAAACAAACATAGTTAATTTAGAGTGTTTATAAATTCATTGCTAATGCAATCATATGGCACACTGACTTCTGAGGAAATTTTAAATGGCACTCACCATCAGAAAGGTTGCCGACCCCTGATGTACAGGATGGAAGACTTACTGAAGAGGCAGCTGAAGTATTCTCTCAGTCACAAAGTATCCTCCAATCTAACTTTCAATTTTCTACCACTTACCTGAGCCAGGATCACAGAAGCAGCAGTCTAAGCAGAAACAGCCTTTTCCACACCGAGGCAGCCCAGAGATATTGTCCACCAGTCCCACCTTCCAGTTTAACAGTCCAAGTTCATTTCCACCATGACTTACTAAAAGAATTTTGCTTCAAGGAGAAAATTATTTCATTGTTCAAGTACAAGATGTTTTCGGGAATGTGTTTTTCTTCCTCCCTGCCTCTTTCTTTCCCCCATTTGTTTGGCTGATTAGAAGAGTATTGCTCCAACGGGAATACTTACTATTGTTTACAAATTACAGTCAGGTATTGCTGGCATATCAACACGTTTCATCCTAACAGGGAGCAAAGCAGTATGACGGATTTGAAGAGAGGAGGTAGAATAAGACAGAGGCGAGGAGTGAGAGAAGAGTGCACAGTAAATCAGATCTGCTGTCTTTCTAAGCATCCTCTCTGAACATGACTCCACTGGGAACATGTTTTTAAGAGTCTGGGAAGCTTGAAATGTTGATTTCTGCCAACTTGTAGGATTCTACTGTTTCCTCTCAGTCTCTTATTTTTTGTGTTTTTCTACTTCAGCTCGTATTTGTTATCCAGCCTCTCATGCATAAAACATGGCAGTTTGAAGTATCTCGAGCTGTGTACATCACTAGCAGCATCCACAATTCTCATCCTTACCTTGTTTATTGTCTTTTGAAAGTTTCTTCAACTTGTGTAAAATATTCTTAACTGTTAGAGTTTTAAAACAAATCTAATATAGTATCAGGTTGTAGATATAGATGGTGAAATTTGAACTTTTGTCCTGTCTCATGGTCAGGGTTTGCTTTGAAGTGAGAATAATTTACAGGTGAGTCTGGTGCTTTAATGGCTCACCATTAGTTTGAAGGAATGGTTTCATAAATCTGGCTAAAGCTTGACTATAATCAAAGCCAAAAATGTCTATAAGCAATGACTCACCAGTCTAGTGTTCAACTATGTACTTTAGCATGCATCAGTGACTACTCTTTATCCCTTAACATCCACCAGGTCATTAGTGACCTATCTGCTTTATAAAGCACTGCATCTTTGCAATGTCCAAATGGAAAAGATCCTAACAGATAAAATGCAATGCCAGAGTGAGTGAAGGCATTCAAATGGAAAAGGGAAGGACACAGCACGTCAAATGGTAGTGACGTCTCAATCACAGGAAAGGCTAAATTCTATTCTGTTTGACTCTAATGGGGACCATAAATTACCAGATTAGGTTCATTTTGTATTCAGTATGACTTTTCTCTAGAGACTGACCAAATCTCATCAGAAATGTGTTTGCTGATGTCATGGAGCAGGATTTTTATATATCCTGACTTCTTTTTGAAGTCGAGGAGGTCTGCCCCGGACATCGTTTGAATAAAGTCTATGAGAAAGTCACGTCTCTGTTAAGTCCTAAATATTAATTAAGACTAAATATTTACCAGATTCAAATGTAATGATATGTTCTATAACTAAATCCTTTTCTTCTGAATCCATGGTCTCTATAACCAGGGACTGCAGACACAATCATTTGAGATAGGAGTTGTTATAGATGTGTATCCATTAGTTTTTATTAACAAATCAAATCAGTTTTAATTTTCTGAGCTTATAGTCTGTCTGTCTGTCTGTCTGTCTGTCTGTCTGTCTGTCTGTCTGTCTGTCTGTCTGTCCACAGCGAGCCACTCATCATTTCCATTGCTGCTGTTTTATACAAGTTACACACTCTCTGTACTCTGTTCCTGCATCGTGGTTTGTTTTTCACTGCTTGCAAACTCTCAGTACTTATCTATACAGCATTGCTATTTTTAATATCAATGCATTTCTTGTGAAAATGAAGTAGAACATTAGAAAGCAACTCATTAGAAACTGAAAACTATTCGGTCATAGGGCGTCCTGTACAGGCACACAGTAGGGGGCTGAAAACCCAGCCCTGTGGGGATTCAGTAGTGGTTGGTCAGACTAGTTGAGGTTGTCCTTGATGTTGCACATACGGAGATATGGGGGGATAATCAGTCATCTGTCTGAGTGAAATTGTTTGACTATCAGAATTAACCACATAATAACTCACTGTTGTATTTTTCTTGTGTGAAGTGGGTTAGTACACCTCTTAGAACCCCCGTCACTCCTTTCTGTTCTTATCAACAAAACCATTGTCCATACTGGTTTCTTTTGGGCCCTGAAACAGTTTGTCGGTCTATCCAGGGTGTACCCCACCTCTCTCCCCATGACAGCTGGGATAGTCTTCAGTACCTCCCATGAAACTGAACTGGAGGGGCAGAAGAAAATGGATGGAAGGATGCTTTTGACCATAGCAAAGAATACCAGTTAGTGCTAAACATAACAGAAGTTTAATCACAATAACACTAATGCCTACCATACACTAGAAGACTTTGAAAAGACCCCTTTAGATGTGAGAGGCTTTCAGACATTCCAAAGACTTTCTAAAGCTGTTTTTTTTTAATTGAATATCTTACAAATATAATTTTATTTTTATTGTCAGTTGTGGTCATGGTAGAAATGCACAAGAAGAAATCCTGTTAAACAATGGAGAAGCAACAGCATTATTAGAAGAAGGGTGAGAAAAAGACTGACTTTCATGACCCCGTCTAAGAAGATGGTGGGAGCGTTCCACATGTTAACTGTTCTGACTTTATTGCAGCATTGGACATTTTTTGTAACACTGAAACAACTTGAAAAGTGTAATTTTAGGGGGGGGGGGGTTTAAGTGAATTTTAATAAGTTAAAAAGTTAGTTTAAATTGTGACTTGTTATAGCATCCATGATAAAGTGTAAAACATAACACTTGGCAACCTCTTGGTCAGATTTCCTTTCATTTACATAAAATGATTATAGAAGAACATATATATACCCTGCATGAATACAGGATTCTGTAAATACACCTTGCTTAATGTAAGGTATATGACAAATCCACAAACAACAGCTCTGTAACTGAGGTTTAGCCAGTATAACTGCGTGCAGATTTGTGATAGAGTTGTATGAAGCTGATGAAGCTATGTACACGTGTGAATGCATATGTGATTTGTGAAAGTGTGTGTGTGAGTGTTGAGTGCCTCAATTAGCTGAGGTAATGGTCTGAATAATGATGTTGCTTTTTCTGCCATCTGGCCCTATGGATGCTCACTCTGCTCTGTTGTTTCTAAAATACACAAGAGAACACTGAGCCTATCTTTGAATATGCATTTCTTCATCTTTGCTGAACTTGTGCATTGCTTTTGTTTGAATATTCTGATTTAGAGACATGTTGTGTGCTATATGAAACAGTTTTCTCTAGTTTCCCTTTCCTACTCCCAGTCTACTTTATAATTCTCATTCCATCTGTCAAATTTTTGTACATCTGTGCTAACCTTGATCGAATGATCTCGACTGCAAAGCGTAAGTGAATTTAAATTCCCGTGCTATGCAAAAACTATTCAGTGCAAATACAATTTACAGTCTCAGTTGACTATGCTGTGCTTTTTGTGTGCGCTGCAGCAACACGGTGATTACTTTTTCTGTGAGGGGCAAATTTCAACATCATTTATAGCACACAGCATGGTGGGTATTTAATATGAATCTAATTAGAGGCAAAGACTTGAGACACTGCAGTACAGCCGGTAGATACAAAACGAATGGATTTTCATCAAAATTGCATCAAAACTTTTCAGACTGATGTATGAAAGTAAAGCCTACTTTCAGTTCTGTTCTTCAGATATTAAAATGGTGTGTTTGTAACATATGTTCAAATGTGCTGTCTTTCAGTCCAGCTTTGTGCAGCCACTGGTAGGATTTCTGGATATCAGCCACCTCCTCTATCTGCCGGTGGTACATACCGTGCAGGGGCCTGTCCTTCCATGATGGTGCCTACTCTTTCTCCTTATTCTTGGGTTTCTGCTGCCTGAAGTATTCACTTAGCATGCAGTTGGCCATCTTCCTGATGTATTCGTGGATGTTCGTTGCCTCATCCTGGACTGTGGAGCTGACACCATTAAGGGGAGTTAGCTGAACAAGATCTGGGCTATTAACACTTACAACCTGTAATCAGGTACCCTGCTGGGATAATAAGCTGGCCAAAGGAGGAGATAGAAACCACTGACATCGAGATAAGAAAACTCCTTACCATGCATGGAGGGTTTCACCCCAAGTCCAGCACCCTGATGCTGTACGCTAAGCAGAGCGAAGGAGGCCGGGGACTGGTGAGTGTCAGCACCACAGTCCAGGATGAGACAACAAACATCACAAGCAAGCACATTAGGAAGATGGCCCCAACTAATCGTGTGTTCAGCATGTCCCGAGATCAAAATCCAGAACATTAGACAAGAGCTGGAAATTGTACTATTTTCCTGGAATAAGACATTCAGTGTATTTTCCCTGTGAAACAGCTCACATACACTTTTTACCAACCTGAAAATTGTTGCAAATAACAGAAATACAAAAACTTGTGTGTATTTCTTTTATGTTTGTTGCTGCAATGCTACAAAATGTTGTATTGGGCGACCGTGGCTCAGGGGGTTGGGAAGCGCATCTGTAACCGGAAGGTCGCCGGTTCGATCCCCGGGCTCTCTGTCCTGGTTGTTGTGTCCTTGGGCAAGACACTTTACCCTACCGCCTACTGGTGTTGGCCAGAGGGGCCGATGGCGCAATATGGCAGTCTCCCTTCTGTCAGTCTGCCCCAGGGCAGCTGTGGCTGCAACCGTAGCTGCCTCCACCAGTGTGTGACTGTGAGAGTGAATGAATAGTGGCATTGTAAAGTGCTTTGGGTGCCTTGAAAAGCGCTATATAAATCCAATCCATTATTGTTCTATGTTGCTGGTTAAATCTTCTGGTTGATTTGAGCCTTTCTTCATAGAACTTGCCAGCATGGCAACATTTTTTTGTTGCATTAGGACTTGTATAATTTATTTCTCCTATTAAATTGCAATACTTTGCACTAATTTCTTCCCTAAGTTTCCCACCATTTTTTGCCTTCAGTCTGAAATCTTGCACTTTGGTTTAATACTTATAATTTAATACTCATAGACGCATGTACACCTTGCTAGCGCCAGGTTAGACCCCCTTATGTCTTCCAAACAGCCTTAATTCTTAATGGCATGCATTCAAAAAGGAGCTCCAAACATTCCTTTGAGAATTTGGTAAATTTTGGTAAAGTTGCTGCAGATTGGTTGGCTGTACATCGATTCATCCTTACCAGCACATTGCAAATGTGTTATATTGGATTGCAAACTGGTAGCTGTGGAGGCTGCCTGAGTAAAATGAACTCATTACCATGTTTAAGAAACAAGATGGTGATGATCTGAGCTTTGTACCAATCTTCTGATGGCTGCTTCCAGCAGTATAACATGCCAACTCACACTGTGGTCAGAAAGGAATATGGTCAGCAACAACAGGTGGCTGTGGTATTTTATATGAATCTCTTTTGGTAAGGAGCCCCAAAATGAAGCTAATATTGACATATTAGCAACAATAGCAGAAAATAGTGTAGACAAACTGCACCAATAACCAGGTATGTTTTCTTTTCCATTTGTATACTCAGTTTGACTTTCAGCAGGTCATGTCTTTATGCCTAAATACAGTAAATTGCTGTCATGCAGCTTGTTGATTAGATATTTGTGTTAATGAACACCTGAAGAGGCATACCTAACAAAGTAGCGGGTAAGTGTACATGTACGTTGTGTACCCTGTGTACAGCTGGTAGTGCTCTTTAGAAGCCCTGCATTGCACAGTAATACTGAGTCACACAGAGTAGAGGCAGTCCTACTTTTACCTTGTGTATTACCAGCTGTCCCTCAAGGCAAGAGACAATTACATCATATGCTAATCTGCATGTTTTACCCTTCATAATGACTCCAGGTTTAGTCGGTAAAAACTCAAAGCATGCTTTTGCATATTTCAAATTAATCAGAGCGTGCTCCAAGTTTGCACTCGAGAATATCTAAAGTAGCTTATTTGAGGGTCAGAATTAGTCAGCAGCTTCATTATAGCTTTTACCTATAATCCTACTGGAGCCATTAAATCAGCCTTTGTTCACTGAACAAGAAGCCTTAACTGCAAAACTGAAGAGTTATTGTAGAATATATTTCTTGTGACTGCGACAACTGAAACAATTTTCTTGAAAAAAAACAAAATACATTTTTTCTTTCTTTAGATGTTTTTCAAGAGTCTCCAGTTGACATGCCAAAAAGCATTCAAATATGTACCTGGAGGGTGAGTCAATAAGGCCATTAGTGACACTTGCCTTCCATTGTATTATCCACTTTCACTCACTCCATGATCCCTTTGAATTTTCTGCATGAAGCTCTCACAAATGGTAGTTTTACAGAAGTGCCACTTTGTCATTTTTATTTTTCTAACCATTTTACTGTAAGGTAAACATACAAATACCTACATACACAATCGTTCTTCGCAGTGGAGGTTGGTGGGCCTCGGCAGACTTTTGGTAACTTTGGTGGAAATTCTCATAGAAATTTGCATCTTTATGTGTCAACCTTGACTAAAATCTCACAAAATCAGAATAAGTCACATACTGAGAACATAGCCTTTATGAAACTCCCATTTGTAAATCTGGTCATATACCTAGGATGAGAACCTGCTGGTTTTTTCTCTGTAACACAACTCACATCTTCTCACCTATTTAAAAAATAAATGACAGAGCCACTCCACTGAATCCGACTAAATGTCTATGCAATCACATATCCCATCAACTTTGAGAAATATATTTTCTTTTCTCTCGAGTGTTGTGTGCTGCACTTTTGGCCCCTTGATGTCAGTTGTTATGAAGCGAACTCTCAATCTATTTATGTATATGCTGAACACACAGGGTCTATTGCTCAATAAATCGGTCTTGATATAAACGCCATTACCCTCCGGTCACTTGACTAAAGCTGTATGATTGGCAAAGAGGAAGTGCTTCTGACCCTTTTCCTGTTAAAAAGGTCGAGAGAGACACAAACAGCCAGAAATGTAGATGTGTGTACACGCCGTACTACATCAGAATAAGGAGAAGATGATAAAATGTCAGTAACACGTTGTTTTATATGGAAATGATAAGAGGACCAAGCAGCTGGAAACAACGTAGGATGTGTATTGATGTATCAACCTTTGAGGTTGTGGACCTCAAACATTTTCCTGTATCACTTTCATCAGTGTGAAAATTTAAAAAAGACAATTTGTACAATGAGTGCTTATTTGAAAATGTGCTTTTGAAACTAAATCTCAAAAGTTGATATGACAACATTTTGAATAAGCAGAAAATGACTTAGCTCAAAGGATCTCTGATTTATGAACCCAGTGTTCTTTTATTTGTGTTTACAGTGTGTGAAGCATAGATCCAGATCCAGTTTATTCCAGTTAAGGGCCTCATGTGGTGTCGCACAAAGAGGACAATGATTTCACATTTCAATGTGGAGGATAGGAGTGTTAGGGCCACATTAAGAAAAACAATTTTACTAATTGTAGCTGAGATATAATGTACTGAGTGAGTCACAGTGAACATTCTCAAAACTGCATTGTACATAGTTTATTTTGTTTATTGTGTAAATTTAATACTGAGGTTCCACATGTCACTGTTGTAGTGGGGCATTAATCAGTGTGACACCACTTGTAAACATGCTGCATGTGTGGGGCTTCCCAGCCAGAGCTGCATGAACTCCACACTGGGATGAGCAGAGGCCTGCTGTTGCTGTGTGACACTGACTTTGCTGCTGCACTTTGTCTTTTAGAAAATAAATCCAGTTTCCAATCAGTCTGTGTCTGTCGTCACAACGTAGTCTTCCATTCGAAATCTGCTACAATTGAAGTCAAAATACAGTTTTGAAGAAATAGTCAAAATGTGGAGATTACAGCCACAGCAGCTATACCCTTTATAGATGAGTTAATGAAGTCGTACTTCAGAATCACTTTTACTAACAAAGAAATCAATTCTCTTTTGGCACATAAACACAGCGTGATGATAAGTATAATAGAATAATGTAAGGTTGATGCAGAAAGCTGCATCTGGTCAGAAGTAAGAAAACACACAAACTTGGATGGACGGATTTATGCAAAATGAAATGGCGGCCAGTGGGCAGATCCAAGGATACAGATGGTTACACTCTTGCGAAAATAAATAGGATGTAAACTGTATCACAAGATTTGGTAAGACAGCTGATCAAGTTTCAATAAACATGCAGGGCACTTGGAGGGTGTAGCAGCCGTGGCAGTTGTTTTACTTGAAACTGTAATCTCCACATTTGAACTTGTTTGGAATCGAATAATATTGGTGGGTGAAGTCTGGGTTAAATACTGCTGGAGATGAGAATCAGGTGTGCCTGTGGAGACTGGTGCAACAACCATGTGTATTACTGGGAGGGGAAGCAGAGTTAGTCCTCACCCTGACACACACACAACAGAGAGAGGAAAAACAGAGCAGGCAGAAGAGAACAGAACGAGGGTGAGACTGGATCACTGTAACACCATGGCTGATGAGGCAAATGTTTATTTTGAACTGAAACATGTATTAATCTGGAAGTTTGTGTATTTACAGCTTCACTTTTGTAATTCTGTTCTTTTACTTTTTAGCTACTCAGTAAAAAAACAACAACAAAGAGAAGAAATCATCATTAAAAAAGGAAACATGTTTCTGTGACTGCTAGGACAGGCTCCAGAAAGTGTGGCACGAAAATGCAAAGCCCATTTATAATCAATTTTTCAGCGATTCTCTTTTTGTGGAAACAGTTTTTGGATTTGGCAGAGTAAGGGGAATGAAACTAATTTTACTCATAAACACAAGCACTCTTAGTAAGAGAGTCAAATAAAAATTTCATTTTTACTTCCATTATTACCTAGAATGACTCTACATGCAGGAACATTGGCTCCAACAGGGAAATCTCAATTTCATTCTCTCAAAGAAAATCTAATAAAGTCAAATTATGCTGCATTTAAAAAAGGCACAGTGAGCCAATTAATTTCCTCCTCTGCTTCAAACTTTTTGTCTTGCTTGGTTTATGAATATGCATCTCATTCCCTGTACGTCCTGTTTTTGTTTTGAGTCGTGTGTTTTAAATCCCACAGAGTATAACATGACTTTGTTACAAATGTTTTGACATGAGTGTTTCTCAAAACCCAGTGAAGTTAGTAATTTAACCAGTGGGCCAATAAACCCAAACATTTGAATAAATGGAAGGAAACCACTGCTGCGGCACATGTAGGCATACTTTTCCAAGTCGCAGATAGTCATTCCACTTAACTAAACAACTCCTCGACTTTTCACTTTAAATCATTTTGGTTATGATTTAAAGTGAAAAAACAAGAGAATCAAAAGTCGTGTTTCATGGCAGATTCTAGGTTTGAACAAGATCCTGATTTTTACAGCAGTTGGAGATTTTGTGTCTCAGTTGGTGCTACCAAATCCTCATCAGCTATGTCTCAGAGCGAACAGAGTGAAAAGAGTTAATGTGGTGAAGTGGTAATATTTCTATCTGTTAATGTTTTCCTTGCTTTAACTAAAAGGCATCATTTGCTTTAACAGCTGTGTTAGTAACACATGGATGAATAGATTATAGTTATTATGTTTATGAAGACTTTCTTAACTCTCTAAGGTCTGCGAAGAACATGGATACATAAAGGAATAAAACTGTCAAAGCTTTTACAAAATTCTGTGACCTTATGCTTAATTAAAATCATCATGAATGTGAGTGTTCAATGCTTGCTTTTCTGTCTCAGTCCACATATGTGTTTGTCTTTGTGTTGGATAACAGTTATGGTTTTTGATGATTAGACAGCTGACAGTTATGGCTGCCTTATTAGTGTGCCAGTCATAATTTCTCATGACAGCAGTGACTGACGTTACCGTTTAACTCAATGGACGGCTCACGAGCCCTAAGCGCATTACTAAATTAGGATGAAGAGGTTTTAATAAGGTTGTCACTAAGCCATTATACTCAGTTTTAAAATCACTTATTGGGCTTAGCAGGATACCATAAAGCCAGAAACTGGGAATCACTGGGAACTACATTTCTATTTTATATCAAAGGATAGAAATATTCTTACAATCAATTATTTTCAATCAATTTAATTATTTTTGTTAACATTTGAAATCGTGTCCTTTTCTGCTCTATCATGTGCTCTATTGAGACCGTAGTAAAAATTTGTAATTGGACACATGCAAAACACACGTTGGAACATGGACTGGCTTCTCCAGAACCCAGACCCAGATGGCTGATGGGACAAAATGGTAAATGGACTAGTCCACAGCACTATTGGACTTACAGGGTGAATGAGGCTTGTCATAAAAGAATAGTAACACATATATTAACACTTTTATTACAACCATGTGCACACTCACACACGCCCACTGTCTTATAGAATTTACAAGAAAGTTTGCCTAATTTAGCTTAGGCTGCACTGAAGAATAAAGGTGACCGTATCAAATACTGACTTTCAATCTATTTCGAGTTTCAATAACAAAAACAGAAAACAAACAAACAAAAACGAAAAAAAAAAATCAAATTCTTTTTTCGCACACCAACCAATCTCTCATTACCCCTCTGCCCCTCAAGTTACAGAAAGCCAGCAAGTGAAGGGAAACCAAATACAATTATATTGCAAAAGTTTCGCGAGATCTCGCAAAAGTCTGTCTTAATTTTTTTTTCTCCCATGTCCCCTGCGGGGCTCCGTAATACCAAGTATGGACAATTTTGGTGAGATACCAAGTCTTCTTTTCCAAACACTGAAAATGACCTCCATTATGTTTTCCCACCAATCCCGAAGTTCTGAACAGCCCCATAAGATATGTAAAATCGAAGCATTTTGACCATCACATCTCCAGTAATCGTCTGTGGGGCCCAAGTTCCATTTATACAGTTGTTGGGGCGTTCGATGCCACCTATGGATTATCTTAATTTGGATAAATCTACTACCTATTTCTTTATACATAGTATTAACATTATTGAGACATGAGTCCCATTCAACTAAAGATATGTCCAATGCTAGGTCCTGGGCCCAATAGCCCTTAACTTTAAGGAGAGGGTCAGCTAACCGATCTTGCAATAAATGATAAATCTTAGAAGTGATACCTTTACCCAAGGATAATCTTGAGAGCAGGACTTCCACAGGGCTGGCCACGGGACAACTCAAGGGGGTTCCCTGCCACTTCGATAATGAGCTGTGTATTTGAACATATTTCCAAAATTGATTACGCTTCAACTTATATACCTCCACAACTTGACCAAAGCTTAAAAAACATTTGGTTCCACAGTCAAATAACTCTGATACATAGAAAAAAATTCCTTTATTCCCCCATAAAGTTGCTGAAGGAGATTTAACAAAATCCCAATACCCGCCCTTTGTAATTTACACCACAATATCTTCGCATTTGCAATTATAGGATGGGTAAGTTTGTGACTAGTATCAAACAGCTCCCTCCAAGGAGAAATACTGCCATTAACTTCCATCTCTATTTGGGACCAAATGAGTTTGACTGGTGCAGTAGGTATCCAAGCTCTAAGCTGTTTCACATTCATCATCCAATAATACCATTTAAAGTTAGGCAATGAAAATCCTCCTCGCTTTGCACATGCTTGAAGTTTCTTACTACTCAAACGATGTGGTGAGTTACCCCAAAGAAACTGCTGGATCAACGAAACTAGATCTTTGAAATACTTATCGTGAATGTGTAATGGAATATTAAATAAAATACAATAGATCATGGGTGCAATCATCATTTTAATACAGCTAATTTTACCCCATATTGTGAGGCACTCTCTGGACCATCTAAAAATTCGAATTTATTATTCTGACGATCCTGATCAGCTGCAGGTGTGAGTGATCATCCTCCTCAGGTGTGGCCAGCTTCCCAACGGGAAAGACCCACCAGGGCCTGATGGTGCCTGTAAACCGGACCTCCGGAACACGCACACACAAACACCTATACACACAAACCTGGAAACAAGGGACACAAGCACCACAAACCAGCAAATATACACAATTCCACGGTACAGTAACATGTAAACAAGTCCAAAAGTGCTCATGGACCCTGGGTCATTAGACCCAGGTCCCTGACACCAATGTGTAAAATCTTTTACTATAATATCAGAGTTGCAGTGATACCACTAGTTTTTTTTATGTAGTTCTGGCCAGATTTTGTGGATAAGTTTAGTTAAACCTGAATTCCATCATCTGAGTTGCGTAGATTTAGGGTGAATCTCCCCTCACGCTCTGTAATTTGTTTATTGGCAAACATCCAAAGCACTGAACCTCTGTATGCATAACAAGTTCTCTGTGTTCAGGCTAAATGTTTATAACAAGTATGTTCAAATATCTCTATAGCTTCCTTAGATTATATAAAGGTCTTACACTTGATGTTTTGTTTGACGTCACATTCAGACTTGAATTTAAATTGTGACTTGAAGATTAAATTAGGCCAAAAATATTCCTGGCTATATGAGGTTTTAATCTGACAGCAGTGAGCTTGTCTCGGGGTTGCAGTGTGTTCCTTTAAATAGCGATTAAAGCAAGAAGGGTTAGATTAATGTCATCTTTCTGGGTATCTTGTCAGCACTGTTACAAAGTTTGAGATGGTCTTTAATCATACAGAAAGAAGCAGCAGGCCACAGTTCAGCTTCAGATACAGCACAATCTAACGCACATTCATGTATTCTCATAGCCACGCATTTATCAAATTCATATCCTTTTTGTGGATCCTTCCTCAGTATTGCTCATCACGGCTCGGGCACAAAGAACACAGCAACGTTTGCTTAAACACGCGCTGAGCTGACGGCGTGTGGATTGTATCCGTTTCTCCACTGTGCTGTGTGGTTGTGTGAGAAGCAACAGAGGCTTGACAAGCTTATCCCCACTACTTGGCTGATTCAGTTACAGGAACTCGTTACAACAATGTCTTTGCATTTCGGGCTGTCACCCGAAATGCGAAAATCTGTTAGAGGAAGGCACTGTACTAGAATATCAGAACACGATTACCACAGCAAGAGAAATGAAAGCGCAGCTTAACATATTAAAGCCAAATCTATCATGTGAACATAATCATATTAGTAATGAAGCGCTGATCGTGCTTATTATTAACATTATATAATATCCCATAATAGTATACACTCAAGCTATGATGCAACTATCATGCATTTACAAACTATTTTATATACATATATACATATATTTGTCCTACCTAGTAGAATATTTTTACGCTGATTATTGATATTTTAAATGTAATTATGTGCTAAATATCATAACTGCCAAGTAAAAACCAAGACATTGAGTGTCTTTTATAAACAGACACTCAACCACCATGTTACCTTACCTACCTCTCATCTTTATCGCGTGTCCTCTCTTTCTTCTTTTTCTTCATTCCTGAGAATCAAGTTATTACGCATTCAAGCTTTTATTCCCGGGTAACAGCAACTGTAACTCGAGTATCTGTAGTGTGCAGGCAGACTGTGTGGGAAACTGCATAGAAACAGCTTGTGTGCTTAGTAACATTTCTCGAGCTGTTTGAAATGTTGCTTTTAAAATTAACTGCCACTTCAAAAAAAAAAAAAAGGGGGAGTGCTTGACAGTGATGAGAAGGAAGAAAAGATGTGTTGAGTGTGTAGGCAGGACCCTGGAATGACATTACTCTCTGATTTCTTGCATTAATATCTCCATGGCATCAACTGGAAGCAAAGCAGCAGACAGAAAATGAACTATTGTGATATTATTATGTATCAATCCCCTGTCACATTCAATTTCTCATTAAAATGCTTTTATAAATTGTTGTGGCCACTTCAATCCTTCATTTCTTGTAAAACCCAACATGTGTCAGGCCTGCTTTCAAATAGAATACAATACAATACAATACAATACAATACAATAGAATACCCCTTTATTGTCATTGCACATGTACAATGAAATTATAGGTGCTCAACGTCAACTGTTCAGGAATAAAATATAAATATTAAGACAGTAATAAATAACACACATGAGAAATACATACAAACTAGACGACTATATACGAAACAATGTTTATAGTGTTTGTTAACAGTCTGAATGGCTCAGAGGAAGACGCTGTTAATGAGTCTGGTTGTGTGGGACCAGATTGGCCTGAGGCGCTGACCAGAGGGCAGCAGGTCAAACAGGTGGTGGGTGGGTGCACGGGGTCACCTGTGATGGTTCTGGTTTTCCTGAGACAGGAGGATCTGGCAATGTCCTCCAGGGGTGGCAGAGGACATCCAATGATTTTTTTGGTTGGTGTTAATTACCCTTCCTGTTAATTAGCCTTCCTGTTAATTAGCCTTCCTGCTCTCAGTTGTGGCCCCTGCTTACCAAACACTCCACTGAGGCTACGTCCACACTAGCCTGGATAAATTTGAAAACGTCTGAAAACACTCCATGTCCACACTATCGTTTTCATTCCTTTTCACAGAGTTCTTCATCCACAATGAAATGGCCAAAAATGCTTACGTTCCAGTCCTGCGCATGCGTGAAACGCAAGACCGTTTGACCTGCCTCATTTCTGTCTGCTGTTTATTTACTTTACAGTTCATTGAAACGTCGTGACCAAAAATGTCGAGGAAAAGCACCGAATTTTTTTAATGGACTAACAATGAGGTGGAGTTGTTGCTGCGAGTAACACAAAAGTACAAAGTTGCATAAACGAATGAGAATTAAAGAATTTAAAGAAAAACTATCTGGAGCACGTACAGACTTATATTAATCTGTCAAAATTGAGAGCAAACAAAACAACTGCTGTGTAATGCCCTCCGCTATCTTAGACTAATTGGTCACATGACTGCATTACATGACTAAAATGTGTCATCGTTTTCGAAAAGGCTCCGGGTTCGCTGTCCACACTGCGACGCAAAAACGGCGTTTTTAAATGTATCCCCTTTGGAGAGCGTTTTCAAAACGCTGCGTTTTCCTTGACCGAAACGCCTCAGTGTGGACGGGAGGCCAAAACGGGGAAAAAGATGCACTTTCAAACAAAAACATATTAGTGTGGACATGGCCTGAGTAGAAGGCCAAGAGCAGCTTGTGGCCCAGGTTATTCTTCCTCAGGACACAGAGGAAGTGCAGCCACTGTTGGGACTTCTTTATCACAGTGGTGGTGTTGTGGGTCCAGGTGAGATCGGCAGAGATGTAGGTGCTGACTGACTGAGGCCAGTTTGTGAGGAAATCTTTGATCCAGGAGCAGGTGCCAGGGCGGATGTGATGGTGGTCCAGTCTGGTGGTGAGGATGTCTGGGATTATGAAGAGTCCAAGAAGAGCATCCTGAAGAGCTCTTCCTGTTCTCCAGATGGCTTCACTGCAACTTCACTAACCAAAAGTTACTGCGTTACTGCGTTACTGCGTTGATACGCAATTCATTTTCAAGTCAAGTGAAGTAAAAAGGTCAGAGGGTGCTGACCCATTTAGTGACTTAAAAACAAACAACTTAAAATCAATTCTAAAATGTACTGGAAGCCAGTAACCAGTATCCTCTTTAACTGAAGCATACAACAGATGCTCATGTCATACATGTTATTTACCCTTTTCTTATTTTATATAAACGAGAGCTGCAGCCTTGTAATGAGTGGGCTGAAAAGTTTCTCCTGTGTGACAACAGAGAAGATAAAAAAGGTGGAGGTGGGATAAGGGAGTGTTCACATTAGGTTTGATGGGATGCTCTGTAATGCATGCATGAATGGATGTTATCAAGAGAGGAGGAAACTACACAACAAACAGTCAAGGACGAGATTCAAAGTAATGTCACTGGATATTAGATTACATTGGGTAAATACGCTGTGGTGAGATTGGATTTCTGCAGCAGCAAACAATACAGATACTAGATACACTGGTGAATAGGACAGAAATGAAATCAAAGAAGATGCTCTAGAGGTACCTTCAACTGATATTTCAAAAAGTTTGCTTTTTTTGGTTTTCACAGTAAACACAGCCAAGCGAACCCTCTCATGACTGTAACATCATATTGAGTTTAGTCTCTGAAAGTAACAGAAGTTTTTTTTTATTATGGATAAAGAAAAAAAGAGTATCAAGATTTAAATTTGGCAAGATACAATCACAGAGGCATCGCACCCCATGGCAGCTGTGATGTGCTCCAGCCCTCGTGAGTGGAAACGAATGGATGAATGAACAATCCAACCCAGTATCATGGCAAAGCCTGCAATAGAAGCGCTCATCCGCCATGTCCATTTCATGCTTTGCCTCTCCAAAATGTGAAATGGACATGGATGCAGAAGTTGCATTACTGCACGCAGGGCATGTTAACATATTTAAAGCCATAAAGTCAATAGTGAGCAAAAAACGTAATAAGGACATTCCAGGGTCCTAATACTGTGTTCTTCCATTTGTGCAACATCTCTAAAGTTAGAAATATCCTGTCTCAGAGTGACGCTGAAAAAACTAGTTCATGCATTTATTTCTTCCAGGCTGGACGATTGTAATTCATTATTATCAGGATTTCCAAAAAACTCCCTGAAAAGCCTTCAGTTAATCCAAAATGCTGCAGCAAGAGTCCTGACAGGGACTAGAAAGAGAGAGCAGATTTCTCCTATATTAGCTTCCCTTCACTGGTACGCTGTTAAATGCAGAATGGAATTTAAAAATCCTGCTCCTCACATACAAGATCTTGAATAATCAAGCTCCATCTTATTTAAAGACCTAATAGTACCATATCACCCTAATAGAGCACTTTGCTCTCAGACAGCACATTCACTCGTGGTTCATAGGATATTTAAAAGTAGAATGGGAGGCAGAGCCTTCATCTTTCAGGCCCCTCTTCTGTGGAACCAGCTTCCAGTTTCAATTTGGAAGACAGAAACCATCTGTACTTTTAAGATTAGGCCTAAAACTTACGCATATAGTTAGGGCTTGACCAGGTGACCCTGAATCCTCCCTTAGTTATGCTGTAGGTCTAGGCAGCTGGGGGATTCCCATGATGCATTGCGTGTTTCTTCTTCACTCACCTTTCTCAGTCTTTACGTGTTTACACACCTTTCTGCATTTAGTTTTTATTAACCTCTGGCTCTTTACTATAGCCTGCCGATTGTCCTGTTTTTGTTTTTTTTCTTCTCACTATTTCCAAGTGTTTGGTAGCAGAGCGCCGTCTCATGTGGTTTTCTCATTATTATCATATTAAAGCACAGTGAGGCAACTTTTGTTGTGATTTGGTGCCTTATAAATCAAACTGAAATCCATCCATTCAACCCGCTTATCCTCTTCAGGGTCGCAGGGGGCGCTGGAGCCTATGCCAGCTGTCTTAGGGCGAGAGGGGGGGTACATTCTGGACAGGTCGCCAGTCTAACACATAGACATAGACAACCATTCGCACTCACATTCACTCCCGCATTGACACCTATGGGCAGTTTATTTTATCCAGTTAACCTAACCACATAAAAACATAACAACACAAGAGATATGTGGAGTGGAATGAAGAAGAAACCAGTGGGCAGCCTGGAAACATAAAACGAGGAAAACATTTTCCCGTTTATTGTGACTGTGACTCAAGAGGTAGGACAGGTC
Organism: Pundamilia nyererei; assembly: GCF_000239375.1. Classification (NCBI taxonomy): domain Eukaryota; kingdom Metazoa; phylum Chordata; class Actinopteri; order Cichliformes; family Cichlidae; genus Pundamilia; species Pundamilia nyererei. Next base: position 1,667,223 of record NW_005187402.1, on the reverse strand, counting down.
CTGTCCTAATCACAACGTTGGTACTTGATCAGTTTGCATCTGTATCTTGGACAAGATGCTGAACCCGGAGTTGCTCCTTATGTGTTCACTGAAGTGTGAAGGAAAGCAGTCAGAAAAAAAAGTGCTTGGGTGAATCTTCTACTCTCATGTAGAAAGGCACTATGGATGAAATCGTCCTCTGCTGCCGTCTCCATATACCAAAGCTTCTACATATTGAATAGCTTTGCCTTCATTCCTTCTTTCCTCCAAAGGAGAACCTTGTGAACGCCTCATATCTGAGACAAACAGCTATGACTTTTGTACAAGTTCAGTGAAAGTTTGAGAAACTGCAAGGCTGCTGGTCCTCATGGTTTCACCCCCAAGGTTGTGAGGATCCGTGCTAGCTCTTTGTGATCCTGAGTCTGAAACAGGAGTCTATCTCTGTCTCTCTTTAGCAGTCAGAGATTCTCCTCAGACCGTCCCATAAAGATAAATGCTTTACAAACCTTAACATTATGGCTAACAGGTGAATTTTCCTGTTTGAGTGCAGCTAGCCAAACAACATTTAACCACTTCCTGCTAAAGACACAGAGTGAAAGTAGTGAAAGACTGTATCTTTGCTTTCTTAACATAAAACTCACTGTTACAGCCAGTGGCAGTGCAAAAGTGATCCGCTTAGACTAATTTATAGTTTTAGCATCATTATTTTCCTCTGAGTTATTGGTTCTGTTCCTATTAGCTAACATAAACTAATGTCAGTCTTTCGTTTGCTACCAACCTACAACCTACAACCCGTGATGTCATGTTCTGTACTGACACAAGATGGCGCTAAAATGTTTTAAAACCTTTAAGCACTTATTTCTTAAATCCAGCTTCACACACTGTGTTGAATCTATGCCAGGTATTGAGAGCAGGAGTCTATGGTGTAACGTTTAGACCTTGGATATATCAACCCAAAACACACAGTTTATGGTTTCTGTCATCTGCCTTGTAGGCACTGAAGAGCAGAAATACATCAACAGTAGATAACTAGCATTGTGTAAGTGCAGCCAGTTTCTCCATAAGTCCATATGAATTCTTCTCCGCATCTTAAAATCATGTTTTCTGAAACTGCAGTCAGGGATTTTTAACCCACCATTATTTCTGTTACCAATGCATTCCGCTATATTTAGTCCTCGTCCACGTTTTCCATCCACATATTTCTGAGGGTGCCAGTCAGTTTACTCTAAAACTACCGATAGCACTGCATCTTCCACAAGCATATTGAAATGGCTCGTTAAGATACATTGGGGATCAGTATTGCCTCTAAATAGTAGTTTTAAGGTCGGATTTGTGTACTGCCCAGTGTAATCTTATCTAATCTTGTCAGCATCTTGTAGCAGAGGCATTGCTGCCTCCATTATGCTCACACCCCTGGGCTGACAGTTCCTCTTTGGCGATCTCTCCACCTGCTTTTTCTCCGTCTTCATTCTCCAAACCCATTTAGACCATTTTTTTGTACTTATGTACATGTTAGGCTCTCGCTCCCTGGCATTCATCCAGGAGTAAACCACCCGACCAACACACATACGCTAACAGAGGTAGCCAAACTGCAGGCAGCCGGGCTAATAAGCTTAGTGGCTCCAGCTTGTACCTTGAACCATATAATCAGAAAATTGATTCTGTCTACTAAGTGTGGGATTGTAGGAGGCAATTCTTTTTCAATCACTTAGTTATAAACCTAGTGAAGGAAACTGGGGTTGTGGGTCTTATTCTATTATTCCCATTTTTAATAGAGGACATTGAGGATGTTCTACTAAAGTTATTAGTGTTAGAGGTGTTATTTAAAGGGAGAATACGTGAGAAAGGAAATTACTCTCTTATTTAATACATTCAGACAGACAAAGGAAGATGAACGAGTCAGTCCTGCACTCCAGGACTTGGGAATATTCTTTTTGGCATTGTCACTTTTGATGGATTGGCAGCAAAAGAGGTAAACAGGTAAGAGAAAAGGAGAGTGAGAAAGCTCACGCAGGCTTTTATAATACTTAAAAAAAACTGTGTGAGAAAACAGTGTGACCTACTCTGAGGATATCCTCCAGTCCATCCATCTGTGTTCATTACCTCGTTGTGTTTGTGGTAGTGTGTGTCATTCTGTCTGTAAACACAACAGCTTGAAAATGTTTGCATCGTTAACATGATGCATTAAAATTGCCTTGCATTGCATCTACCTTTCTTACAAATAAAGTATCTATTGTCATGTATGAGATTTGACCTCTGGCCTGTCCGAGGTCAGTAGGCTGATCTGAATGTCAAAGTAACAATATTGTGATATAGAAATATTTAAAATTGTGTTTCTAATTTCTATTGTTTGTACTGACAACACACAGGCATACAGGGAATGATATACGGGCAGTTACATAGCTCTTGTTATGTACATTGCAATACCAAGTAACTCTTTAAATAGAGAACAGTTTGAATACATGTACAGCGCTCCTGAATATTTCTATTTGTTTTTGGAATACAGAGGCGGGGTACACCCTGGACAGGTCTGTCGCGGGGCTAACACACAGACACAGGCAACCATTCACACTCACATTGACATCTATGGGCAAGAGTTACCAATTAACTTATCCCCACTAACTACATGTCTTTGGACCGTGGGAGGAATACCCAGAGAGAACCAACGCAAACACGGGGATAACATGCAAACTCCACACAGAAAGACCCTGATGATGATGGTCCATGCACCTCACAGGACCTTCTTGCTGTGAGGCAGCAGTGCTAACCACAGTGACACTGTGCTGCTTCTTGTTCTAAATACTCCTCAATGCTAAAATCCTTGACTGAAATAAGTGTTTTAGAACTTCACATATTGCTCTCTGTACATCTGTGGGTGCTTTGAAAGCTGCTTTCAGCTTCTCCCTTATTGATAAAGCGTTACCACAGCAGGCAGCCTTTTTGTTTGACATATTTTTTGCACCAAATATGCCCCCCCGACAAAACCCCAGATGGATTTATTCCTCCTCCTGGGATCTTTGGCTTGTTAGGCAAATATATAAACCCAACTAGCAGTTTGAGGTTGTAAAATCCTGCTATAAACTGTTCATTCAATATAATTTCAGTGAAACAATTTGTAGGGGAAGTTATCATTCATCTTAGGGTTTGCTTCCATCTTAAAAAAATATTTGAACATAAATCTACAATCTTTTATTTAAGGGTATTTAAGGGTGGTGGCATCACTTCTCCCTCTGACAGTTGGAATATTCTGAATTCCTTGCAGTGTTGAACATGTGAGAGTGTGGTTGTGTGTCTGTTTGTGTTAGCCTTCTGATAGACTGGTCAAACAACACAAAGACAAACTCAGACCTTTGAGACAAACATTTAATCTTTTTTGAGTTTGCCATATTGACCCAAAGGTATTGTAGTGTGAAAAATAAATAAATACAACATTGTGCATAACAGAGCCAATGGCTGCATGCTGTTTATCACAAATTAGTCTTCTCAAAAGCAAACATGACAACACTGCTTCTCATCTAGTCTGTGCTAAAAAACACTGTTAGGCTAGTTAATATGGGTGTGAGTGCATGTTCAACCTCTGCAAATAAAACACACACACACACACGCACACACACACACACACACACACACACACACACACACACACACACACACACACACAATTTCTGTACCTTTTACTTCTAATAGAAGTAGAATAAGGGGACTGACTCCGTGTCACACTGTGGTTAAATGAGCTGTGCTTCATCATTAAACTGATAATAAACGATTTGGGCTGATTTGTGTCTGATTCAGAAAAATGACTAATGACTAAATGAACGAATGGCTTGATCCAATTTCACAATAACTTCACTGTATTTCATTTTGATTGTTAATTAGCCATTTGAAAAAGGAGCAACCAGCACAGAAAGAAAATATTGATACAAGGGCAGCCATTAGTTTTATTTTTCAAGTGGTACTTAGAGGAAATTGGAGACTAAGATGAATGAAGGGCGGAACGACAGAAGGAAGACAATACGAACAGGATGAAAGTGTGGAAACGAAAGGGGCTTGAGGAGAAGAGAGAGAAGGGATTCAGATGAAGAGAGTTACTAGACTAAAGAAGATAAAGGATGAAGGAAACAAGAGAGAGATCGGAGGAAAGAGGAAGTAAGGGACTAAAGGAAATGTTGGGAGGAGAGAAAAACTGAGAGAGATGAGTTGCAAATGAACGGGAACAATTAAGCTTTGCTCCCTGCAGGCTACAATGCTGCAATTAACTCGGGAAACAATCACACACAATCACACACAAACACACACACACACACACACACACACACACATGCACTTGCATTGTCTTCCCTGATGTCTGACTTGAGCAACCTGCTGTGACCAAACTGCTATTAAACGGTGGAGCTGTCTCCTCTGTGTCGTTCTCTTTGGCTCTCCCTTTATCTCCGACCCCCCATCCATCTCTCAGCGCTTCAGTCAGCCTGAGTCTTTTATTGTTCCTTCCCCGCTGACAATCTTTTCATACTCTTGTTACTTTCCCCATGCCCTCGACCGATCCCTCACTGCTGCTGCGTCCTCTGTCACATTTATTTTCTATTTCTTCCTTGTGGTCTCTTCTGTGTGTCCACAGTTACTTCATGCTTCTTCTTTAATCATTTAAAACATTTTCCTAGAAAAAAATAAGCATCTGCTTTATCACGTAGTAACCTCAAACCACAGAAGATATACATGATTGTGAGCTTTGAGCAAATATTAATATTATGATGTTTAACTCATGGGAACGTTGCTTAAACACTTTATTTCAATGCAGATATGTCCGTGAGGTCAAAACAAGTCCATTGTTGGGAACATCTTCCCATTCCATCCCAGCCACAGATCGATCCCTTCATTTCTACATGTCGATCATCTCAGGTGACCGGACCCTGTTTGGCTTTGAAGAACTGAGCAGTTTCACCAGGATCAGAATGAAAGAATGGATACCAGGCTAACTCGTATCACTTTAGGTGGAGGAAAACAATGACACAGTGATAGAGATAACGTAACAACACCACTGACTTACAAGTTTTTTGGTTTGTATGACATATCACAGGTAATTAGTTATGAATAAAAGAATATTACCTAATTTCTGCTGACTCTCTGAAAGAAACAGATTTAAGCTCTTGTCACTCCCAGCTCATCACATCCAGATGTTTGCATATTTATGGAATCAGGTAGAGGAGGTGCAAACCACAATCTTGTCCTAAACCCAACCAATACAT
>NW_005187402.1:1656453-1661978 GCF_000239375.1 Pundamilia nyererei | reverse complement strand
CCCCCCCCAAATGTAACCTTTAAAGGAGGGATGAAGAAAAAAACAAACTCAGATAAATCACAGCCTTTTCAAATGAGACTGTGAGCTTCCAGTGTTGGTGCAGCCACTGCAAGGCACCAGCATCAGCTCTGTTATGCAAGCAGCTGGTGGCAAAAACAACAGTATGTGACACCCCAGGATAAGAACATGATGTAACTGGACAACAAACAGCACGGACAAACTAGGCAGAGAGAAAAAAACAAACCGCACTGTCATTATTTTATCCATGTTAAGAGGATTGGAGTAAATCCATCCTGTAAACGAGCAGCTATCACCACTGAGAACTAGACGGAAATGTTAATGACATAAACAAAACAATACATATTTGTGTCAAAGTGGGTCACTGCTGTCACTGATCTCGCTAATTTAAATCAGAAGCTAGGAGGCTTATGCTAGAGAGCATTTGAACTATACCTTGAGGTTGTGTCCAGCTCTGCTGTGCTCTGTGGACCTTCTGCCCTGATGCTAAGTGGGACTGTGTTTGTGTAGGCAGTTACGCTGCTGTCCTGCCGTTGATATATCAGTGCAAATAGGAGCAAAATTACATCTCCTGTCGCAGCATGGAGCTTGCCTTGCTCCACAGAGCGCCTCTCGCTTTTCTCTTATTGTCTTTCTGACACCTTCTAAAGCAAACAGGAGTCTGCTAACATCTGTTTTTCCCCTCGTTTCTCCATTCAATAATGAGTTTGCAACTCGGCTCTAAAATAACTTCTTTGTTGTCTCTTTGAGTCTGCTGCAGGAAGGCCTTACAGTTTTGACTTTGCATGCTACACACCCTTGAATTTGCTGTGGAACACTTCAGGGCTGTCATATCTGGTATAAAAACAAAACAAAAAACAAACAAAAAAAGAGTCATTGTCCACGCACTTTGGTAGAATAGTTGTACATGTGTTTCTCTGAAGTAAATTCAGTACCAAAACATGCTGGAACTGCGAGTGCTGCGATGATGTAGAAAAGTTTCAAATTCCTCTACACAATGTCATCTCACTTTACATATTTTCATAAGCAAGAGTGAGCTGGGACATCTTTGTGCTCTTTATTTCAGGCTGGTACACAAGAGCATGCCCTCGCATCCATTTTTCCCTTTCCACTACAATTAATCTGCTGCTACACGTTATCATCACAGGAAGTAATGCTAACTGCTTCTCTAAAGTGTCATTACTACTGTCAGTGTCTTGTTCAGGAAACATTTTCAGTCTTAAATGAAAGATTTTCCATTTGGTGACCCAAAGATAATATTCACCCAATTCTGCACGTCAGGCCTGAAGGAGCCGTTCAGCCTCCTCGAGTCTGTTTGCAAGTTGTTGCTGTTTGCAGGTTTTAAAAGCAAGGTACACAGTTCAGTGCACATGGATAGATTTATGTGTGAAAATAATTGTCAGTTAGTTTTTTTTATTGTTGTTTTTATTTTATTTTTTGTCAGTCCACTGATTTATAATAGTAAATATTGTAAAAATATTACATGGTGATTTTGAAGGTAGAACCGGACAGGAAAAAGGTAGAGATTTGTTTTAATCTTAATTATTTATATGTATTGATATAAACTGTAAGTGACAATAATTAATTTCATTGTGTTTTATGGTGCAATTTCATGTATGATTTATCATTTTGTTTTGGATTTTTGGGGAAAAAAAGGTGTTTATGGTCTTCATCAATATAAGCACGTATTTTTACTCAGTACCAACAAGTGACATTAACTTATTATGTTTCAGTTTTGAGAGTTTATGACAACTTAACAAACTACAGTTATCAGCTCATAAAGATCTTCTTCCAAGACCAGAACATTTGCATGAAATATGTAAATAAAGTAATACAAAAGATGACTTTCAGTCACGATATCACATCTTGTTCTCATGGCACAATGAATTAAAAACATTTTTTTTAAAACAGAGAATTTAATAATAATAATAATCACCCAGCTAAGCCCGAGAAGATGAATCAATCAAAAAGATATTATTCCAGACCCAAAAGAAAACCTCTTAAAATGCAAATATGCAAATAAAAGCACAGATTAATGCGGCCCCATCTGTGTGTGTTTCTCAAAGATCAATGGTACAATAAACAGCACTTTATGGCCCTTCATGTTACACCAAGGTTCTTAACTGGCAATCAAGAGCAACTTAGTGAGAAAATAGAAATCTTTCCATTGGTGTGTTTTTGTTCATCTGAAACACTTTCCACAGTATAAGCCTATAAATGCAGGGCATCGTTCTTTCATTCTTTGATTTTTCAGCTCCACATTCATTCAGCTCTATCAAGACATGAATAGGACATATTGCTGGTGTGGTTACAGACTATTTAGCGGCTCAAAAGCCTCAATCAGCCAACTCAAAAAAAGATTTAACAGTTAGAAAAGTCAAAGCTATTGTGCATTCCCCTGGGACTCAGTGAAATACTTATGTTGGTTGATGAAATATCGAGACGACAAGATGCACTTTGTGTGACTGACATGCTAAATGTAAAGTTCCAGGAATGAGTCCATAAAAATCAATTCTACGAGTCCCCTCCCTTTATCTTTGGATCACCTCCTGGTGTCCCATTCTCACCACTGCACTCTGCGATATGACTGCAAACCTCAAACCTGCACAGAGAGCTGGTGATGAAAGTTCGCTCTCTGATTACAGCCGAGCATTTTTCAGGTTTGTCAAGTGAATCAAGATGAGGATCATCTTTATTGATTATGTTTGTTTTATTTTTGTTAATTTTTAATTTCACACAATACATGGTCCTTTTCTTTTGTTCGGCTCCATAATGCTCCAATGGGACTTTTATCATGATTGCACAGCGTGTGACTTCTTATACATTTATCACACAACTATAAAGTTAATGATGAGAGCCTTGAGTCTTGTTGCACTGAATTTGATGCTGTAGTTTTATGCTCTCCACACACACACGTGCAGCATTTGATGTGTTCCACCGTGACCTTCTGCGGCCCTGTCCAGTTCTCCTAGAGTACCTGCCTGTTTCCTGGAGTCTCCTCCAGGCTCTCTGCTGGGAGACACTGCAACCCCTCTAGCAACAACATGTGCCATCTCGGTGGAGTTGGGCTACCTGTGTAACCTCTGTAAGGTCCAGGTATTACCTCATGGTACCAGTAGCGACAGTGACATCAGCCAAATGGAAAACTTTCAAAAACAAAAGCCAGGAAAGACTAGAAGAAAACGAACGTCACCTGTAAAGGCATTCCTGCATTAGAGGTTGTCTCATTGTCGTCCCTCTGGAGCACCTGTTGTCATATGCACTCATTTAATTTTTTTTTAATTTTTCTTAGCAGGGTATTTATTGTACAAATTTTTGTAAATAATAAAAAAAGATAGTATTTAAAATGAGCTTAACCTTAAACATCTGCAGCAATAATATCCATATAACCCTAAAGGGGAACATTTACTTTTACATGCACAATTTGCCAGTATTATGGGTTTGATGTGTAGTGAGGTATTTTAGGCCTTTTATTGCTACATTTGCTGAAGGAATGGTCCTAAAAATGCTCAACTGCCCATCATTGTCATCTAATAGTACACATTTAGATGGTGATGATATTATAGTATTTTACAATTGTTTGGGCAGGAAGTGTCATGAACCGAAGTTCCACGCACAAGCTGGACCCAGGAGCAGAACACACACACACAGCGGTACGAGAGAACAAAAAATAAACTTTATTATAACTGAGGGTGTCCCGGGAGGGTAGAAGGGAAAAAAACGCACGGAACCAGAAAAACCGAGGGACCGGGAGGTGAATCGCGCAGGAACGCCGAGAGCGGGACTGTGGGAGGCTGAAACAGAAAAAGGATTATTGGGGTGCGGGAAAACGGCAGCATACGAAGGGAAGTAGAGTACACGTCTTACGATGATAGCGGGGCCGAGGGAACCGGAGGGAGGGGTGAGGGTCCGTGGGGAGAAGCTTCAGAAAGGTCGAGGCGGCTGGGGCTGATTTTGATCCAAATTCCGGACAGGCAGGTGGACAGGCTGGTGGCTCAAACACGCCGAGCTGTGATCTGAGTATACAAGGCAGAGTTAGTGTTAGTTCACACGGATAGGTTTACATAAGGGCTTTCCCGCAGGTGTACGTTACCGCTGAAGGATGACTACGACTACGGCCACGTGGGCGTGGCTGCTAACGCCCACTCCCATCAGCACCTCGGACGCCGGGCCGCGGACCATGACAGGAAGAGAACAGCATGCTGCAGGATGCTAAATGATTAAATGACATGGAGGGCAAAGTGGTATGATTGACCTGATCCAGTCTTTTTGAACAGCAGAGGAAGATTTACAGAAAAGGAACATCTGTTAAAGTAAAAGTGGACAAAATTCATGCTTAAAAGGTAAATCGAGGAAAACATATCAAAGAACATTTATACAAGCCGCGATGTAAAGACCTTCATTAAATGCCTCTGTTGAATCAAAATCAGTTCGCTCTTTCCTGCTGACATCTGTGTACTGTGCACTTTTAAACCAAAAGACATATTCTTATTGTTGCTTATTCTATAGACACTCACATTTGCTGTACAGTGTGGCTTTATGTCCAAACACCACACTCACCACTCAAGGAAATACAAATATCAGAGGCAGTCATTATATTGTACGCAACCCATTAACTAGCAAAATGTATTCTCTTTCATACACACTAAAACAGGTCCAGACAGCATCTGTTCTTCTAATATTTGCTTTTGTAGCCTTAAATGAAAAGAAGCACATTTTAGCTTGATGGAGTAAAAATGACTTGAATGCATTACGCTGTTTTCAACTATCAGCCATCTGTTTAATGAACTAAAGCAAAACGCACAATGACAGTGTCTCATAAGCCTTGAAAACAGTTTGTGGGGGGTGCTGCCGTTAGGTCCTTACATGATCGTGTAATAATAGTTTTTAATGAGAGTGGCTCCCAGCGTGAGCTGATGAGATGTGGGATGATTTTTCATAACTAGGTCAAGGTCTGAAAATATTTAAAATCCTGTAAAAACATCAGTACAGAGGCACACTACTGAACTTATCCACATTTAAAGGGATAATATAAATATTTATCTGCACTCCCCACTGCAATGGTCATCAGCCTTTTATAAATAATTATAATAAGAATAAGAATAACTTATATTTGTATAGCAACTTCCAAGAAACCCAGGGACACTTTACAAAGATTATAAATACACAGCATTTCTATATAAATACACACATGCATCATGAAGTCTGGGCTGAGAAGTCATTACCTGCTCGGTTACTCTACATCAGGGGTGTCCAGCTCCAGGCCTCAAGGGCCGGTGTCCTGCAGGTTTTAGATCTCAACCTGTGTCGACACACCTGAATGAAATGATGAGTTCATTACCAGTCCTCTGGAGAAGGCATGTTGAGAAGGTCATTTAGCCATTTGAATCAGCCATGCTGGATCAAGAACGGTTTTTGACATCCTAGAGTATTTAAAAGTAGAATGGGAGGCAGAGCCTTCAGTTTTCAGGCCCCTCTTCTGTGGAACCAGCTTCCAGGTTGGATTC
>NW_005187402.1:1641575-1642638 GCF_000239375.1 Pundamilia nyererei | reverse complement strand
TTAACTTGTATTAGCTTCATCGCTTCACTAGCTGTTCTCCCAAGTAGAGGTGTTTTACAGTCCTCCTCTACCACTTGGAACTCGACTCTGTACTTTTTGTTGTTTCTTGGGTTTGTCAGCTTGACCTTACACTTTCCTAATGGACACAGCCTTGACTTATTGTACATCATAAGAACCTTGTCTGTGTGCTCCATTTTGATGTTCGGGTTCAACAAGTTGATGGGAATAACGTTGCAGGTTGCACCACAGTCAACTTGAAACTTGACCAGGCTGTTGCCAATCATCATGCCTGCAAACAGCTGCTCTCGTTTTTTCTTGTCTGATTCTTTGATCTGGTTCACCTCTACTGCAGTCTGTGTCATAGCTGTGACAGTCATTATGTCTTCACAGGAATCCGAGTCCTGCTCCGTCACTGTGTGGACCTTTTTTCCGTTTTCACTCAGTCCGCTTTTACTCCTGCATGCTATAGCAAAATGATTTTCTTTGCCACATTCTTTGCATTTTTTTCCATATGCTGGGCATTTTGATTTGAGTCTTTCATGTGCTCTTCCACAAAATCTGCATGATATCTCTTTATCCAGTCTTTTTCTCTCTTTTTGTTTTACTGCATGCAGTTCCTCTACAGCCTGTCCCGCTATTGTTTTGTTGTATTCTCTTGAAATCTCCATTGCTCTACAAATATCTAGACATCTGTCTAATGTGAGGTTCTCTTCTCTGAGCAACCTTTCCCTCCAACTGGAGCTGTTCGTGCCACAGACGATCCTGTCTCTGATCAGTGAGTCTTTTAATTGTCCAAAGTTGCAGGTGCTCGCCAGCATTCTCAGGTCCGTAACATATTTATCAATATTTTCTCCAGGAGCCTGATTGCGTGCAAAAAATCTGTATCTCTCGACTGTCTCATTAACTTTGGGATTACAGTGTTCATCGATTTTTCTCATCAGCTCACTTACTGTTACTCTTGCCTCAGCTCTGATCAGCATTCCACAGAGCTCCCTGCCCCGTTCCCCGATCAGATAGTAAAACAGCTTCACTCTCGCCTTTTCCTCAGCATCCGGCAGAGCTA
>NW_005187402.1:1632352-1640125 GCF_000239375.1 Pundamilia nyererei | reverse complement strand
GTTAACTCAGGGTATACTTACTCAGAGTTTGCACTAAACCGGCTTCCTGAAATAGGGCCCTGGAGTTGGACACCCGTGCTCTACATAACTCATGTCACGTGGCTGCTTTACCACAGTTCAAGACTCAAGCTAGTGAGACACTTGAAAAAATGACAAAAGCAAACAAACTCCTGATCATTCCAATCCTGTCCTAGTCTTAGTCCCTACCTACTGAAGAGAACAGCCTTGGCTCAATGAGACTCTTACAGTAACAGAGTAATTGCACTTGTTCCCATCTCCAGTTCAGAGGTCTGAAAACTTCAGCAACAATGATATTTTTTCTTCCACCTCACCAAAAAATGTACTTGGAGAGTAAATAACAGCCTCATAACCAGCGAGTCAGTAAACACTTATGTTATCAAATCTGTTCTAAAAATTCTCGGCTCCAGTCTGGAGTGCTGCAAAGCTATTTCTCAGGTATCGATCATGTTTTGGCCTTGCTGCAGCTCTGCACAGATTGTCAAACCGAGGAACAACTTCCCTGCTGTACGTACAGCCTGTGGTCCAGGCCATTCAAGCTGTACTGCTGCTGTACCCAAATGAAAGCTGGAAGCAGATCACCAAAAGTAAAAGTTGGCATCAAAAGCTTGTAACTGTTGGTTACTTTAGCTTTATTATGTTTTTGATTCAATGTCATTTTACACATTTGGCCAAGATTCTTTGAATCAGTCAAGAAAGGGGACATTTAGGCAGAATAAAGCTGGAGCTAAACTAAATATTAGCCAAAGTTAATGCCACGTGGAGCTTGTGTGTCAACAGTGACGCATTAATATGCCAGCACCTTAAGACATCCCATGTGCATATCGAATTGTCCATTGTGTGCAACCACTAGAAGAGATACTAATTAGCCTGATTGTGTTAAAGCCATCAAAACATCTTTACGTCCCTATAAATGCACCTGAACCATCTGTGTGGGCATCCCCAGACAACAAAACACGCAGTGATGACTTTCAGTGTGGGTGTGTTTTGATGCTGTATTTTTAAACTCTCCCTACTCTTTATCTCTCCCTGAGGTATTACTGTGTTGTTCCTGTGTGCTAATTGGCTTAATTACAGGCAGTCTAATATGGAGTGCTGGGACATATAGATGTCCCCTCGTTGCTCATTCTGTCTGGCCTGCTTACTTTCTCCGTATTATTAAAAGCTATAGATTAGAAGGAACACAATCTTCTTTCTTTTACAGACATATTATTACACATGAAGGCTCTTCTCAAGGTTAGCTACAATTTCTACTGCTGCAAATATCCTCCACTGTAAGAGAGTGCTACCCATGGCCATTTGTGTAATTAAGGTTCTCTGAAAATATGTGAATGGGTGCAGTCCTTCATGGGTCAAATATCTGTAATAAATACAAAGATTTTTTCTATCACTTTCAGTTTCATGCATAATACTTTCAAGAAATATATTTCTTGAAACAGACCAGTTTTCTTCAGTCATCTTTACATGTATGTTTTTTCTTCACACGATAAAGCTTCAACCTGCATTTTGGATGCCAGAGAATGATTCAGCCCCTTGACTTCATCACACAATCTTTCCTGGTTTTACATTATACAATTTTAATTGTCTGTCTTGTTCCTTGCTCCTTTCTGGATTATTTTATATACTATGCATGATAAAACTTTCAGAGTATTTGCAATTTTCCATTGAGGAAGAATATTCTCAAATAAATGAGCCAATGCCCATCTTCACTGCTCTGAATCTCTGCCTCTCTATACCCAGTGATGTTACTGTTCATGTTCATCCAGCCATTACTTTTTACTTTTTAGTACACTTTACTTTTCCAATGTTTTTTTTCCCCAATCCCAACTTTTTTTAGACACACTGCTGCCATCAAATACGGATTTGTGAAATTTGCAAATCATTTCATTTTGTTTTTCGTTTGTTGTAATACAGTAATAATGCAACCAAGGCATGACAGCACACATGCCCTGTAAGATTTGAAAATTCATCCTCAAGGAACAATCACAAAAGACATTCACATCCCCCAAAAATGTCTCAGAATAGATTGCAAGCTCGTTCTTTCCAACCTATTTCCATAAATTTGGGAATGCGTCTGTTTGGGTGAGACGGTAAGCTATTAGGAATAAATATGTTTTCAGATGATAGATAACTCCATATACATAAATTATTCAACTTCTTAATGTGCCTATCAACACTCACAGCAAAAAGTAAAGTGGCAGCAATTTTAACTGTGCGGCATCAGCCTAGAGGCACTGTGTTGCGAGTTTTTAGTGGCCTTCTGGGAACTAAAACTAAGACCTCACCTCAACAGTAGGTGTGAAACCATCTCTGCAGTGCACAATGTTAATCCACTGGCTCACTGCAAAAGAGGAGCCCTCCATTAACCACTTCCTAATCATTTTTCCTGGTTAACTTTCTTACTTCAGTGCAGATGGTGTAGTGTAGCAGGGGAAGACAAACTAACTGTTCCTCTGACCAATCCTGGCACTTAACTGGTGCTACTGTGTACAGGCCTCGCAGCTGTGGTTCGAGTGTGTTTGAGCACTTATACTTAGAACTGTTAAAAATTGAAATTCACTTGAGTGAGTGATTTCAAATGGACAACTGTTTTCCCATGACATATGACAGGAATTACATAATACTAACCGGTATGTTATGTAACTGTTTTGTTTGTTTTTTTTACATTATCCAAATTGACTTCTGTAAAGCTACTACAAAGTGTTCATATGATACACCCTGAGACTGTACTGTTAGAAATCTTAGTTACTATGTTAGTTTTCTGAAATCCCCTTTGTGTCTGTGTCACCTGACAAATACAGCCAGGAGAGTCATTACAAATACAGAGGTACATAGATCAATAAAGTGCTGTTACAGGTTGGTTCTGTTAGCCTTGCACATGAGCTGCTCATTAGCTGACAGCTAACGATTACATTTAGTGGCTAATTATGTTTAAAGTCATCAGAGCAACAGGTGCTGAATTTAAATGGTGTTTATGTATGTTTGTTAATAATTTTATGCATGAGGTTAATCATCTGTCTGTGTTCAGTTTTATTTGTGCTTCTCAGTGTGTCTGCTCGCATGTAATCTTGTATCCATGCCTACACACTGGAGCAGGAAGATGTGTCTGTGGGTGCAGATTTGCATTTTTGTGTGCGTGCATCAATGCTAAGAATATGTATGTATGAATAAACAGCTAAGTTGCTGTGATGAGACTTCACACTCCACTGCACTATGGTGATAAGGCCATTAACTCCCCCTCCCAAAGAGTAAACAAGCACCTGTTACCCTCACACCCTTCAAAACACACAAACACACACCTTCCATTTAGTCCTGAAGCTCCACAAATACCTCTATCGCTGGCACACATTATGTATGTTGATGGTATTCCCAGTGACCCAAAAAGAACTCAAGTTATTACCCCTACGACCTTTCGTAAAAAAAGAAATATCCTATTAGGTCTAGACTTGAAACTCCCAGCAGTATTTAACAATTATCTAAGCATGTAATTGCTTCCTTTGACACTGATTTAATAATACATGTCCTGCAAAAATACGAGAAGTACAAGCTGCACTGATTTTTTTTAAAACGTAACTAATAAAAGTACAGTCACAGAAACAGAAGTCGCAGAAAGGCCTTGTTTGAAGGACATTTTAGAAATCCATCTCACTGTTCTTTCTGATATCAGTGATATGTATGAACAGGAAAACATGTAAGTATATGAGAGTGCTGCAGTTATTAGAACTTCATTTT
This sequence comes from Pundamilia nyererei, assembly GCF_000239375.1. Classification (NCBI taxonomy): domain Eukaryota; kingdom Metazoa; phylum Chordata; class Actinopteri; order Cichliformes; family Cichlidae; genus Pundamilia; species Pundamilia nyererei. Next base: position 1,636,375 of record NW_005187402.1, on the reverse strand, counting down.
CAACAAGGTCATTTGTTTCTTAAATGTCCATTTCCTTTATGAATTTCTTGGTTTAAATAAACTTGAGTTTCTTTTCAGAATTATTTTCTTTAAGCATAGTTTGTTTGCAGACACTGAGTGTCTGTGTTGGAGACTCTGTCATGATTTGAGGGAGCACTGTCAAAACCCAGAACTCAACATTATTAAAGAGTGGGGGATCATTTTGACAGAGAATAGAACCAAAGCCATCAAAGAACCAACTAAAAGTTTTGGAATGTCCTTCAAGAACCCCGGAGAGCTATTCGTGAAGATTGCAGGGAGAATTCAAGAAAGCTGAGTACATCCTGTTATGTGTAGAAGAATAAAGGTGGTCATACCCAGTGTTGGGTAAGTTACTTTAAATTAGTAACTTAGTTACATTACTAGTTACTTCTATCAAAAGTAACTCAGTTACTTCAAGTTACTCGTTACTTTCAAAGTAACTAGTTACTAGGGAAAGTGACTTTGGTTTTACTCAGAATTCTCTTGTTAATGTGTTGCTTCTGTAACTGGATACCCAGCCAGATTGCCAGTCTTCTAGCTTGCTTACTTGCCACAAGTGCACTGTGCCACCTACCAACAGAAAGGAAAAAAGTAATGTGCATATTTCCACGAGAGAAATCCCACGCCTGGACCGTCGTTGACCACCGCCATGATTCTAGCCTACGTCACAGCGTCATGTGCGCTTTTTACATCCAACATAAAACCTGCAGTCGTGGTGCTTTCGATTGTACTCAGAACTCGGAAATTCTGCCTTCTGAATAGGAAGATGTAGGTAACACCAGACTGCAGATGAGCTGCATACAGAGCTTCATTCTAGCTGAAGTCTGGGACAAACTCTGTTCCTTTGCAGCTCAACACGAAATGCATAATATTTTCTCTGAATGCAGGAGGATTCCGCCTTTTTACTGGACGGTTGGCAACTCTACTAACTAACCGTATGAATAAAATAAAGTTCACTATCAGTAACATCATAGCACCCACCCAGCTGTATAGAAACTCTGTCATGCTAGCTAGTACGCAGTATGAAAAAGTCAGCACAACGAAAATAAACTCCACCTAAACTTGGTTTATATCTGACCCAGATAGACTGCAGGTCATAACTTCTTACCTGAAGTTCAGTTCACCTGACGCTCGGACCGGCGGCTGCCTCAGGTCTCTCCTCTTGCCTCCCCTTTCCCTCATCCACCTGCTGGCCTCCACCACTTGCTAATGTTATTGAATCTGTGGAAGCTCCGCGATAGCCACCACATGAAGTAACAAATAACGAGCCTTTCTAAATTCCAGTAACGATTAACGCGTTCCTGATTTTGGCACAATAACTAGTTACCGTGCTCGCTACCACAATAATAACGTAGTTACTGTAACGCGTTACTTAATAACGTGCTAGTCCCTACACTGGTCGTACCAAACGTTGGTCTTTAAGCTGGTTAGGCTTGTACAGTACCACAGTTTTTTGTTTTATATCCCGTATTTCCATGTATTTTTGTACGTTTCAATACATTGCTGCATGCATTTCCCGTTTCATAGCAAAATATCAGGAAATGAGGGGTGGCTTCATAGTTTGGACAGTACTCTACTGTTTGTGCAAGAAACCGGGTGAAAAGGAAACAAAGCAAGGAACATTAAAACTGCATTAAAACTGTTCTATAGTTGTGTAGATGGGAAGAGAAATGAAGCAAATATGTCATGAGGACAGTGAGACAGCCATGAGGTGTGCAATAAGAGTTACAGGTGGATTTAAGGGATTGGGATGGGATTACATGAGTCCCTTCTTTTCAACAGATGAGGACTATGGCGTCCACAGATGACATTGTAATCTATAGTGTTAGTAGGGAACAGGTCAAAGAGAGGCTGGAGAAGTGGAGGTATACACTGGGAAAAAGAAGAATGTATGTCAGTAGAAGCAAGGCTTGTGTTAATGAGAAGGAGATGTGCACATGTTCACATACTGAGATAAATAATTTGTTCTTACCCTTACCCTGATGACATGTCATCTACTGTTGTGACCACTCTGGTCTCTTTTTGAAATCAACAACATTCGAGTATTTAGTTCAAAGGCTGGTTGATCAGCCTTTGACACGTGCTGGCTTGGTTTAGGAAAAGATTGTGGTTTGTGGTAGAGTATACCCTTTCCCCAAAGTTAATGAGCTGGTAGAACAATCTGGCAAATATCATGACCTTTGTGTCTGGATACAGATGCTTAATTAGCCATACCAGCAGCTCTGACAAACCGACACTAATGTGTGCGCCAACAACAAGAATGGACTGGATACACTAGCAAACAAAAAAAGCTAACTGCCCTCTCTGCCCTCAATTGTTCCCCAACGCCTTGTCTCAAACCATGTGATCAACCAGGTGAGCTATGTTGTGCTAAGTGTGGCAGACACAAAATCAATAACGGGTTGGATAAGGTTCTAGTGGTTCACATTTAGCAAAAAGATAACCTCAGATAACTCAAAGACATAGCACACATACAACTGTGCATACACACACAGATGGTTTTGATAGAGATAGAAGCCGACAGATCACAGTAATTAAAAAAGATAAGAAAGTAGCCATTCTAACACCGGCACCCACACACATACACACATGGACTCTGAAGCATCAGAGAGAATACAGCTAGAAAGCACCAAAAACAGGTGGAGGGCAAGAGGTGACACAGTGAAATGATTGTGTCAGACATTTTGAAATTACCTTTGTAACTTTTATAGTGTTCACAACGTCCCATAGAAAGAAAACATTTACAGGATATAGTTACAGTGGTTTTGGAGGCATACAGGAAATGTTCTGGAGCCAGTGAGAGTTGCAAGGTCGGGTCAATGTAATTGGCTTTCTGAAATACAAAGATGTCAATGTGCTGCAAGAGTAAACACTATTGTTGTGTCCAAGTCCAAAGTCCATATTTCTACCACCAAATCCATTGTTACAACTCAAGGCATGTGCATTTCAAAGAATACTGACAAATATCAATGTACCAAACAGTGCAATAGGTTAGCATTATCAAAGCAATAGTGAAAAAAAGAACTTTAATATACAAAGACCTGCATGATTAAGTTGTAGCCTTTTTAATTTTTGTTCCTCTCTTAGTTTTTCCCAAGTATTCCTCATTCACATATGTATCAACTACATGAGACATGCAGCACAGCCCTTATTAGGGATCAATAATATTTTTAGTTACAAGTCTACTGGATTGTTGGAAGGGATAAATCTACACTACTATGCAATACATTATGCTTGAGTTGGTTATATTTAAAATGTTTAATAATTAAAAAGGCCATGCTCTGTATATAGTTATGAGAATGCGTCAACAAACACTTACCCACACAATGAGGTGGCTTGAAAAACAGTGTAAAGCAGAAGCATTGGCAGGATTTGAACCCACGTCTCTACAGAGACTGGAGCCTAAATCCTGGACCTTAGACCACTTAGCCACACTACCTGATGCGTAGCCAACTGGCTGTGGGAATACAGTTTGATGCAGCTACATCGCTCTTACTTTCAGTTTTATCAAAACTTTACCGACTTTGGAAAAAGGTTTTTCAGAAATATATGCCTTATGTGGAAAACAAATGAAATGTGAAGGATTTATTTGAAAAACTGCTGAAATGGAAAAACAAAATAATATTCATGAAACTATATGCATCATAAAACAGACAGAAAATATGCACATTCTGAATCTTTTTCTTAGTATATTCGACCTGCCTGTTGCGTCTATCTAATCACCCAAACACATCAGGTCAAAGCATTTAGGCATGTACACATGGTCAGCATACCCTGATGGACTTCAAACACGCATCAGGGAGAAAGGTAAGTGGAAGTGGCAGGTTCTTTGTCACGGATTGCCGAGGCAAGCCGTGTGGGATTGTAGGAAAGGACCAAAAAGGCAGCAGCTCTGGTGCAGGTGAGTGTTTATTTACAGTGGTGGGTAAGTACAAACAGCGGTGGCGACAAAACATGAAACTGGAGACCTAAACTGGGTAAACTAAGAAGACAAACCAGAAT
>NW_005187402.1:1617197-1627223 GCF_000239375.1 Pundamilia nyererei | reverse complement strand
AGCATATGACATTGCATCCAGAAACATTAAAAAGACTCTGGCAAGAGGGAAATCACATTATGACCTGAAGAGACAAAGTGCTGTACTCTCACCTGGGGACAGGGTACTTGTCAGGAACATGTCAGAGAGGGGAGGCCCGGGAAAGTTAGGCTCCTATTGGGAGGATCAAGTTCACATAGTGATCTCTCAAAAGGGGGAAAATAGCCCTGTTTATGAGGTCAAGCCGGAGCGTGGTACTGGGTGGGGCCGTATTCTCCACCGCAACATGTTAATGCCCTGTAATGCATTACCGCTTCCCACAATAACAAGAACTGAACGAAGCCACACTACACAGACACAGAAACAAAGAGACCTACAAGACGCATCGAACCATATAGAGAGCTCAGATGATGAAGAGCAGTATTGGTCTCAGAGAGTGAGGCACCACCACTGTCAGCCTCAAGGGGATTTAATGGTGTCTGCACCTGCTACTGAACTGGACCAGGACCTTCAGCGAAAGAGCACGGAGCTTAGAGTGGATGCTGAAGAGTTTCAAGCAGATATGGTGAATGGACAGGGTAACGCTGAACATGACATCTCAGCATCATCAGACACTGTTGCTTCGCCAGATCAGCCCAGTGAAATGAACCCAGAACTGTCGGAACCGCAGCCGAGAAGATCTCAAAGGGAGAGATGTCCACGGAAAATATTGACTTATGATGCAGTTGGCCAACCAGTTCAAAGAGTAATTGGTCACAGTGTTAACCCATTGTATGCCAGTGCAGCAGCATCTCCATTCTATGACCAGTTTGGAGTACCTTGGGCAGCTCTACAAATGCCTTACGATGCAGCTTATGTACCAGTTAGTTATTATTGAACTGTGAAAGAGTTTTCCTGAATTTAAATGATGTTATTTTTTTTTCAAAAATGTATGGGGACTTACAAGGCCTTACCAGTATGGTGACACAAGTATTTGATACTTTTGGGATGGTAGCGTAAGACATTGGATTGTTATGTTTGATGAGGTTTATTGTGATTAAATGGTTACTATCTAAGTTGACAAGCTCCGGAGCACGTGGTAAAGTGATAGTAACGTCTTAGAAGGTAATATTTGTATGTGGACTGTTGGAAACAACTCAGCACTGTTATAAGCCGATGCTTATCTGGTAAGAGAGTAACATGTGATTCTGTCACCTGAGGTCCAATAGTGCATCGTGAAAGTGATCTTAAAGCACTGCTAAACTCTATTCTGACTTACGCCATCTCTACGTTGTCACAAGGAAAAGAGAAGTATAGTTGTTTATTTTTGTTTCTTATTGTCATGTTTCCTCAATGTTGGGACAACATTCATTTAGCAGGGGAGGAATGTAGCACTTGGTAAAGTGTAAAGCTAAAATATGTCCAAAAGATTGCATAAATCTGTTGGTATTTGTGTTATTCAACTATATGTTTGGATTTTTGGCTGCTACATGTTTTTCCACCAGTAGGGGGAAGTCACGGTAAAAGAAAACAATGCTCGAAAAAGAAAAAGAAGTGTGTATTCTTGGGCTCTGTATGTGAAAGCCACGGTTCTGAAGTACCCAAATAAACTCGGTTCTGCTGTTTACACCAAGTTGTCCTGGAGTGGTGTAACATTATGATCCAAGTGAGAAGTAACAAAGTAACAAATATCTTTAGTAGTGAAGTATGTGCAGAAACAATGAGAAATGGTTGAGGAAATACGTTCCTGATTTGAGAACTGCACTAGTGACAATGACTTTTCTGCTGTGAGAATCCAAAGCTAAGGTGATTTAGAAAAACTGTAAAACACTAGCGAAATGTTTTTTACTCGTTTTTTTCTCATTCGTCACAGAGTTGAAGAGTTTGCATGTTCCTTGATTACTTTAGCACAATACTTAGAGCAGAAATGTCATTCTCACTACTTTTCTTGATTGTTGTCATGCAACAGTTAACTCAAACTTCACATTGTCCAAACAGTTAACACACAGGCCTATACAGAGACACAAGTGACACAGTTTTCTTGCAAAAGGCTCTAACCGTACCAAAACACACCAAAACACTTAGAATATGAAACAAAACCAAACTTGGACTACAAAATCCAAAATACAGCAGTCAGTGTGAGTCAGTGCACCATTGCTTGTCATAGTAGCCCATTGCATAGCCTTCATGCCGGTGCAATTTGTTATCTTTCTCCATAGGCTGTGTCAAAATCGCCTTCTTGCAATGAATTGGATCCAGAATCAGAAATGCTTTGATACGACGTTTATTGATCCCATGACTTTTTTCAAACTGTGGTTGAAAAAGGAAATACTGTAAATATTACAGAAAATATATGTACACCAAAATAAAATCTATTACAGAATAAGAAATAGAAACTATTGATCCTCAGTGTCTACTGTCTTGTCTATGGGGCCACGTGGCTTCATCCACATCACATTCAATACCGTGTCTTGAAATGCACTGAGGGGAAAATCTTCTTGCATGCCGTATCCAACCTTAACATTCCTCTGCACCTTTCTCTTGGGCAGCAGCAGTCATAGCGGACAACAAAGGCATCATAGGGATGGTGATCCCTCCATGGGATTCAAAAATGGGAAATATGCTTGGAGGAACTGCATCATCATACGAGGGTGTACTGCAAACCACTCATTGACAAGGCGAGAGTGGTCATTATCCAGATAATGATGAAGAGTGGCATGCCAGAACCATATCCATAATCACATACTGTGTATGCAACCATTGTATATAGTGTATTATCTTACTTTTTTTTCATTGATTGTACTTATTTGTATTTTTGTATTTCCTTCTGATATCTGTACCTGAGCTGAGGTGACGCAAAAATTTCCCCGTTGTGGGATCAATAAAGTCTAATCTTATCTTATCTTATCTTATCTTATCTTATCTTATCTTATCTTATCTTATCTTATCTTCTCTCCTCAGGTGGGATCAGCCTCTCATGAAGTGCATTTAGGAATGTTATGAGGCGTTTGGTGTTGTATGGGTCAATAGTGGAAATATGGTCATTGGAGAAGGAAGCACACATGGTTATGTTGGTGCCCCTCTGTCCTGTAACTGTGAACGTGGCCTGTACCCAACGAGGTTCCTTCCACCACTCCTCACTTTACAGAGATTGAAACTGGCTTCATCAACATAAATGAAGAGGTGATGTGCCCCCCAGCTTCAAGCTCCATTATTCTCTAAGTGAAAAAAGCAAAAATGAAATGTGACACCAGTAGACTCCAACTGCATGATATGACAGGCATTGTAATGTTTCCTTACCTCCTCATACTGGCATCTGGCCTCCTTCACAACATCAGAGTTCCTTTGAATAGGAACTGTGCAGAGCTGCTTCATGGCCATATGGTTGCTTCTTATGACGTGCTCAGTGGTGGTCAGGCTCACTGCTGATGTTCCTAAATATGCCCTGATCTGTGATCACTGCTGCCCTGATTTCACACAGCCTTATGGCATTGTTTGCTGCAACCATGTTCACAGCAGCTGCCTCCTGCTCAGCACTGAAAATGTTCCCTCTACCGCCAGAGAATGGCAGCCATTGGATTCTATAAAGAATACATGTAATGGGAATGAGGAAACAATTATATTAGATATTTCTGTATGTACTGCACAGCAACACTAACTGTTCTCCTGTCGAAACATTCTAACAATGGATGGAGCAATGTTTCTGTTTAGAACAGGTTGTCCAGCCTCTCTAAGTGAAAGGCCACGATTGATAACATGATCAGTAACAATTGCCTGAATATCTTCTGAAACTTGAGCTCTTCCAATTATACGTCCACCTCACACAGATTCCTGTACCTCTGCCTTAGACCTCCTCCATCCATGCTGGTAAAGAACAGCGCAGACGTGGCACCTTTTAAGGCCTGCAGACTGAGTGCTAATTGAAGATTTGTGTCAAACAGGTGCTTCAGGGATCCCATACTGCTCGTCGTAGTTTCTTATAGTTCGGAATAGGTGATTTCTGTTTGGTTACCATAGTTAAACAGTGGGCTTTGGGCTGCTTGTTTTGCAAAAGGGTTAACCCAGTTTTCATCATCGCTGTCTCAGCAGAGCAGAAGACAACTCTTGCAAATAAGTGGATCATATTTTATAATGTTTTGAGTGACTTGATTGATTGCAACCATGAATGCAATGATGGACAGTATCAAAGCAAGTGAGAGATCACAGTTCTGACTGACAAAAGTACAACTCGTTTTGATGAGTTGTTAGATTCAGATGGGAAGTGCATCAATACAAGAACAAAATGTTTTAGGTCTGAAGTATGCATAAAAACAACAGCAGTGTGGACAAACACAAGGAAACAGAGAGTGTGAGTGGGGAAATGCGTTCCTGATTCCAGAACTGCATTATGAGTAGGGGTGGGTTTTAATAATCAATTCATCGATTAAAATCGATTTTGGCTTGGATAACGTGATATCGATTCATTAAAATCCTGAATCGATTTTTTTATATAAATGTATTTTGTCCAAAATTCCAGAATCTCAGGTAAAATGTCACAAAATTTCAACAACCACCAAACATTTAAAACAGTAAATGAGAGCAGGTACACGGCTTCTGTACAAAGACGTAAACACAAAGCGCAGACCCGCGGATCAGAATCAGTGAGATGTCGCCTTTCTCACCTCACGGCACTGACACGGTCGGGGCTGAAAGCCGACAGCTCGCTGATCCTGATGTTTTGGCGGTCCACGCTTTGTCTTTACGCCCTTTTTGCGCTGATTCTAAAGCTGTTAGTTTTATCTTTCTCCAAACAATATTGACTGAATCAGCAGAAAAAGAAGATCCAAACTACGCTTCACATAAACATCGTCATGGACTCCCTCTTACTTTTGCTGTTTGCTTCCACCATGATAAAATCACACTTCATGCACAGCTCTCTCTCTCTCTTTCTCAGTGTACTCCAAGACCAGTTTCCCGTCTATCCCCAAAATCTGTTTTCTGCATTATTCGCTTGCTTGTTACGCACAAGTCTACCGTTATTTACAGCGCTGCCGGCCGATGTTTTTTTTTCCTTTTACTTACTTCTGAAAAGAAAACCTAATTTCTGCCGTTCAATAGGCTTCTGAACAAATTTAAACTTTTTAAAATTATATAAAATGCAAAATGCTCAGCTGTGTCTGTAAAAAAAAACCACTGTAACTTCAGAGGTAGTGTTCATAAGGTGATCCATGTTTTTCGTTCGTTTTTGATGTACTGCAGAATATTTTTATAAAATCTCAGACCAGGAAAATCACCTTCATGTTTTTCTGTGTTTTATCTTGAGCTACTTTGACACAAAGGCATCTGCTGTGATGCTCACACCTTTGATAAAGTCTGGAAAGTGTCAGCTTCCTTTTTATAGATACAAAAATATGTAAATGTACTGATCTGAATTATAATATTTCTGACTGTCTGAGGCAAAATTTCCCAGATTCAAATCAAATCGAATCGAATCGAATCGTGGATCAAACCGATTCAGGACCTTGTGAATCGGAATCGAATCAATTCTAGAAATCAGTGACGACACCCAGCCCTAATTATGAGCGATGAGAATGATGTTTCTGATGTGACAATTGTATCAAAGCAAGTGTAATAGTTTGGCACAGACTACACTGTACCCTACTGCAGTTTAACATATGACCCAATAGAAATGACTAGAAAAACTCTTTTATTGGCAAACGACTGCTTTGACTGTATTTTTTAATGAAGAGATTAAAACGAGGCAGAGGAGAAGGCAAATGGAAGCATTGCAGCCCCTCTGTTTTCATTTTAAAGAACAGAGGTAGGAGGGAGGTCAGTCTTTCATGGAGACATCCTAAATCAAGTACCTAACAGTTCCAAGACTTCCCAGCCTCTTAGAACTGCTGCTTCACTGCTGTGGCTGTTACGATTAAACATCATTCAATCCCTCATTCAATATACACAATCTTCTTTGTTCCCTTCCACTGCTCAGCTGGGGGCTCGTTAGGTTCTTCAAGAGGCGTTGGCCTGCAGTGTGATTAGGCTGTATTTGTTTTATATCACTTTTCTCTTCACTTATCTTCAGCTCAGGCCATTTGTTGCTCTCTTTGACTGCATGTACCCGAAGAGGCTTTCTTTCCTAAACAACTCCTTCTGTTTGATGTTGTTGCTTTTGTTCCACCTTAGTTTTTCATTTCACACATTCTTCTGCTTTATCTTTTTACAGATCATCAGCATTAATATTTGAAACCGTTTTTTCCCACAAGTGAGTGTTGCAGCCAAAACCCTGCTTTATATTCGAGCTTTACACATTTTCACCTTTGAGAGTTGCCCAATGCAACCCCAGTTTTCTGTTGTTGACCTCTGAGCTGCTCAAGAGGGGTTGCCAAAATGAAAGTCAGGTTCCTTGCTCAAGGGATTGTCGGCGGTTTTCACTGAAGTAGTGTTACTCATTCACTTTTAACTCCCACATTCTCCCCATCCCATGAAGCACGGGAGCTGAATGCACCAGTGAGAATGTGACTGACTCACTCCCAGTCGAAATCGCTTGTTGAAAATGTGTGGGTGAGCGGACTTAGATGAAAATAAAAGATGACGCAACCGATACGGCCACAAGGCAAGTGAAATGTAGGGGACCAAGGGAAGAGAGTAAAGAGGCAGTGCAAAGTGAGGCAAGGTCAAGAGAGAGGGGACAAGATGAGAAGATGGAGGAGGTGAGGTGAGACGAAAAGAGAAAGGAGTTTAAAAAGGGGCAGAAGATTTGGTCACTGAAGGCAAGAAAAAGTGGGCACAAGTTGAAAAAGAAACTTTGATGAGTATTAGTTTAAAGTCAAGGCTTATATAAGGAAAATGAAGCACAGTTAGTGTTATTTCTAACTGAGAAATTATAAAGTTTTACTTGAGTCGTGTTCAATCCTGAATTAACAATCAGGCTCTTTGGTCAAATTTACATTTTTGGAGTTGATACACTGGCTCAGACTTTAATTTAGGTGCTTTCAGATGACATTATATCATTTTTGATTGGCACTGATTTCTTTGGTGTCCTGTATATAGATCTAGATAGACAGACAGACAGACAGACAGACTGCTTCTACAAACATTTATGAGTGAGTCACTTCAGCTGTAGAGACGTGTCCTCTGCCATGACCAATCACGCCTCTCCGTCTGGCAGTCTGGGTTTGGCGGATGCAGGGAGAGCAATACCGATTGCACTGTGCCCAGTTTGTTAGAGGTTGCATTACAGTGTAGAGTTGTTTTTGGGAGTTTGAAAGGAGTGAAAGGAGATCTTAGCACCAACCTTATCAATGCAGTGTTCTGCAGCTTTGTGATTCTCCATTGTAGTCATGCCCTGTTAACCATCAGACAGGGCTTCTTACCTACTACAGCAGGCCTTAATGACTATCCTGGTTTTTGACATTAAAAAAAAGTTAATTTACATCTTATAATTGTGCAAAGTACTCTGGTCTGATTTTTAAATGACTTGCACACTGTACTACGGTGTGCATGCAGCTTGGGTATCACAATGTGTTCTCTGTAGTCATGTCATGTCTTTTTTTATAAAATGGAAACAAATGCCAGCAAGTAACAATGAGGAAAACACACCAGCAAACACTGAAAAAAAGACTTGTGACAAGATAAGCAGCAGTATACGATACAGGGAGAAGTTAAATAACAAGGCAAAGGGGTGTTATTGGGAGGGCTCGATCCACATGAACACAGACAATGGATACTTTGTAATAAGCAGCTTTACATGAAACGAGTTAAGAATTCTGAATGGTTACAAACTTATAAGCATGCATGTCGGACCCTCAGCTACTGAGCCATAGTTCTGTGATTAATACTCATATTTTTTTACATCTCTTGCTCTGCAAATACACTTTCTATATAATATTATTTTATATTTAACACTGTACTTAAACCTTTTGTGTCATTTTCAATTGTGTATTTTATATTTCATTCAGTTTTCTTTGGTATTTAATGTTGTACTATTATAATAGTCTTATGTGTTAAGTTACTGAGACTTGAAGTAGTTTTATATAATTTATTATAGTACAGTGTTTCATGATAACATCTCATGTTCCAGTTGGAGTCTCTCACAATGACTTCTGTGTCTCTCGTAGTGATGATACACTGTGACAGTCACGATCAAACTGTTACATTTCATAAGCTGCTTTGCCTTAAACTAAAGCATAAATATCTTCTTTCCATTCGTAATGTTGTAGCCTGCAACCATGTAACAGCTAGATGTGTGTCTGAAGTGTAATGATAGTGCTCAGTCAAATCACACTGTTGTATTTCAAAAGGTGTCTTTTTAAAAAATAAAGGCGTAAAGGTTTTTCATTTATCCTTGTGATGCAAATATGTAGATAACTGCTGTCTCTAAGGCGTGTCACATAGCGACAGCCCTACAGGATGTAACAGCTAAATGTGTTATAATTATAACTTATATGTACGACAGTGCCGTGATCACATGAATATTTTTTGTTTAAGGTGCTGTTTTTCCCTCTTTTATTCTGGTCAAATGTTTGGGTGTGTCATTCTACAAAACAGCAGCTTACCATTCTGATCAGTTTCTGATCTTTCAGTCCTAAAAGCAGCATCTATCGCTCTGTATTCAATAATCAATTGGACTGGCATGAACAGCAGCTCTATAATGCATTGCACTGGTGCACTAGTGACGAACCAGTGAATCCCGAACTTTAAAAATCACCAGTTATTGGTACAACAAAAACCAAAAAGAGTTCTTGGGAGGGCAATGAGAGCCTGCTCCTGTCCATCTGTTTGAAGACTCAGTTTAAGAATCATCAAGTGTAGCGCATCAGATTGCACTTTTCCGAAAGTGCTTGTATATGTGCTTGTAGTCACCACACTGTCTCGCTGACCACTATTTTACTGAGTCATGGCGTCCACCTGGCCTTCATCAGGTCCAAACAATATTCATATAATCACTCACAGACAATTATATACATTCACTATCACACACCTTGTCCACCAGGTAGAATTCAATCATCCACTTAGAGAATATAGCTAAAAATCCAATGCGTTATAGAGGTCTTTATCAGGAGATAATAGCAGTAGAAACAGAAACTGAGCTCAGTCACCATGAAGGGCAGAAAACAGACAATGAAGGAACACTGAAGGAAAACACTGAAAATGAGCCAATATAAAAAGTGAGATGATGCGAGAAGGTAAGATTGGGAGAAGTAGAAGCACTTAAAGGGGCAAGATTGACTTTCAGGGTCCCTCAGTGACTCTCTCTATTCTTCTAACCAGCACCTTTAAGCTAAACCGAGGAGCTTATTGTGTCACAGCAAAAAACTCAGTTGAAGAAAAATCAAAGGGGGCGTTCACATTTGAAAGCTACACATTAGGTTAGACCAAACCAACCTGCTCAGCTTTTCTAACTTATGCTGAATGTGAGCGTCTTGATGGACACTCACTTGGACTAGGTTTTGGTTATAAAACTATTTTTGTCTTGTGTCTTGGTTTTGCCTTATCACTTTAATAATGATTTATCAAAACCAACAAACAAACAATAAGGTCTTAAATTAACTACTGAGTAAACACATTTTAAAGATTGTTCAAATTTATGTCCATCTGGCTGTTTATTACACCAGAAACAAAATCATCAGCACATCTGTGGATTAGTGGGTAAGGCTATGGGTAACACAGTGGGCCACTATATAAAGTTACAAAGACAACTGAAATGAGCCGCAGACACAGACTGACTCAAAATGATCACATTACTCTAAGAGACTCAATAATATTTTTTCCAGAATAAGCCCAGTATAACTTAAAATGATAGCAATGTGACTCATAGTGTTTCACAATAAGATCAAGTTAATGACAAAACCATGTAATAAAATAGAAGAGGGTTCTGAATGACCTAAAAGAAACTCAAAGTGTCCACAAACATTTGTGAAATTATCCAAAATGACTTGACTTAAAATGATCACAAAAATATGCAAAACCACCACAGTGTGATTCTGAATAACTCTAATTGTCACGGGGGTGGAACGGACTCAGGCGCAGACTGAGGTAGCACAGTTCAACGACACTTTATTAATCACACTGGTGCGCTATATACAC
>NW_005187402.1:1599041-1600919 GCF_000239375.1 Pundamilia nyererei | reverse complement strand
CGCGCCTTTCCATTGACTTTACATGTAAGCCTGACGCTCTGCCTGCCTCTATCGCGTTCGGTGTGAACACACCGTAAGACTAGCTGGAATAACTGGCAAGAAAAATAAATTTGAGCACCAGACAAACGAGTGCAACCTTTGAGAAAACACTTAAAAAAATAATACCATGTGTTAGAGTGAGACACACTGAAGCAAGCAAAAGAAAGAGGTAGAGCAAGAGAGAAACACAGCAGAGAGGCGAGCGGTTTGGAGATGGAGAGGAAGGACTATTAGATAGAGGCGAGCAGGTCCTCAGAGTCAAAGAAATGAGAAGAGTCTTATATCTGGAAGTATGTGTTCTTCTTTCTTATGTCCCTGTGGTGCTCAGATAAACAGGCCCAAACAGAAACACTGAGGAGTTTACGGTTTTTGTCAAAATCGTTGTTGGCGACGAATGTCCTTGCACTGCCTTTTCCCTCTGCCTGTCTACCCTGTAGTTCTGGCTTCCTTTATCAGAAAAGGTGGGAGTTTGTCGATAAAGCTTGTATTGTGGTAGATAATGCCCTTGCATTCTTTTCTTCAGACTTGTCTTCGCTTCGAAAGTTTTGACGTGAAAACGCCCAGGCGAGCGTTTGATAGAACTGGGTGATTATTTGGGCCATCGTCTGTTTTTCCTCTCAGTCTCTCTGTGGGTTGTTTTGCTTTCCTATTTGCATCTCATTTTGCTCTCACTTATATTTCAGTCTTTTGAATTGGTGATGACTTTCGGTCTATATCTTTGTGTCTGGCTTTATCACACCACTTGACTATCTGTCCCTTTTTCCTCCTGATTTATGCATGGAGATGCAGCTGCTCTCACCTGATAGCTCATCTTTTAAAGAAGTATCTCTCATCCCCTCTGAATCATACAATCTCCTCTACTATTTGTACTTGCTGGCTGTGAAAAAAGGAAAGAAAAAACTCTAATTTTTATTTCGATTTCCATCCCTTCTTTTATTTGGGTCATCTGAAATGTCCCAGAATCTCAATGTGTCTCAATGACAATTTTATTTTTATAGCACATTTCATTACATGAAAATGTGAAAACAAAACACAAAAATAACTACACACACAACACATATTTCAAATGCTACTTCCATCTACATTACACTTATATATACTAAAAATAAAATACATTATAATAATTATAACATTATAATAATGTGAGATTTTTTCTGTTTGTTAGCGAAAAAGCAAATTTTACAAATTCATCGTTAATCACGATATTTTTGTATTAAGAAAAGCTTTCTGTTAAAGAGTGTGCACATGTGGTGGAGTAACCATTATAGAAAATACTAATTGTAGTCAATCATGATCACTAATGAACTAACAGTAATGAACCTTTCGATCAACACTGTGCTTGTAAAATTGTTCCAAGAGCAGTTGAACAAAATCATTTAAAGATCTGAATTACCACAGCGTTCATGTCCGTTCACGTGCGTGAACTTCTGCCACAGTATTTTTTTTATTCTTTGCTTTAATTATTTTCATGTCCATGTGAAAAGTGTGTGTGCCATGAGAACCTTGTTACAAAGCTTTTCCTAATCTGAACTGTTTCTGGCAGGGTCATCCATGCTGTCAGAGGCAGAACACTCAGTATTGGACACCAACAGGTTTCCACAGCCACGTAGGCTGCCGTTCCCACAAGATAGATGTCTCCCATTTCCTGATAGAATGAACAGTGACTGAGATCACAACTGTCCCTCTCTGTCTCCTCCAAGTCAGCTGCTGTCTTCATTGTCATTTTCCAATGTTTCTTTTCATATCCAGGCCACAAAACTACAGCATTCATTTTTAACTTTTGAGGTCACTTCCTGTTTGTCACACAAGCGATTTATTACTCTTCATTTCAATAACAAC
>NW_005187402.1:1578911-1585568 GCF_000239375.1 Pundamilia nyererei | reverse complement strand
TTTTTTGTTTTTATTTTTATTTCCGTTAACGAAAATGTTTTTTCACTTCTAGTTTTCGTTATTTCGTTAGTTTTCGTTAACGATAATAACCTTGGTCCTCATTAGGATTTGTGTTGGTGTGTGTGGAAGTTAATAATGATGAAACAAGGCGTTTCAGGAGACAAGCAGAAATAATGTAAAGAGTAATGTCACAAATTACTTTCTCCTGGGAGTAAATAAGCAACATACTGCATTACTTTTATAAAAAGTGTGATATGTGCAATTGCTTACGTTTTTTTGAGTAATGACCCAACATTGATCACAACAAAGAATAACTCCAACATGCACAAATATTTGACTGCACAGGAATTACTTAGCAAAATCTTTGACATGCTGCTCATGTGATGGTGGACTAAAAGTGGATTCAATGAGAACCCACTGAAACTGATACTGATAATGGAGTTTAAACAGCTGAATCATTATCTTATTCTCATCATTAATTCTACTAAATATTACTATTATATGAACTTTTTGTCTGTTACAATGAATCATGTTGACCGACTGTAGTTATGTTTTCTTTGAAAGCTCCACGACCTGGAAACGTGTTCTGGAAAGAGACAAAGGATTTCAGCAGCTTCCACTTTGTGTCCATACGCTGAACTGTGGACAAAATGAGATGGTAATCATACTTTTACAAGTTATTGTATTTTAATAAAATAATGAATTATTGGGAACAGTAGAAGTTTATCAAACACATCTGTCTCCATTCCAGCAGCTCACATTAGTTCCCTAGACATCCATCATCAACCAGATGTGTGACACAGCTGTTGTTTTAAATTGATATCTGTGGGTTCTAAATTACATCTTTTGCTCATGTAGGTATAACTGGCTGTATTTTTTCTTTTTCTTTATCACACATTCTGCAGATTTCTGGGTTTTATCTTTACAGGGTCACATGATTTTATAATACCAATTGTTATTGGTCCTATCCTACGGTGAGCTGACGTGGACACTCGAGTAAACTATAGTAGATGGACAGTTACTGAACAGTCTATGGCCACAGAAGGCATGGGTAGGTATAGGGAGCGTACTTGTCACAAACAGACTGGGGCGAGGATGGGAAGGAGGTGGCTGAGGCAGGGCAGTGAAACGCCAAGTACGAGTCGACTCGTGAACACTTGATGCTGAGACAATAATCTGACACCAAACAATAACAGAACTCCAACCACCCTGGCCCCTAACAAATGTGGGCAATTTGTCTCCTTCTATTTTCATGCCACTTCTTATTAGGACGTGGCGGTGCAGAGTCCAGTAATTACACTGACATGGAAACAGATAAGTTGACCTGGAAACAATTGATTAAATTATACACTGTGTCTATGCTGCCCCTCAAAATGGAAACCATCAAAGTTAATGCGTTATAATTATAAGTTTATAATTCATCATATTTGTGGGCTGGCACACTGCGATGGTTCACAGCTGTGCCTTACTGGAAGTGTGTAAACGTGTTTGATTGAATCTATTTGTGCACCCAGTGCTGTAGACTGGTTTTAAACCAGTCACTGCAGGGCTCTAGAGTGTGACCAAATTTTTCAATGGTGCGACTAAAAAAAATCTTAGGTCGCACCAGTGCGACCACCTGTTCGAGTAACATAAAAAAAAAAAATACTCCGCAACTCTGAAAGTCTCCGTGTGGTCAACAGCAGACACACATTATGCCCCTATCGTGGTCTAAACCAATCAGAGATAGTCAGGGGCGGGACCTCTCTGATTGGTCGTGGTCCAGATATTCATGTAGTCCGTGTGTACATTTGAAAGTGCAGGGCGGGTGGACAGAGAGAAGTGAGTAGCTTGAATAAAGCGATATCGATGAATTAAATTGACTTTTAAATGTGTTTTGCCAGAAACGCCAGAATCTCAGGTTAAAGCTCACAAAACTATTTCAACAACCACCAAACAGTAAATGAGAGCAGGTAACGGACTCCACACAAAAACGTAAACGCAGAGCATCAGAATCAGCTTTGTCTTTCTCGGCTTTCTCACCTGATGGCCCGTAGACGGACACGGCATCGGGGCTGAAAGCCGACAGCTCGCCGATTCTGATGTGTCCGCTCTGTGTTTATGTCTTTTTTTGCGCTCGATTCTGAGCTGCAGGTTTTGTCTCTGTCCAGCCAAAATTCACTGAACCAGCAGCAAAAGAAGATCCAAACGATGCTTCACATTTGATAAATATTGTCATGAATTCCCTCTGACTTTTGCTGTTTTGCCTCCACCACGATAAAAATCACACTTCATGCACAGCTCTCTCTCTCTCTGTACTTCAAGAACCGTTTTCCATCTCAAATCTGCTTTGTTTATTAAATGGCCTGCATTTGTATAGCGCTTTACTCAGTCCCTAAGGACCTCAAAGCACTTTATACTACATTCAGTCATTCACCCATTCACACACTGGCAATGGCAAGCTATGTTGTAGCCACAGCTGCCCTGGGGCGCACTGACAGAGGCGAGGCTGCCGGACACTGGCGCCAACCGGGCCCTCTGACCACCACCAGTAGGCAAACACGGGGTTAGTATCTTGCCCAAGGATATTTGGCATGTAGCCAGGAGGCAGCCTGGGATCGAACCACCGACCTTCTGATTAGTGGCTCTGCCACCTGAGCTACAGCCACCCCGAGCTACCCATCAGTCTACCGTTGTTTACAGCGCTGTCGGCCGCTGTCTTTGTTTTTTTTACTTAATGACCTCGGACAAGATAGCCTAATTTCTGCTGTTTAATACTGAAGACATTTAAACTTTTTAAAACTATGCAAAATTGCAGAATGTTGCAGAATATTTTTAAGGTTATCTGCTATAAAAAGCCAGGCCAGGAAAATCTCCTTCATGTTTTTCTGAGTTTTATCCTCAGTTACTTTGATAGAAAGGCATCTGCTGTGATGCTCACAATTCTGATAAAGTCTCACATGTATCAGTACTGATAAATGATCAGAATTATAATATTTCTGACTGTCTGAGGCAAAATTGAATCGAATTGGGACCTCGTGAATCAGAATCGAATGGATTCTAGAAATCAATGATGATACCCAACCTTAATGAGCAGCCTAGGCCCGACAGAGGTGGATGTAGCTGTGGGTAATGCGAAAAAATGAAAAGAACAATTGATAACTTCTTTGTTAAGTTAAGGCCTGATCCTTCTGAAATTCATAGCCAGTGCTCTGACATGGAGCCATTAACCTCTGAATGCTGAAAAAGCAGCAGTGTATCCAGAAAACACATTATATGCAGCAATAAATGCACTGCCCAAGTGTCCCCTCTACCACTGCCTTTCAGCGCCAGGCAGCAGCAAACAGGTTGTCAGAGGAGGACGTGATGATGATTAAGTTTAACATTGTCTATAATATTGACAAAGAGTGCCAACGCACTTTAAGCATAAGATTGTTAGTCAATCAATATTGTCTGTGTGGACAGCAATCCCCCCCCCCCCAAAAAAAAAAAAAAAAATAGGTGCACCAGTGCAACTGTGGCAAAAAGTTAGTCTAGAGCCCTGCACTGTGTGAAACACCTGAAGATTCGTGCAGGTTTATTTAAGGTGTACATGCACGACAGGTGGGCACATAATGATATGTTTATGTGGAACACTACAATATATAATTACTCCAGAAGCATTTTGATAGGTACCATGTTCTTGTCATATGTAATGTGTGTCATGGTCTACGGTGGGTGGCTGGAGTTTCCATTAGGCTCCTGAACTGACCTGGGATCCGCCCCTGGGCAGGGCCAACTCCAGCTCCTGCACACCTGGAGCCTATTGCAGGCAATCAAGCCAGAGGGATTTAAACCACACATCGATGTTCACTCACTGCCAGTTCGTCATCAACCCATGTTGGTAACAGGTCTTGTGCTTCAAATTCTCGCTGTGATTTATCTTACTAACAAAGACTCTTTTGTACTACAGTTGCTGTACCCACCCTGGCTCACACTCCACCTCCGGACTCGGGAGACCTAGTGATCATTCTGGAAATCCCTCTGTCCTCACCTGCCTGCCCTCCTGCCATCACACTCCATCTGGAGCCCCGGATCTCAGGTCAGCCTTTCCACGCCACTCAGCCTCCCCTGGATCTTCATCACCCCCCTCTCAAACACTCCAGGTCCCTAACTGCAAGTAAGAATTGCTGCTCTTATACTGGCCACTTCTGAGCTGCCTTCACTACCTGCCTAACTCCTATATCCTCTTCCCTCAGTGTGACTGTTCCCCACTCAGCTCCGTTCCGCTTCTCAGGCCTCGTTCCCTCGCCCTAGCCACGTTCCCCTGGGCACGCCACACCAAGGCTCCACGTCTCGTCATTTTCTGTCTTTGCCACGTTTCTTTTTTTTTCCCCTTTGCACTTAACCGTAATAAACTGTTAAATCATCTACTGTCTCCGCTCTGGGTTTCTGCACCTGAGTCCTATTCAGTACCAGCCATCCGTCGCCGTGACAATGTGTGCAAATAAAGCAACATGTGACTTGCCATTTCCCTTCTTTCTACAAATGAGTCAATTCTTAAACCCGCTTTTGCTTGTAACGCAGCTTTTGTAATGTTTTATTTTTCTACCTTTGTTATGTTTTTATTGTATTACTTACTTTTTCCTTTTGACTTTCCATGAATGTACAGATGTGATAATGGACACGGAGGCTCAGACACTGGCACAAGGTCAGCAAACAACTCAGATTCTTAACAGAAAACAAAATATCAAAAAAAGAGAAAATTTCCTTTTTTCAGTCACAGCAACAACAAAGAAAATGTCATTATGTTGATGTAAAATGAAAACATGAAAGAAGGAGCCGTCTGAAGTTCAGAAGAAGTTCAAAGGGGGAGATGATATTCAGCAGCCACTGCTGGAGTGAACAGAAAGACACAAAACACAGAACTGAAATAACTTCAGCTGTGATTTTTTTTCTCTTTTACAGCACAAATGCATTCACTGAATATTAATTTTCTGTACCTAAAAATATTATTACAGTATTTAAATTACACAAGTGTACTATTAAATTAAGGATCTGATATCTTTCCACCCAAAGAAGAAGAACAGGAAGTCACCCGGCAATATCGTTTATCATTTATTTACTTATATAGCACTTTTAATTACAATAGTGTTGGCCGCTGTAGGAAAGATAGGAATTACACAATAACATGAAGTAACAAAATCAAATAGCATCAATATCAAATAGCGAATACAAAATAACAGATAAATAAGTAAATATGTAAATAACTCTTATGCTGTCTTGAAAGCCAATGAGTGAAAATGTGTTTTCAGATTGGATTTAAAACAAACTGACGGTCGGGGCCTTTCTAATGTGGAGAGGTAAATCATTTCACAATTTAGGCACCACGACTGGAAACGCCCAATCACCTCTATGAACCAACCTCGACTTTGGTGTAGCCAAGAGCAAAAGATCACCTGATCTAAGAGCTGTAGTAGGCCTATGAGGCTCCAATAAAATTTTATACGTAATTCAAAAGCAGACTGGGAGCCAGTGGAGTGAGGCGAGCACCGGGGAGATATGTTCATGTGTCTTTGTCCGAGTCAAGAGATGAGCTGCAGTATTCTGGACCAGCTGGAGCTGTGCTAAACCAGTCTGGCTAAAGCCTGCATATAAAGAATTACAGTAGTCCAAAGAATGAAAGCGTGAATTGCCCGTTCTAGGTTTTTAAAAGATAAAAATGATCTCACCTTCGATAAAAGCCTCAGTTTAAAGAAAGAGCACTGTACAACTGATCTCTGAGCTAATCTGTTTCTCAAAGGAAAACTTATTATCAAATATAACCCCCAAATTTTTAGCATGTGATTTGACAAAAGGTACTAAACTGCGCAGATCAAGATCTGAGGTGCCAGAATTCCAACTTGGTCCAAAAATAATCACTTTGCTTTTTTTCCTTGTTGAATTTAAGGAAACCAGAGGCCATCCAATACAAAACTACAAGTTTGTCTGGGGAGGATGAATCAGTCAAAACATTGTCAGTTTCCTTTTTCAAACCAAGAGTCAAACTTTAACTTTGACAAATATTGAAGTGTAAACAGCGTTTGATACATGTCATGTAAAATATGTCAATTGTTCTTATTAATAAATTAGAAAAATGTCATATTCTGATAGCACAGGGTCAGGGTCATCAGTGTTGACAACTTAGATCTCTGTGAGGTACCATAACGTAAGCAGCAAGGAAAGTGATAGGAAGACAGACTGTTCAAGTTTAGAATAGAATAATCCTTTAATTGTTCCACAAGGGGAAATTTGGATGTAACAACAGCAAGAAAGACACATATACAGACAAACAGTACACAAGACACAGAACAGAAACATACACAACTTTTACATATTTACATCGAGGACAAGGACAAGTTTCTTTTACGCATCCATTATTTTCTGGTGTCGCCATTCAACAATTCTTTCACACAAACAAACAAACAAAAAAAACAAAACAAAACCCAGTAGTCAAAGGTTACGTCCACACATACACGGGTATTTTTGAAAACGGAGATTTTCCGTTTTCGTTTTAAAAAATAATCCCGTCCACACGTAAAGGCAGAAATGAAGGAAAACGCTGCTAGGAACATGCCAAAGCAACAGGTGGCGATATATTCCTAACCGTGCAGAAATGTTGGCCAATCAGAAGTCTAGAAGCCTCGGTGGGAAAAAGTA
>NW_005187402.1:1574240-1577524 GCF_000239375.1 Pundamilia nyererei | reverse complement strand
ACACTCAAAATTAATTTCCTGTGGTGGGAAACTATTTTGTGCAACTTTTTTGTATTTACAGTTTTGAGGGATAAGCCTCTTAAATTTCTCTAACTAGAAATATATGTTAAAAAACAAAAACGATTTTCAATTCTTTTATAGTTTATTTCTCTTTTTTTGCAATTCATGTAATTACTATGCACTTAATGCATGCATATTATTAAAATTTAGGCTGTAGTGGTTGTATTGATGTATAGCAACTTGAAATGCTCCCAAAAATGGCTCTACAACATTTAAAAATATAATATAAGCTCTGGCGGACTTGGTTCTATGGTAGGTCTTAAAGGGTTAAGTGACATTTGGCTTTAAGAACACTTGCATAAATGTAATGAACGTAACCAATGCTAACTCAAACAGACCCGGGATAGTATGTAGAGCCAAGGTTACATCTGCAGCGTCTACATTAAAGCATTATGATTGATTATAAGATAACACAAGAAAAAATAACAATATATGGAAGTAACAAATGGTAAATGAATTCAGTCCTAGCCACTTTGTCACAATCTCCCAGAGCTAAAGTGCAGCGCTGTTGTTACACTTGACACATCATAGATTAGCTCAGGTCAGCTGAACTAAAGCAAACAAACTTTACATTACCGGTGCTTGAGCACACATTATCAGGGTCATAAGACAGTTTGAGCTCCCGTTCTCGTTCCCCTACCCTAACATCTCATAAAGGATAAACACACGATAGGGTAGTGCTTGTTAGTAGTGGTCCAGTGCATAGCTCCATTAAGAGTGGAAGACTTGTATAGAAGTCCAAGGCAGGAAGTGATGTTAAATATAGCAGAGGCTTAAACCTATTGTCTTGCTCCCTTTGGAGCTACAGGGGTTAAGAGCAAGTAGACCATGTCCAGTCCACGCTTTGATGGACTGCAGCAGCAGAATTTCAATTGTGGCCATTTTCCATTCCTGTCCCTCCGGCTCTGTCATTCTCAAAGTATTTCCACTCACTTCTGTTTCTCACACTCATTTTTTTCCTCTTTTTACCTCTGTACCCTTCTGTCCCATCTTTCTCTCCCTCCTCAGGCGCTTTGTGTCAATTTCAGAATATTCCAGAGAGTAGGACTGAGCTGGCATGAAATGGGATTAGCAAAAGAGACAATTTTCACTACAAAATCTCCCTCTTTGCTCCTCTGTTCTCTCAAAGCCAACATTTCCCTCAGAAAAAAGGTTAGTTGATGTTATGTTCAATTCTTTTTTCCCTCCTTTTGATTCTGCATTTTTCAGACAGCTATTTTGTAGCTACCCACAGGTTTTCCTTTACAGGTTTCAGCCTCAGAATTGCGTACAGTGCTCAGATCCGGTTCTTCTGATTCTACTCTAAACGTTTCTTCCTTCTACCAGCGCTATACAAATACAGGCCATGTAGCATTTACCATCATCTCATCAAGCAAATCAAATAGCAGATGTTACCTCTAGTAGATTCCTACCGCTGAGGTCGCTCATTGTTCGCTGCCTCAGTATACGTGGAGAACTCAGGATTAGCAGAAGTAGAAAGCAAAGTCTCGAGGGAAGCCTCAGGTGATGCAACAGCCTTTTGGAGCCAGCAGAGAAACCATCAAGGGTTTAGAGCAACAGTCCCCAACTCCAGGCCTCGAGGGCCGGTGTCCTGCAGGTTTTAGATCTCTCCCTGGGTCTACACACCTGAATCAAATGATTAGTTCATTACCAGGCCTCTGGAGAACTTCAAGACATGTTGACGAGGTCATTTAGCCATTTGAATCAGCTGTGTTGGATCAAGGATGCATCTAAAACCTGCAGGACATCGGCCCTCGAGGCCTGGAGTTGGGGACCCCTGGTTTAGAGAAAACAGTCTCTGGGCTCGTCCCGCACACAGCCTGGGATTCAGATTCAGAGGGACTTGTTTTTTTTAACTTGAAAGTCTATAAATGAATCAGTGGGTCAAAAACCTAGAACCACTGGCTCTAACAACCAACACTGTTAGTACAGGGCAGCTAAATCGCATAAGTCTTACATTGAGTGGTGGGCTAATAACTTGGTTAAACATTGTACATACATGTTTACACTGGCCTGCTGCCTAATCTACAAAAAACAACTGGGACAGGCCAATGTCAGCAGCTGAATGTGAGTATAACGACTGTACAGTGTAAATACACAGATCTTTATTGTCACTGTTACCAGAACAATGAAACACAGTTTGGCATCTCTCCGTTTGCAGTTTGTAGGTCTTTAAATTCAACAGTCTTCGGATAAGCGAATGAGATGAATGAAGATAAACTAAGTTTACGAGGTGAGGCAGGTTATATACAGAAACTAAATATTTAAATATATCTACAGGTACAGTGTAAGGAGTATGATCAGGGCAGTATATGGTCCAACTGTCACAGTCTTGCTTTCTAAATTACACTGTTAAAAAAAATTCCGTTATAAAACGGAAAAAGTGCTGGTAATTAATTACCAGCACTTTTTCCGTTATTGTACGGGCACTTTAAACCTTAAAACGGATATTTCTGTAGATTTACCCGAGTTTTTCTGTACCATTCACGGACATTTCCGTCAAACCTAAAATGGAAAGTTCCGTATTTTCCATAAATTTCGGCGTTATTGCACAGACAATTCCGTAAACCCTATAACAGATATTTCCGTAGATTTACCTGACTTTTTCTTTACCATTTACGGACAGTTCCATCAAACCTAAAATGGAATATTCCGTATTATTTAAGTACTCAATCCATACCATTTACGGACACTTCAGTCATCCTAAAATGTTTAATTCTGTACCATTCTCTATACCGTTTACCATTAATAAAGCACAAATGTAGAATCACAGCAATTATTTATTTCCTTTTACAGCTGCCAGTGCTTTAAAGTGATTTCACTTTTTGTGGTGAATGATTTGCAATATTTACATTACAACCATTAAAACATTCAGAACATCACCTTCACATTCAGAGAAATTTTACATACATAAACCAGCTGTTCTCTCAAAGAAGTACAGCCATGTCCTTTAACAGGGAGATGCCAAATCTAGCAACTTTTTAGCATCCACAGGCTGACAGGCATTAATAACAAATTGATTTGTTAAAGACAATGACAAAATAAGACAATAAAACTGCCAGCATTGCTGTTGCTGTCTCACCTGTCAGTGCAAAATGAGGAGCCCCCTCCAGGAGGATGCAGAAACCTACACCTCCAACTCCACATATCACACCGACAGGCAGAGCTCTGCAACCAGTGGCTGACCTTTCTACAAAAAACAAATAGAACATTAGAAGTATTAC
>NW_005187402.1:1541072-1565800 GCF_000239375.1 Pundamilia nyererei | reverse complement strand
AACTGGGGCTATCTTGGTAACATCCCACCCTTTATGGTATCTGGAAATATGCGTTAAAAAGGATGACTTTACATTGAATGTCTTAGAACATCCATCAAAGGGACACGTTACAGTCAAACCCTCATCTATGTGACCACTCAAATGACACTTTAAAGTTTTAAGATCATCATATTCACTGCTGCAAAAATTAAACAAGCACCTTAATTGTACAGACACATTACGGTTCCATGTTTGTGTGCTCCTTCTGTCTACATGAGCTCGTGACATATATATTCACAGCAAGGCTACTGTATGTGTTAAACTTCCTTCTGCAATCCCTATGGCCACATAAAAAAGATACATTATTATTATTTCTGTGTGTTCGGCAGTGTTTCAAGTAATCAGTCGAAGACCGAGCGTTAAAGCCACAAATGTTACAAGTCAACATTTTTAAGAGATTGAATTTGCCAAATGACGGATAGCCAGAATCAGAACAGAATCAATATGAAAACAATAAATTTATATCAGCACAGTGAAGCATATTCACTTTTCAGGTACCTTCAAATAAGTAATCTGCGTTGGGCTGCATGGGCCACTCTCTTTGGGCTGCAATGTTTTCTGCAATGAAATCTGATTCTACTTAACTATCACCCCTTTTAATTATTACCATGTTCAGTTGCATGCTCACGTAACACAGCGAGCTATAACAATACACACATGTGGCTAATTTACACACACACACACACACAAGCGCGCGCATCCAACTTATGGGCTAACGTTAACTTTAGTTGGGCAAACCACGCTTCAAAATAACGCAAAACCCACACATTCAAATGTTACCATGAAACACACACGGCTACCAACTGACTATCGAGACCAAATTTCATGTAAGAGGGAGGGAAAAAATGGTTTTTGACGTACTTACGAAGCGCAGGCGGCTGGCTAATGCTAACGCAGCTAGCAGCAAACGTCCACTCACATACACACCACTACCAACTGCCTATTGAGACCAATTTAATGTACGAGGGGGAACAAGGTGGCACTCCATTCTCATTCTCATTCCACACAACCAACCTGTTTCCAACTTTCCTTGTGACTTGCAGAAATTTAGGTAGGCACTGACCGCACTGAAAGTAATGGCGTCGGAATATTCTGGCTGGGGGAGAAAATTCTGCCTTGCGCAACAGCAAACTTTCCGTATTTCGCAAAACGGAGCGAATCTGTAGCAAATCCACGGTAAAGGGACCCCTAAATTTACGGATTTTTTTAACAGTGTAGTTGAAACACCTGTTAACGGTAAAATAACAAATGGACTTGCTAAAAGTACTTGATTATAAATTACACTGTAAAAAAAAGATGAAATGTGCTGTATAGTTACATTGTTGCACAATTTAATGATGTAAACCATATGACACTGAAAGTAGTAGTAGTAGTATTTATTTATTGTCATTGTCAAGAACAATGAAATTGAAAAGTAAAAACCTTATGTTGTATAATTCTCATTGCAAAATGCAAATTGCAGTGTTACTGAGTCCTGAGATCTTGCAGGCAGAACTTGTTGCTGTGAAATATAACACCCTAAAGGTGTTCTCAGCACATTTAATTAGATTTTAGAAGCACTAAAATTTGCTAAAACATTCCTTTACCAAGACGCGCTGGTTTTACAATTCTACTTTGTCTCTGAGAGTCTACATGCTGTTCAGCGTGTTGATGTATGACACAGCAGGGAGTTCTGCTGGAGTTCATTACTATGACTTATACTGTGAAAAGATCCGTTCTCTGCTCTAATGGACATTCCACTTGAATTACACCGGCATGTTGCACTGCAGTAAATACTCCCTAATACCTGAGCTGCTGAGTGTGTGTTTGTTTGTGTCTGTGTTTGTTTGTTTGAGCCTGAAAGAAATTTCTGTAGTATCTGTACTAAATTTAGTTTGACGTCCCTGTGTGTGGCTGCATGAAATATAAGCTGCCATAATGACAAATAGGTTCTTGCATGCTTGTGTGTGAATTGGTGTACCTATGCGTGTCAGTACGTGGGTGACTTTTTGTTGGTACTTTTGTGAGGCGGCAATAAATTCTGCTCCATATACAATCGAGCCTTGTTCATATGGCATGTGTGAATGTGTTACACAATTTGCATGTGTCACTCCTGTCACACATGAGGTGTGAAGGTTTCATTTTAATTACCAACAGTGCAAAACCATTTGCATTTTCTGCTACAAAGCTGAAATATTCAAGACATATGGGACACAAACAATCCTGATGATATAAAAAATGCCAACAACAACAAACTCTAACAGTAATATCAGTGTATTCTGATAATCGCTTCTGTTGGTCACTAAGGTTAAACTGTATTTCTCACGCACTGGGTGTAACGTATTGTGCCATCAATTCAATTACTTTTAAAGGGCACACTGTAAATGTCAACTGCTTCGGTCTATTAAAAGTTTACAGTAAATGATTTAGAAGAGTAAAAAAACACCTAGCATCATTCTGCAAATTCAACTTAATCTGGTAGAAGAAAATAATGATACACTGTTTTGATTGCAGCTTGTAAAAGTGATCAAATATGTTGTTCTGCCTGCAAAATTCCACGTTGCTTTCTCCTGCAACATGCTATGTGGGAGTGAAAAGTGTAAAGGTTGTACTCCAAGATCATATAAACCAGTGAAGCTCTGTAGAATGAAGCTAAATATTTGTCTAATATTTCTTTAATAGATATAATGGATATTTCCAAGATTATTTTATCTATTACTGGTTAAATGTGAAAAATAATGTATTTCTAAATATAAATTCAAGAATTAAAAGTGTTTGTGATAACATTAAAAAATGGGAAGTTAATACTGTAATATTTGCTGGTTATTATAAATACATTATGTTGTGTGTTCGTTCTCTCTCACCAGGTTCTGAGACAGATGCCTCTATGACAGCTGAATGTAGCTGTTTCTTCTTTATTGGGCGCATCAGGGAGTAAAGAACTCAATTATTATTTCCGCATGTATACAGCCCATTAAAAGCAGGCTGATTGGAGTGGATACATATTTAAAAGCACATCACCAAGGAGTACAAGAAGACAAAAACGGGTTCAAGGCCTGTATTTCAACTGACACCTTTCTTCTAGTTTAACAGCTAAACAAGCCAGTTACACCAGTTACTGAGATGCCATCACTCTGGGGAAGGACCTCGCAGACCACTGAAACACTTTCAGTATCTCAGGGTTTAGACTCTTCATGATCACAGTTCTGCATAGCATGACATTGCTTGTGAAGACTTTAAATATTAGACATATACCTCTCAGGTTTGACAGTTTTAATCCAAGAGTCACTATGTTTAATAGATTCCCACGAGCTACTAGTACACTGCTTGAATAGACTTTGGAAAGTTCCACGTTTAATAGATTTGCTGCCAAAACAATTTAATGCCTTTAAACTGGTTCAGTATAAAATTGACAACAGTCTTGTAGACTTTGGTCAAAGCTGAGAATGAACTGATGGGTTGAAGCATAATGATAATTACCTGATTGATATGCTGTTGGTTGTTTTGCATGACAAGAAAACAGCTCAAAGCCTTACAGACATCCTATTGCCAGTTCATAGTTTGTCCTTCCCGTATCTCTGTTTAATAGTTAATTACCCACCACAGCTGAGTGGGGATGCCAAACAAGCCTCAGCATTTGTGAGAGTCCTTGACCAAGTCGTTTGGCTATAGGATTCTAGCTTTTGGCAGAGCTGGAGTTGGAGTCTTTACACCTTCTCATCTTCCTACATCCAACACCAACTGTTCAGTTCAATGAACCAAATGTTAACTTGTTATGTTCCAGTTTGAGTGTTCTTTATACGTTTGCTCAGTGGTGTGCATGACGACTGAAATACTCTGTATACCACAATGTATGGCTCAATGTAAAGCCAAGGGCACCCTGTACTCTGTAGGTTATTTAATAACAAAAAAGCATACCGGTACTCTGCTCATAGGGATACATAGATTAGTGTGTAATTACATCTTCCAACAAACTGTGGCTGGGAAGGACACTCACTTCTGACTAATAGTGTTTTATTTATGTGGATAGAGTCACAGTAGAAGAGAAGTCTTATCCATCCACTTTCCATGGACCTTCAGATTCAAGATATGAAACATAAAGACAGTTTCACTAATGGAGGATAAAAGCAACTAACACAGGCTAACAGTAGCTAACTTCAGCTGAGCTTACAGAAAGAAAACTTTAATATATCAACTATAACTCACCTCAGTCTCACTGACATCGGTGATAAATGACCTGCACCGACCCATCAACTCCTTCACAAAATTTGGGGTGGGTGGGGGTGGAGCTACTATAGGATAAGAGGCAGGGCACACCCTGGACAGATTGCCTGCTGCAGGACTAACACTAGGAGACAGACAACCATTCACACTCACATTCACACCTATGGGTAACTCCACTAACTACATTTCTTTGGACTGTGGGAGTAAGCCAGAGTACCCGGGGAGAAACCAGGCAAACATGTAGACAAACTCCATACAAAGTCCACATATTAGAGTCAAACTCAGGACCTTCATTGCACCAAACTAAAGTTAAACCTTTCGAAATAGAAAATGTTTTTTCTTCTTTATTTGATTTTTTTGTATTTTTTTTCTATGGAATACATCTTTGGAGGATGTGAACTGATACGTTTCCATCTGATGCCAAGTAGCACATATGTAACCTTCCTTAAAACAGCAGCGACACAGAGAGACCCACATCCTTCATTGTCGTACCCTCTGACAGCAGTTTGACAGCACAGTGCCCTCTGACCTCTGAGTATAAACTCGAAGTATAAATGCTGAGTGTTGAAGGTGGTGTGTAAACAAGTTTCTACCACTAAACAAACAGAAACATTTTTACTTTTCATTTCATTGCAACTGTGCATAAAAAAATCAATACTTAAAAATAAACCCTTCACTAACCGCCTAACCAAATAAGCTCGTCAGCAAGAGAGCTGCCAGCTGCTGTCAGTACACCTGCTGGAGAAGAATAGGTCCTGTCAGGTGAGTAGATGGGAGATTACATCATTGCTGCTACAGAGCAAAAAGTTGGACCATGGTATGAGCTAACTGCACCTTTTTATGGAATTTATCTTTCTGTCTGACTTTTCTTGGTCTGCAGTTAATAACATCTATTCTAAAACTCGAACTGTTTATCAAAAAAAATGTATAGACAGATTTAATGTCCAGCAATGGGTGAGTCCTCTGGAAGCAAAAAGAAATGTGATTTCATACAAGCCTTGGAGAAACATGGCTCACTTTATTTAGCACCTAAATATTTATCTTATAACTTGTGGGACCTTGTAGAAAATAAAGGGTATGCTTTAGGTTATGGCTACTTACATTACTGTCTGTTTCTCAATCAGATCACTTGTAAAATGTATTTATGGTGTTTACAAAAATGCTCATGTTTTAGAAATAAATAATATCATGGTGGTTACATCTACAGTTTATAAAATCGACGCTTTATGCACCTGCTGGCACATCGGATGGTATTACTATACTGCCTTAGTTGTCCTTTTAACACTTTGTCTCTCTTCCTGAAACAACAACATTGAGTATATTTTTAAATGGCATATTTTATGGCACTGGAGCAAAATGTGTTACAAGCACACCTGGTCTAAGTTAAAGCTGTAAGTCTCTGAATAAACATTTGTTGGAAAAAAACATCTATAAACTAATACTATACAGTTTTAAAAGTGTAAATACATGCCAAGTAGCTCCTTGCCTCCACCTTTCATCCTTTCTCTTTTATCAGTAGTATACACACACACACACACACACACACACACACACACACACAGACTTTTGTGCCCTTTGAGAGCCAGGAGTAATTTAAAGTTGTTAAGATACTGATCTGTCTCTCAGGATGGCAAGACAGCAGGACACAAAACTCCCCAGTCTGACCCTTAAATCAGTGTGTGTGTTCCCTATATCTGTGTGAATAACAGAGATAGTATATGAAATGGAAAAACTCGATAGCATTTTGTTGTGTATTTGCTCCTGTACTTGTGTTTGTGCACGCTTGCCAGGGTGTGTTTAGGCTATTAACATGGCAGTCAGTGGGTGACAGAGATGGATGGTGGGCTTTCTCCGATCCAATCACAGAAAGGGAGAGAGAGAGGGAGAGTGAGAGAGGTATGCATTATTGCAGAATTAGTGGGAGTATAGAAGAGATGCATTAGCTTGAGAGTCCTTGGTAGCTATATTGATTTTAACCTTTTTCACAAGGGCATCTTCGGCTGGTTGTTATGACAAGGAGAAGAGCAGAAGGAGTACTGCAATGACCATGCGTTCTATAGCTCGACATTTCAAGGTTTAACACTGCACGTGTGTTTGTGTGTCTGTGTGTGTGTTAAATAGCAGTTGTGGATCCTCAATCAATTTTTTTCACTAACTAAATCACTAACACTTACTCAAATCTATCTTTTCCAGTTGTTAGAAAATAAAAAATATAACTACCACATAATAAGACACAAATTAGTAAAAGACAACTGAAGCAAAAACATGTAAAGTAAAATTAAATTATTGGTGTACACTGGGCTGCTTTAGAAAAGGCCTGTGAGCTCTTCTTTTGGTAAATACAGTAATTACACAAGTTCTTTGTTGTGTTCTTTCAGTGGATTGTCAAGTTGACATTTTGACTTATTAAACAGCACCAAGCACAGCTACTGTTTTGTGCATTTAGGATCAGATTAAGCAAAGCTGAAATGTAATAGTTGGTAAGAGGACAAACTTTTGACTCTAACTTTCTCCCTGCAGTTTTACCACTCAGTGTATCGTCAGTCACATAATGGGCCATTATTGTGGTTTGTTACAGCAATGCAGTTTTTTCACACACAAAACACAAATATTTTCCAGATGTACAAACTAACAATCATTATTGTGATTTATATTATTATTAATAGGAGAAGAAGGAGGAGTAATAAAGCTTATGCATAAGTTTAATAAGGAAGGTCTGTAATCACTCATCTGCCTGCTTTCGGCTGCTTGTCTCTTCTTTACATCGCTACCACTTTCCCACACTGTCAGTCTCAATAGTGACATTATTACTCTAGTCCAGTCATCTTCTTTGTCACCTTCTCTGAGACAATCAGCCTCCACTCTGTGTGGTTTGATGGAGATTTATTCTCCCTTTCAGACTCCTGTCTGTGCGCTCCACCTCCTCCTCATGTCCGCCTCACTCAGACTCACTGAGAGCTCAAACGAAGCCTCAGTCTTCGTCCTCACCAGCATTTAGACATCGGTCCTGTCCTAAATCCCATAACCACTGGTTTCTGTCCTGCCATGATGGGACACCTTATACATTAATGAAATTCTCTATCTCAACAAAACATTTTTAGTGTTTTTCTTTCAACTCTCTTCTCACTGAAACACTAGTCGGATTTCCTCCAGGTCTTAATTTACATTTTTCTTTTACATATGAAAATGCTCAATTAAATTACATTTTTAGAAAAGAAAACTCAATAAAAAAAGTGAAGGCTTTCTATTTTCTTATTTTTCTAGTTTGTTTTTCCCTTTTCTCATTATTCATATTGACCCTAACCATCTAACCCGAAATGACAAAGTGTTCGCATCATGACCATGCTGCATGTGATGATGATGAAGATGTTTTTTGCTATTGATGTCTTGGCACATCGGCCTTGGCAGTGTTGGCTACCTAGAGATACCACCTACATTATAGAAACCTGCTAACCCTGTGACAGTTTAGAGAGGTGATACACACACACACACACACACACACACACACACACACACACATTTTTTATTTTTTATTTTTACTCTATATTAAGTAACCAAGCCTACTTGGTTGGATATAGAAAATAAAACTATTAATGGAGATGAGTTGGGAGTGACAGACACACTGGAGTAGTGTTGTAACCTAATGTATCACACAGCAGTAGCAAAGGAGGACTTGCGTGTAACAGATACACCAGCAATTTTATCAAAATGGAACGAAATGACATGTGAAAAAAATAATCCATGGTGTTTGTATTATTAATCCACTGTATGAGTACCCTAACTGTCCTCTGACTTTCATGAATCCATCCTATTAAATGCAGAGTAATATGCAGTGCAGCTTAAAGCATTAGCCTTTCTAGCCTGTTGCTGCTTTAGTAGGATGACGGACAAAGTTTCACCAGTTTCACAATAGGCCTGCTATTTGTGTGCCTCTTCTTAAAGTCCATTTGCTGGTATTCACACCTGATCTAAGAGGAAGGGCAGATTGTGATGCAGAGAGAAAAAGATTAAAAGAGAAAATCAGAGAGAGCAACAGAGAGAAACCCATATTGCAGAAATAGTCTGTTCCTCATGACAAGACCAAAGTGCCTCTATTGATCCATTACTCCAAAATGTCACTTATCTCTTACTCTATAGTCAGCAGTAAAGGAAAAAGTTAGAAAGGAAAATGGAATGAATTTGGGTGCAAAAGGTGTAACTGAATTCTTTTTCCTCAGTGTTCCCTGTTGTTTAGTGTTAGTGCTAAACCAGAGGATTGAAATAGTGACTTCCAGGTGCACAAACTACAATAGTGTGATTTATATTTCAAGGTACAGAGCAAACTGTCAAAGCTGTCACAGAGATGTTACCATATGGTTGTCTCTGGAAAACAATCATTTTAATACATTTACAAAAGTCGATTAGACACAAAGATTTACCAAATACTTTTTAAGTATTTGTAAAATTTGTAACTTAATAGTGGTTCATATCCACCATCTAGCCAGGGCCTTCCTGTGTGGCATTTTCATGTTCTTCTCGTGTCTGCGTGGGTTCTCACCAGCTACCCCAGCTCTCTCCACAATCCAAAAACATGCAGTTAGTTGGGTTAGGTTAATTGGTGATTCTAAACTGGCCATACGCGTGATTGGTTGTTTGTGTCGCTGTGTTGACCCTGCAACAGACTGGTGACCTGTCCAGGGCATACCTCGCCTCCCGCTCCGTGTCATCTGGATTGGTTCAAGCTGCAGCACATTTGACCCTGGATTGGATAAGTGGCAGAAGATGGATGGATGGACACTCTTCATTCATCCAGTGTCGCTGGCTGCCATCCTTATGTGACCGATGTGACATGTTACACACTAAATTAACTAACCCAAGTGCAGACAACCCACCACTCAAAAATACCAACAAAAGAAGACTTGATAGCAGTTGTCACAAGGACTCCTTGAACTCTAAAAATAGGCATTAGTTAGAACTTGAAAGTGATCACTCTTCAAACACATAATAGTTCCTGCCTGTTCACACCATCTTTTAATTACTGCCATCCTGTGGCCACAGTTAGCTATTGTCTGTGGAAACAGGCTTAACACCACTTGTCTCTGATTACATTTGAACCTGTAGCACATCTCGATTTCAAGGCATGTCCAAGTCATATTGAAAATATCTTGAGCTTGTCAGGCTGAGTTTCCAGCAGCAAAGCTTTTATGGGAAACTGATGGAGGCCAGCATACAAGACAACCAGCCACTGGTTCTGTTTTGACTACCATAAGATCAGTTACCATCTGCCAATATGTGGAAACAGAGAAAATCAATTAAAGTTAAAACAAAACAGTTACAGTCTTTTATTTAGGGGATGGCGATAGAGGGAAGGGTTCATCATCATTAATGTGGGCCTTTATGTAAAAGTCAGAGCAAATTATTGACCTATAGGATGTCAGATATAGGCTATTTTAAGATGATGTGAAGACAAAGTATTAGAATTTAGGCGGCTAACTCTTCACATACTCATAAAATCTATGAGTGAAATTTGTGAGTGTTAAAGCAGAACTTTTTAAAGGCAGGCATTCTTTCTCCCAGAAGACTTTTTCAAGTTCAACATACAAAAACTGAACAAGACTTCATGAATTTCAACTAAGTCTTTGAATGATTGGATATGACACCAACTGAATCACCATAAAATGGATCCGTGTGGCTCTTTTTCTATGGTCATAGAAAGTGTGTCTGGTGTCTTGGGGCTTTGTTTCCAACCATCCACCAGCCTCCCCCTGCCAGAAGCTTCAGAAACACGACTTCCTGTTTAAATTATCCTGCAGAGAAAACAAACACTGTGTTTCCCGCATGAGCGTCTGATATCTGGGCCTTTTTCTGTGTGTGTGTGTGTGTGTGTGTGGGGAAGTGCGACTCCTACCATCGGGTCTGCCAGATGTTTAGCTGCTGGTGAAGATGACAATCACCCAGCATGATAATAAGGTCACATCAAGGAGCGTTTGGATGCAGATGTCTACAAGCTGTGTGTGTTATAGTGCTGGTGTCAACCTGAGCTTTGACACGTGGAACAACATTCATGCATGCCAATTTGCAGAGCAGGGCCACAGACGCACCTTGAAAAAGGAAAAGAAATCACTCAGTGATGTAGCAATACCCTTTAAAGCTGTAAATCCATATGGTGGTGACAGTAGGGGACAGTTGTAACATTTGTACTTGAGTCTCACTTTGCTGCTCTTTGCAACACACAGACATGAAACGATAAACACATCCCACAACTTTTTCAGTGAAGCTAAGATTTTAAAGTAAAATATCAGTGAATGTAGCGTGCCGCTTCATTTTCCAATCCAACTGCAGAGAAAAATCATTTCTACATTATTTGCATACAGTGAATTGCTCTTTCGCAACTTATTGCATGCCAAAGACCAGGTTGTCTCACATCGCTCATGGCATGGCTCCCCATAGCAGTACCTCAGACATAATCGACTCTCTGCTAACTTGCAGAAATCCTCCGGCTTGGATAAACTCTTTTCTGTCATCTTCTCCATTTTACTTGTTTCTTTTTTCAATAATCAGTCTCCTGTTTTTGTAGGTATTGTGACTCACAGTATGCAGCATTTGGGAGCAGATTCCATTAACCGTGTCTTAAATCTTGGTCGTGTTAATAGATAAATGTAACATTGAAATGTGAACCACATGTTTGTGGCCCCTACTCTTCATGTGAATGACTCGTTTGCAATGAAACAGCATTGCAGTGAAGATTAATGATGGAAGAAGTGACTGTCAGCTGTTTTCAATTAGGATATTTTCAGTTTCAAATAGTTCCATATTTCAAACAGATTTACGCGGTAACCATATCAATTGATTAATCCTGATAGCACAGATGTTCTTTCGGTATGTATCTTGCCCAAGATACATATTATGTATCTTTTTATTTTAATGATCTTTTATTTAGAATTTTAGAATAAAATGACGGCCAATTAGATGCAACTAAGCTACATGTGATGTGTTTTCTCCACAAATCTCATTAATTACTCTTTGAGTGCTACTGAAGTTTTGTTAAAGCTCCCATTGCAAGTCATCAATTAATATAACACGCATACACACACATGCATTCACACATATCAGAGCAACCATACATGTACACACTTGAGTGAATCCTACCAAGATATCAATTAGTAACAAAACCGTCACTGCACTGTATGCAGTTTGCCAATTATCACTTAACACACTTCAGTGAGCCTCCACATGGAGACATCAATTAACCTTAAACACATTGTGGTTATGACTGTCAATGATAGTTAGTGAAAAGCTGATCTGAAATGCATGTGACGAGTCCAGAGAGAAGCTACTTTAGCGTAATAAAATGTGCCCTTTCTTTAGAATTACAGACATTCCACATATAAGAATATACCCCTGCTAAAATAACTGGTGTGGCTATGTGGAGGCAGGTTTGATTATACTTAATTGGTAGCATATATAGTGCGTCAATACATGTTATTTAAAGGATGATTATGAAGTTAAAGTTGATGTTTATTAAAGATACGTCAGCTTTTCTTGGCTGAATCCAATTTCTGATTTTTTCTGACCTGCCAAAAACTGACATAACAGCCAACGACCCTTTTTTCTTTCTCTTGCCTCCATAATCTTGTCACGGCTGGCGGAGTGAGCCGTGTGGTGTGGAGGAAAGGAGGACCCAAAATGCAGGCAGCCGACTGATGATATGAGTGATGTTTATTTACAAAGGTGGCAGTGGCAAAAACAGGCAACGAAGCGTGAGTAATTACAAACGGAAACCTAAACTGGGAGAAACTAAAGAGCAAACCTGAAATCTTAACGAAACGGAGAGCAGGGAGACGCAGACTAAGGAACAGGAACACCATTGACCACAGAGATACACGGATGAATGCAGACGAGCCGACAACGAACACAGACCGACACCCACTAAATATACACACACAAGGTAATCAGGTAATCACACACAGGAGGGAAGAACAGCTGAACCTAATACACATGAGGCCCAGAGGAGACAAGCTGACCACAATGACAACAGACACAGACTTTCAGAACAAAACAGGAAATCTAGGACCCGAACCGGACACAAGAGGGGAGGACACAGAATAACTAGAACAGAGGAAAATAATCAAAACACAAAACGCTGGGTCAACGACCCAGGACCATGACAAATCTTCCTCTTAACTGCTTTGATTATTTGCTCATACCGACGCTGCTACCTTGTGGCTTTTTCACTCACTGTTAGCTTCAATTTTCATGTGCTGTGTAGTTTTCTTTTCATTGCTCTTTGGTTAGGTTTAGGCATCAAAACCTAAAAGTATAAAAAATTTAGCCAGATTGGAGCATTTTTCAAGCATGAATGTTAAAAAAAAATTGTGCCACAACTGGCCAGAAAAGACATCTTAAATCTGCTTTCTTGTCAGTTCTTCAGTCAGTTTCAAGACTCCACACCTGCACATGGGCAGTGTTACACTTTCAAAACGTTAAAATGGCCTTTTCTGTGTACTTCTGCAATGATTCTCTGCTGCTTAATGAAAGTTTTATGCAATTTCTCTGCTGGTGTCCATACTTATTCTGTCTCATTTGCAAAAAGCAGTTGTTGAAAGTGCTGAATGTACAGTATAACAACTTGTACGGCATGCTGTTCTATGCCATAATCTAACCCACTGAGTAAATGATTCCTCTACATGTGGAATTCCATTAATGTGTCATCCTAATGGTTATACTTGGATGTGTCCATGCACGCTTTCTATAGTCGATATGATTTGCTCCCCATTTGCATTTTCCATTATTTCTCCTGTCTGATGTTCTTAAAGTGTTACTTACTCCTTCACCATGTAAATTGCTTATGCGCCACAGATGAAAGCCTGAAGCAGATGCATACTACTGTTGCTACCCTGATACTCATGTTTTTGCCTGCATTAAAATGTAGCCAGACATTGGTGCTGATTGGAAAATGAAAAGCATCACAGGTATTTTCAGCGGGAGGGGCTTACTATGGCTCTAATATTACTCAACACAGTGAAATGCCTCGGCTTTTGAAATCACTTTTTCTGTCTCTGTTAAATTTATTTTCTGAAGTGTTAAGATTTCTAAATCACATATGATGAGAATATTCCCACATACTCAATACTAAAAATTAAAAATGAGGTTTCATGAATGGGCCATGGGTCATTGTACCTCTTTCTGCCAGTGCAGTGAGGTTGCTTAACACAAAATCTATTAGTCGAACAGTGAGAATGAGTCCTGTTTAACAGTGTTTAATGATTTTCAAAAGTTTTCATTTCATTAGCGTTTATTTGTAGTGTGAAGCAAAGGAAAGCTTAGCAGGTCAAACTACCATTAAAGGTAACCCTCAGAGATTTCTTTCACCAAGACTTGTGGGGCAGTGCTATGATGATTGGTCGCCTGTTTATAGACTGTGTGTCAGGCATGCACACGAGGACAAGTTCACTCATATATCTCCAGTTTGATAAATCTCAGTTTTTGCTGAGACTCTTGATAGTAGATCAGAACAGCGTGTGATGGTGTGAGGAGGGATTTTGCCTACTGACAACTCGAGTAGTGTTGATGACCAACAAGAAACACACCTTTCATCTATACAGTATTCCAAAACCTTGTATGTGTGTCAGTGTGCAAAAATGATTTTCAGCAAGATGTGTCACCTTTTAAATATTTTGGAGGTCAAGTATCGGAATTTCAGGAGCAGGACCGAAGTCCGAATGCACTCCTTCCGGCTCTTATCTATATGTGTTCCCCCAGTTCTACAAGCTGTTTATTCTCGTTTAGGTGCCCCACCCTGTTCAATTCTTTAACTTCTTCACTTCGATTCAGTGCGTGGAGATCTGCCAGGCCCGGGAGCCGCTGCCAGTCCCCTTCGAGGCCTTCCCCAAACTGAAGCTCAGTTCATGTCCAAGCCGTTCACGTTTAAAATGCTGTCAATCCTAAAATGAGGACGTGGGCCCAGTATTTTGTTATTTTAAACTAGCAGCATCCACATGGTAACATCTCCCCATCACTGAAGTATGCACACAAAGCAAACAGCCCAAGACAGTTCAGTGGTATTTAAGAGACATGCAGACATAGACAGGCATGTAATATCCTCACCACAAAAGAAATCAGATGTTTGTCAGCTTCTAAGTTGTATAGTTGGTCTCTCCAGATCTGCAGACTCTGGAATAAAATCCTATGTCAGTCATTTGGATTCTGACAATTGCAAAGAAGCTTATTTTGCATTTTTCCAGGGCACTGCAGATATATAGTGTACTTACATGATTTTTATTGCCAAATAAATTCTGGAAGGGTGGGATTACATCCAACAGAGTCAGTGATTCAGCTCAGTGAGAGCATTGCTTTGAGCTCCTTTACAGCCATATTGACTTGGTCATAAAGTGGCCATAAATCCATAGGCTTTTAATAATGAGTCTATGTCATCAGTTGACGGAAGCATATGTCTTTTTCTACAGCTCCAGAAAACCAATGGGCCTGGTAATAGTAAATACAATTACTAGCTTTAGGCTTTAGGATAGTGATCTTAAGTCATTCTCCTCTAATGCAGTTAGCGATAAATTTGACTTTAAATTGTGAATGTGACGCAGAAGAACTGGCATCAGCATTTAATCACAGGTCAAAGCAGTGTAGCCCAGCAGCACCATCACCACTGTCCTCACACTGAACTTTACTGTATGAAGACGATTTAACATACTTATGGAGTGCAGCACCGGCACAAGAAGCACTAATGAAATCCTTCCCTTGTTTCAGCTCACTGTATTCCATTCCCGGAAAACCTTTTTTAATAAATATATAAAAGTTCACAGAGCTAATGCACTTACTATATGCCTTGCTCAGAACACAAGCGTTTTAATGAAAGCGCTAAATTGTAAAAGGAAATTTAAAGCCATAACCATTGAGAGGCAATTTCATAACACTTGGCATAGGGCATTGTCAGGCAACACAGCACAGCTTGTTGATTGAAAAGTCCCATCAGCAATATGGAAAGTGTCATTTCATTTTCAAGGGAGCCAAAAAATAGTCTCCTTGGTAGCTTATTTTAAAGCTTTTTTTTTTTTTTTTTTTAGCTTGGTCACAGCTTCTGCACTAAACTAGGACAAAACTAGTCATATAGTTAGAACTTTAATAGAAATAAAGAAAGAAGGTAAACACGCACCAAAGACCTTTTTAGATACACAATGCTAATACTGGATTGGACTGCTTTTTCCTTCAGAACTGCCTTAATTTTTCATGGCATAGATTCAATAATGTGCCAATAACGTGCATTATTGGTAATTATTGGAATGATTTGGGAAATTACTACCAAAATATACAGTCTGCAATGATTTTTATTGCCAAATAAGTTCTGGAAGATCTGGTGCCAACAACCGTACTATAATATTATAGTATATATTATATATAATACTGTAATAAAAGTCACTTAAATCTCTTTTTCCCATTTTGATGCTCAGTTTGAACTTCAACAGGTCATCTTGACCACATCTACATGCCTAAAGACATTGGGTTGGTGCTATGTGATGTGAAGTGTCCACTGTGTGTGTATGTAGGCCCGCCGAATGTAAATTTGTATTAAAAACTGCAACCCTTGTCTAGAATTACATTTATGTTGTCGGAAGTAAAAAAGTGGAATGGCGTGAAATGACCTCAGCCATGGACTGTTCCCCCGCAGGATCATGTTGGCCACATACGACGTGCTAAAGCAACAAAATGCTTCAGTCAAACAGTTCACCAGCAGATCTGAAAGTATAATAAAGGTGTACACTCGTCACTGTGACACCTCCAGCTGCTTATCCTGTTCTGCTTCACTGTGCTGCTTGATCCCAAACATCAGTCAGGTAAGAAGAGCCTCAAACAGAAGGCAGGGTGGATGTGTAGCTTGGATGTGCGAGGTTCTGAGGGAGCAAATTATGAACTTGACAGCTCATGCGATTTTCAGGGATTTATAAAAAAAATGAATCCTTCAAGGAATCAACCTGCATATTGAACGGTGTTTTGTCGTATGACAACACAAATAATGTGAAATTAACTGTTTCATGTGAGCCTCTTTCTTTTATAAGGCAATACTCAGCAGCTTCCCTTACAGGCTGTATACCAACCATATAACTTCATCAGCCAGGCTTTATTTTCTTTTGACAATGAAGGTCATCTGATGCTTAACAAAGGCAGGCATTTATTTCATGAGACAGCTCACTGTGTATGTGTACGGTAGATCTATGACAAGCAGACAAAATAACATTTGACTTGGGTTTTTTTTTATTTTTGAGCTCAAGCACTTGCTTTAGCTGCCAAAACATGACATTTCTCTTGTGATTAGAAGAGACACGCTTCTATTTGAGACTCCACGTTTAATGGGAGCTTAATGGTACATCATTTCTTACTTGTATCATATCACAACACAACAAAAACAGAATGATGCTGGCAGGCTGGTTGTCAAAATAAGCTGGTGGACTACTGGTTCGAGTTAAGGCAAACTGACAGGTAGACAAATAGAACACTGGCGCTGTAAAGCTCCAGTGTTAATGGTAAATTATTCAGGCATGTTCATTGTAAAGATGAATTATCAGTAAACCTGAAACTAGTTTATTTCCAGTTAGCTTCACAGTTCAAGCAGAAAGAAAACAAGTGTTTGAAGGTTTTTGTTTTTTTTTAAAGACTCCATCTACATTCACGGATGGATTGCAGCAACTCTTGACTCCTCTTTTGTGTTTCTATCCAACAAAAGCACAACCTGTTCTGCTTATGAAGGGAACATGGGGATAATCTGACATTGTGAATGGGCGTGAAAACAAACCATCATTCAATTCAGTCATTGTTTAATCATGTCAACATTACCTCAACACCTACAATGAACACTGGAACAGTTTACCAACCAGCATACAGAGTTCAGACTGCACAGGATAACAGGTATTATTGCCAACGCAAAAGAGATTTGTGGGAATGTAATTTCTGGTAGCAGTTAATCAATTAGTCCTCAATTGAACAATCAATGCAAACATTTTAAAAAACAAGGTACCATGCAGAGGTTAGCGTGTCCTAGGTAAGTGGCTCAACGTATTCATCAACAGGTGACCCCACAAATAGAAGTGTAAGGGTATACTTAGTTTTAACATTTATTTATGTATTTAATATGTATTTAATAATGCAGTTTATCTGATGTCATTTTTAGCCAGTTTTAAGACCTGATGAGAACAACATTATTTTTTATGGCTCAATATGTATAATCTTAGAAGTAAGAACTTGTGTACTTTTGTATTACCATGACTGGAGATTAAAACTTGGATGTCACAGTTATGAGCACTGCAACATGAGGCTCAATGGCACATCTGGAAATAAAATCTGACTCACTTAAATTCATATCAGTGGGTATTTATTGCTAAAAATTCGATCACATCAGGGTCTTGATAAATTAAATGAAAGATGTGAATATGTATTTATTCCGGGTTTTTTTTTTTTTGCACTACTTTTAATCATTGCTACGTGTGGGAGCCAAGTTAAGATAGTTCATATGTTTTAGTATTTATATTTTGCTGTTGTTAAGATTGTTTGTGTAATTAATAATTTAGGAAGTAAATGCACGTTTATGGTGGAACTAAAATTATTTTATTGCTGTGTTGGTTTGGTTACGTAGTACCATGAATACATGTGCCTTAAAGACTCGTGTTTATAGTAAAATCCGGGCATCACGGATGTATGCAAATTAGCGCATGCGGTGCGGGAGGGGGGAGAGAGAAAAAGAGTTAACACGGCATAAGCTATAAGCAGCAGCAGGGTAGAACAGAGCCACACGGTTTTCCTACTGTAGTAGGTTATTTTGTTGAGGATAAGTTAAACCTGACCACTCCTGTAAGATGCAAACTGTGGAATAAATTTTTTGTTACATCTTTTCACATCGGAGTCCCGTGGAGTTCTTTTTCCTCTTCAAACTGACGTATGCGAGTGAAGCACGGGAAATCTGGTCTCACGGCTTATACACTACGCACTGTGCCATTCATGGCCCGTCAAGCTTCTGTGAGTCTCACTGTGAGTGCACCTCCTTACACTCACGTTACATATGAAGTATCACTGACAGGTGCCTAAGACAGGTGAAGCGAAGTAATCAATACTTATGTTCCCGTTAGTGCAATACAGGCTTCCCAACACATGTGAAGCCAAACAATAATTGGGCACGCATAACAAATG
Source organism: Pundamilia nyererei (assembly GCF_000239375.1). Taxonomy (NCBI): domain Eukaryota; kingdom Metazoa; phylum Chordata; class Actinopteri; order Cichliformes; family Cichlidae; genus Pundamilia; species Pundamilia nyererei. Next base: position 1,547,389 of record NW_005187402.1, on the reverse strand, counting down.
ATACAAAGTGAAGCCTGCATGGACATGATCACTGTGTCAACTTGAACGGTGGTTTGTGGTTAGAGTAACAAACTATTACAAACAAAAGTTGCTGCCACACCAGGTCAAATCCCTCTATACCGCTGTCAGCTTCTTCCATGCTTCTACCTGTATGTTACTACTGCTAAAAACTGGTGCAGTAAACAAGAAACAACACAGAAGAACATTGACTCATCAGCCCAATAGATTCACATATTCACAGATACACAGCTGAGTTTTTCCATCAGCATTAAACTGCTGTTCATCCCAAATGTCAAATCAGTATCTTCCTAATATGAAATTTGCTTATAAAATAAAAAGCATGCCGTAGAGTGAGTACCCTGTGAGCATCTATGCACTGATGAATCACTAGAAAATTCCATTAAAATGTGTCAATGGTCAAAAACACAGCTGCAGGACACCCACTGATGGAGTCTGTGCATGGTTTATTTAGTGAGTGGCGAATACAGTGGTAGTACAGATGAAAGGTTTTACAGTTTTACTATTGTTTGCGTGCACTGACGCCGTCCTTGATTATTAACTTGGAGTTGGTGGGGCTGATCCAATTTTCAGTTTGGAAATCTGATTTGAGGGAATGTTCCAAATGAAACTTTTGACTTGGGACTCGGGCATTCCAATTTAATCTGTAATGCACAGTAAATCTATAGAGCTTAGAAGTTGCAATGCATTCTGGGTAGTTGCTCCCATGTTGTTTTCCACACAAAACTGAACAAACAGAAGCTAACAAGTAATAAAGAGGAAAACACGTTAATAAACCTTGAAAAACACTCGGCTCTGTGTCCACTGTATTACCAAAAGAAGTATATTCCATTATCAACTTGGACTTGCATGAAACAGTCCCATAATGCACTGCACTTGACATGATGTCATGATCGGAAGCTCTATATGCAATGGAGGAAATGCTCATTTGACTTGTCAGCGCTAACCATAAAATATCAGCTAACAATGAACGTCCTAATTGACCAAGATAGGAAAGTAATGCAGGGAGAAAATAAAGGAGCTGAAATGAGATTCCAATGATACCCAGAAGTATTTAGTCTGAAAGCAGGTTTATGAACAAAGGCTTGATACAGAAAAATGAAACTCAAGAACAAACACAGAGTCGGTCATGAATCAGCAACCTTCTTATTTGAAGCTCTTCGTGAACAGATCTGCCAAACAGATTTTCATATTTGTGAACAGGTGCACAAGACAAAAAGTCTTTTGTGTTCTCCACATCCTTCTGCTGCCTCGTTCATGTACAAACGTTAATGAGGCCCCGTTGGCAATTATGAAAAATGACAATTTAGGCAGCATTTTTTTCATATAATTAGAAACTAATTTAAATACATCCAAAAAGCAAAATCTAGAAGGACGATGAGATGGATGACATTCGTGTTGTCTCTCAACGGACTTTATGCTTATTGCATGGCAACACATTAATATTAATGTTGAGCCTGTAGCTGGTGGCCACAGATGTTGGTAAATTTGTGTAAAACACAGGGTCTCCTTGTCCCGTGTGAATGTGACACATAAAACACAGCAGGAGGGTAATTCCTAAATCGCATGAGATGGTAATACTAATGATGTGCAAACAGGCTTTAGTTCTACTCACATGTGCATGTGTGGTTGCAGCGTGGTCTGTCTGTACATGTTAATGAACAACATGGACAAAAAGAGGCAGACAGATGTAATTAGGAGCAGTGTGGTAGGGCAGGACCATTCCAAGTAGGACCACTGCAAACAAGTACAAGAACACACGCACACACACAGACACACACACAAAACATGTGACAGTGTCCTTGGCTGAAAATTGGGCTTTCTGGCCAATTGCCTCAGTCCACAGAGTCGGGAGATTAGCCTAGTTTTCTCTAAACCAAAAGAAAAAGGGAGAAACAAGAGCAAATATGAAGCATTAATGAGCAGAAAGATTGAAATTTGAGGGATAATTTAGGCTGCCTTGTTTAATTCAGCTAATTTTATTCAAATGCTTGTTATGTCGGTTAACATTCTGATTTTGTGACTTTAAAGTACCCAGCAGATTAGCCTGGTTTCCCTTTCTGAAAGTAAAAACATCAGTGGGTAAGAAGATGAGGGAAGAGGATTTGGTTAAAGAAGTGCACTTATGAGATCAACTGTTTGTTTTTTATTTTTTTATCCTGAATATAGCGACATACACAAAACTGTCCTCAAACTGTCTTTTTTAATTAAGTATACATGCATGGATCAGAAATACAGTAATGTGACTTTGCTCCAACTTTACTGAAAGATGAGTCAAAAGGTTTTTGAGATCAGTTGAAGCCTTTGGTGCAGCTTGTGTTTTAAAAAGAATACCCAGTCTTTGACGGTTTTTTGTCCACATGAGGAATTTGGATTAATGAAGTTGAATTGTTCTTGTAGTCTGCAGAAATCTATGTGATCAGTCATCAAGTACTTGGTTGTGCTTGAAGTGATCATTGTTTCCTTAAATTCATCTTTTGAAGATCATAAAAAATGACAAATGAAATTTTCTATGTCTCCGGCTCAGTCAGTGCATCTCAACCTGGGCAGATGTTGTTGTTTCAACTGGTCTTGAGACATAATGCAACATAAGGTGATTGTGGTATATGTGTGGCAAATCATGCATTTTAATAGACTGCTTGGTTTGTCAGTTATATGGAACATACTAAGATTTTGTATGTATGTTAGTCAGCAAGTACTGAGTTAATATTAGAAATCTAACCAGAAACGTCCATTGTTTTATCCATTTGGAGTTTGTGAAGGCTTAAAGTTAGAGGTCGATCAACTTAGTTGGCTGGGATGTCAAGGATCTGTGGCTGATTACTGTCAGCTAACAGATGGACTGTTATAAGCCTCGAGATGAGCATTTTTGCCATCACCACCTTTGTACTCTAAAGCTGGATGTGACCAGTGAGGGATGGATTTGAGCAATGAGTATACCATTAAAAATATACAAAATGTCTAGTTAGTGATTTGGGGACAAACAGATATGTCAAACCACTAACTGAGCCCATAAACTCTGAAGGGAATGTTTTACTGAGGTGAGGGTCAAAGGCAATTTTCTAAGAGTTTTATAAAAGTTTTATACAGGCTTTGTTCCAGTCAAACCAGTTTCACCACTGATTTGATTTGTTACCTAACACTAATAAGCTAATAGAATAGAATAGAATCGAATAGAAGAACTCTATTTGTTATCATACAGGTATACCATGAAATTCAGAGAAGCTCCCTGAGCACTGCACACAATTTAGACACATAAAGTAAAACCTTGATGTAAGTTCTTATTTCTGTACACGCACAGCAATTACAAGAAATACACACATATGCACTGCACAGAGTGGCAGTAGTGTGCAATATTATGACACGCCGTTTAGCACTTTAATGTATTCTGGATGTATGAGGCTTTGTGGCTCTGTAGCACCTTCCAGAGTGTGAAAAGGTGGTAGGCAGCATTAGAAGTGTCCTTAATGGTGTTTGTGGCCTGACGTAACCACCATTCTCTGTACATCTGTAAAGGTAGCTGAGTGTTGGTGGGGACTCTCTCAAGAGCCTTCTTGTCAGTCCCAGTGCAGCTGGCAAACCACACTAAAATTCTGAGTATACATGTCACTGAGCTACTATTGAAAGATACGAGCAGCTGTGAGGACAGGCTGGCTTCCCTCAGTTTCTTTGAGAAGCAGTGTGTTCTTCACTAAAGAGGTTGTGTTTAGAGTTCATGTCAGGTCCTGGGGGATGAGGAATTAAAAGTCAGACAGTCTTCACAGGGTCTCCACGTATTTCTAGTGCTGTGAAAAAGTATTTGCCTCCTTCTCGATTGATGATTTGGATGGAAGATGCAGTTTTCTGCAAACACTGCTCAACTACTCAGCGGTTGTGAATCTGTGAGAAATGAGATACAAACCCTGTGGCAACCCTCTTTGTGACCGATTTCAGACAGTGATAGTCAGAAGTTAGCACTCATCAACTGGCTGAGGAATAAACATTTCTCCAGAGTTATCAGAGGTTGGCCGGGGTTTGCCAACCGGTCTCTAGGCCAGAATAACTGAGGCCTTAGCATTCCACCTCTCATCTTGATTTGGTCATTTCTACTTTTTTCTCAAAATGCTAATTCTGAGGCATCAAAACAAAGCACGAACCAATTGGTGATCTCATCCATCATTTGTATCTGTGATTAAATTACTAATGTACTCACCATGCAAACTAATTCACATTATGGATACAGTATGCCAGTAAAAACAATGCTAAGGTCTCAGTCACATAACGAAGAACATTCCTGTGTCATGAATAAGTAGTAGATTACACAGCTGAAAAAAATGCACACTCTTGTTGGCATAATAGCAAACATGATTGGCATAGCCTTCTTTACATTTATCTTACAGACTGATGAATGATACGTAGAGGTACCTACAACATTTACCAAGTTGTTTTTGTCAGTTACTGGGACGGCAAAAGCACTCACAAAACCATCAATATCTTCTTGATAGCAGTAACAACCTTGTTACCCTTTAATATCAGCAGTATATCAGTTTAACTGTTTTTTCTCCCTTAAAAAATTAAGGTAAAGGTAATACAATTTGTGGTACAGTAGTAATTGTTGAATGATTACACACACCTTATGTTTAGTATATATGAGAGACAGAGATATAAAGCCACAGGGTGGGAGGCAGACTTTGTCACTTCTTTATTAAGTTCATGTGGTTTTAGATAATTGCTTTTTACGTCAGGAGGCATGTGTTCTAATTTACCTGAGGTGAGGAGCTCAGAGGGGAGGTGTTTTCACTGTCAAAGCCATTAAAAAGGTAAAAATAAAGACAATTACTGCCATGAAGGACATTTATGAGTTTGACATACAGATGTACTTGGATTAAGGTTGTACTACGGAGACTCTTTTGGTTTGGTTAATGTTATTCGTAAGGAGGTGCAAAGTTTTTCAGTTTATTGAATTGATAGGCATAAAGTAATTAGAGCTCATAGAATCAGCATCTTTGTTTTAAATCTACAGTATTTCTATTGTCTACATGACAGTACTTCTTTAAAATGAGCCGAATGTACTTTTACAGGTACTGTTGGACCACTTCTCTTTTGGTTGAGCTGTTCTCTACAGCACTGACAAATTAACTCACCTTGACTCAACCGATTATATTTAGCATTATACTTGAATAAGGCTTCTAAATGATGAAATATTTCCCTTATCTCTAACACTGGACTGAAAGGCGCTTGTGCCATATCTGCTTTGTAAGAATATCATTATAAATCTATATTTCTTTTGAAGACCAAGGCCCAGTAAACTAAGCTGACATGCTATGCATGTATGTGGGCCTCCAATCCAAGATGTTGTTTTATGGTCTATTTCTCAGTGTATGAAAATCACTATATTACTATAAAGCCACATCCCAACATTAGTACTGAAGTATAAACATGTTTAAGTTTTTTCGGGATTTAGAGAAAACTACTTTCTAAAAGCACTGAATGCAAAATTTCCTGAATACCAGGACAAGAAAATATTGTCCAAGTGTCAGTTAAAAGAAACTATAATATGGTGGAGGGGGCTTGGATGGAGGGCTCAGAATATAAAGAAACAAAAAAAAAACAGGACCACAGGAGTCCAAAACAGGCCGACGTTAGAGATGGTGCCCTCAGGGGAAGTAAGACCAAAGCAGGATGGGGAAGCCCATACCTCTGGCTCAAGTGGAGCGGTATCAGACGGCAGAGCACAAACCACTGGCTCAGGTAGAATGAGACCAGATGGCACAGAGACCTTTGGCAGGTCAGGACCAGATGACGCAGAGACCTCAGGTGCAAAAGGACCAGATGGTGCAGAGACCTCTGGCTGAGAAGGAGCAGACTGGCACTGTACAGGGCACACAACAGGCTCAGAACACCATGCCAGGACCCTGCAGACTCCATGTCAATCAGCAGTGTGGGTCCGTGGCACGTGGTGTCAGGAAACTAGCAGATGCAGGAGGCTTGGACGGCTCGGCTGAGTCTGCATTAAGGATGGGTACCGGTGTCCACCGGTTCTGACATAAACGGTAGTAACCAGACCGAAAAGCAGCGCACATTTCGGTGCTTTTTTTTCCCGCCTTGGGCATTTTTAATGCGGTCAAAAGTCTGGCTGTACTTCACAGCAAAATATGCAAACTCAGCAGCCTGCAACAAGTGCTTTAAGCTGTTACTGTGATACTGTCACAGTAACAGCTTAAAGCACTTAACACCTCGAATCCGATGAAACACCTGGCGACGCATAGCGGGCTTTTTTTTAAAAGCCGAGAAATGCGCCGTATTTGATAGCTTGCTGC
>NW_005187402.1:1531562-1539328 GCF_000239375.1 Pundamilia nyererei | reverse complement strand
CTGCTCTCATTTACTGTCTTAACTGTTTGGTGGTTGTTGAAATTTTGTGAGATGTCACCAGAGATTCTGGCATTTCGGGCAAAATAAATTTATATTAAAAAATCGATTCAGGATTTTAATGAATCGATTTTACGTTATCCAAGCCAGAATTGATTTTAATCGATGAATCGATTATAAAAACCCACCCCTATAAGAAAGCACTGAAAGTCTCTTGAGCTGCTAACTTGGAAACAAAGCTGTAGCTTGAAAGCTCAACAAAAAACAAAGACACAAAAAAACATAAACTCACGCAATGTGGAAACCAAAACAGAGAGACTAAAGAACTCACAGATAACTTGGGAACACATAGCATGAGGGCACAACACAACAACAAGCAGAGGAAGATAGAGGACACCAGAAAATGAAAGGATGGGAAACATATCAGGCATAACCAGACAGGGGAAGCAAAACTGAACACAGTGCAGGTAAGATAATGGACTGTCAAGGAAATGCAGGAAATATACTGAGACCCAGACGAAATAATAATAATTATAAATTTTATTAATAAAGCACCTTTCAAGACACCCAAGGACACTTTACAATAGGATTTTTTTTTATTATTGAAAGTTTTGTAATTATGACAGTCATCCATATGAAAAAAACAAAAACAGCAAAAAAACAAAAACAAACAAACAAATATAATACGCACTGACAATAACATAATGGCACAGGGAAACCCTCAGATCTGCCCAGTCTGGGGGAGCTCCCCTCCACCTCTTTTCAGGTCCCATGTCGTCAGGTTTTTGCTACTGTCCACGCAGCACCAAGTAAATTGATTCGACCACTTCACTCCAGTATGGTTGGATTATTGGGCATTTCCAAAATATATGATCTGCCATGTTTTCTCCACAGTTTCTCCAGCAGTATCCATCTGTAAGTTGACCTTTTTGTTTGTATTTTATTTTGGGTGTTACAAAAAACCTAATAAAAATTTTCCACGTGAATTCCCTCCAATAACCCAAACTAGTAGTTTCCATCTGTGTCCTACATATATTTAGCCAACTGTCCTCTGATATGTTGATTTTAGCCTCCGTCTCCCATTTAATAGGATAAAACACATAATAGAACAATGACACTATGAAGCACAATAAAAACAAAAGCACAAGATAAAATGAACAAACAGTGGGTTCACAGTGAATATGAAAATTTGAACAGATACGTTTTGAGTTGAGATTCAAACTGGGGGAGAGAACCAGTGTTTCTTATATCTGGGGGTAGAGAGCTCCACAGCCTGGAAGCAGAGCAGCTAAAAGCTCTGCTTCCCATGGTGCTGAGGCGGAAAGAAGGCACAGCAAGCTGGATAGAAGAAGAAGATCGAAGTGAGCGGGCAGAAGAGATAGTGCTTAACAGGTCAGACAGCTAAGCAGAAGCAAGGTTATGAAGGGCCTTGAAGGTGAGCAGAAGAAGTTTGTATATTATCCGGAATTTCACTGGGAGCCAGTGAAGTGGTTGGATTCCGTGCCAATAAGGAGGATTTCAGTTTTATTCTCATTGAGCTTGAGAAAATTAGAGCTAAACCAGGATATTAATTTGGATAGTAAGGGAAGAAGGAGGGAGGGAGGACTCAGGCCGGCAGGAGAGATATAACTGGGTGTCATCAGCAAAACAGTGAAAGTCAAAATCAAATTTGCAGAAAATGGTACCTAGAGGGAGGATGTATATTATGCAGAGAAGAGGGCCTAAGACTGAACCTTGGGGTGCACCAGAGGTGACCGGGAATAGATGAGAGCAGAATGATTTCAGTTGAATAAACTGGGAGCGGTCAAGGAGATATGATTGAAACCAAGCTGGGTGTGTCAGAGATATGAAGAGAGGAAAGTCTGCTTAGAAGGACGGAGTGAGAGATGGTGCTGAAGGCTGAGCTCAGATCCAAAAGGACGAGAATGTTGAGAAGACCATAGTCAGCTCCAATTAGACATGAGCAAAGACTAGATTGAAATCCCTCATAGATGTTGTTATTAACCAGGTGTGAATCAAGTTGAGCTGCAACTACATTTTCGAGTATTTTAGAGATGAAGGGTAGATTAGACATTGGACAGAGGTTGTTAAAGTTGTTAGGATCTAAGGACTAAGACATGCAACTTGGGAAGAGAGCAAACAATGGAGCGAGAGCAAGGGACACAAATTGAGATAAGTAAACATGGAGACAAGACATTGTGATCATGACAGAGATGAGGGCAAACCCTTAAAAAAACTAAATGACCTCACGTAGTTTTCAGGCCCAAGAGATGCATAATATGACTGATCCAGTGTTTTCGTGCTCATACGTTTTCTAAGACCCAGAACCATGACAAATATTTTACATTTACTGATTTGCAGTACTGCCTTGGCAGCTCCTCATCTGAAAGGATACTGGGACAGACACAAATACTTCTGTGTATTGAGTTTTGCTTGCCAGAGATCCTAACTATCTTAATCCATAGTAACCCTAAACCTTTAGTAGGAAATTGTGTTTTAAAATCCGAGACTGAAGTGATGACGTTGACAGTTAGCCTAACTATAAGCTAACTAGTAAATAACAAAAAAGGAAAAATTGTTCATGGAGGGGTGAATGTGTGGTATTGTCTGTGGATGGTCTGGTCTGTGGATTCCAGTAAAATAGCCTGGACTGCATGTACAGGGAGGTAACTGAACTACTTAATGTTAGGTTGAAATTTTTAAATGTTGCCATTATTGTACTTAAATTTGTAAGCCTTTCCTTAAACTGCATAATCAAAGACATTCTTTGTTTCTATTGTCTTCCCCAGCCTGTTGAATGGTGAGGGGGGCTATAGTGTAACTGTAGGCACATCATATGTGAAGGTTCTGCTTTCTTATTTAGTGAGGATGTTTTACTTCCTGCTCTTTATCTCCTCACCTGTGTTTGTATATGGTAAACCGTTAGAGGAAACTAAGCGTTATAGAGATTGACAGACCACATGACTTTCGTGCATTGCATGCCGGGAACTCGTGGCAAAACAATCCAAGTACCGCATCAAACGCAAGCATTTGCAGCACCGCAAAACGTTCATTCTCCGGTTCAAATTGTCATGAATCGTTGTGTGGCAGGCAAGCAGGAGTGGTGGACCCAAAATGCAGAACTCGAACACGGACGTGAAACTTAAAGTGCAGCTTTATTGCTGGGAAAAACCTCGTACAAACTAAACTCACCAAAAGTCAGAACAGCGGAACCAAGGACTGAAACACTGGAAAAGAAACACTAAACTGGGGCAGGAGACTAAACACTAGAAACATAGACGCAGAACACACAGCTAATTGAGGGTACGACGCGACAGGGATCACAGGAAAACACAGGGCTTAAATACACAGGGGAGTAATTAGGAAATGGGCAACATAAGGGAGACACAGCTGGGAGAAATTAGGCTAACAAGACAGGAGAAAGGGAAAACTGAACACATTGACATATGACACAGACCTTCACAATAAAACAGGAAACTGAGACACAGGGAACCAGAAAAGACGTTGAACTAAACAGACAGATTCACAAACAGACGGGGTGACACCATAGACAGACAGAGATACAGATGCAGACCGACTATAACACGTAGAACTCAAACAACAATCATCATAATAAACTGGAAAATGATAATAATAAACTTAAAGTGCTGGGTCACCGACCCAGGACCATGACACAAATACCTTCTTGCTTTTTCTTTGCCCCCCCAAAAAAAGGTATGTACAAAACAAAGGAGAACAATGCTGGTCCGTACAAAGACAGACTTGATGAAAAGTCAAAGAAAAGATACGAGGAAAAAATTAAAGGAGTGAAAGGGTTAGACCCTTACGAGCACACAGAGTGGACAAAATACGTTAGCGTGCTGCCCAACTTTCACCACGCTCATATTTATAATTATACGGTTCTTGGAGTGAGTGCATACACTCATGAAGTTTAGTAACTTTAGGTCACTGAAACAAGCCCAGGTACAGTTTACCGACAGATGGGTACAGGACCTTGAAATATGCACCGTGTAGAACGAAAGACCATCGTACGTATCATAAGTTTACCAGTCTCACAAATCGTCTTCATGAATACACATTCGTTAACTGTTTATTAATAGGACCTTTGAGCTCAACGGTAATTAATTAGCAGTGGAAATAATTTCTGTTACGCGTTACAGAAATGTAGCAGTGACAATAATATTGTATGCTGTAATCGTACTGGGCAATTAGTGATACAAAAAAACTGTTTTATCCTGTGAATAAAACTACATGTTTTTGTCAATGTACCATGGTAATAAAAGAAGCGAAACGCAATATTGTGTCAGGACAATTCACTATTTATGCACAATAAACAAAGGAGCATAGCGCGACAATTTCTGTTCAGCACCAGACTTGCTTGTAACCTATATCACCAATTATGTTATGAAAAATGACGCATTAACTACAACAGAAGACTGACCTTTGTGGAAATGCTTGGAGCAGACTAACCTGTGAGCTGGAGTGTTCTGGGACGTTATATTTGGTCTTTGAATGGCTGCAATCCAGGCCATCCGTCGCCTCTTTGTTACTTCGGAAACATGGCTCGAACAATTTCTCTTTAACGATGTGATCCGATAACAACTGATCTCTTTACCCGTCGGCTTCCCGTGGCTGACATGCAACCGGCTATTGCAGTTAATAATACTACAGCTCCTTGCCATTTTTGTGTTTCTTTATATCGCTGTGTAACTGATTTCAATTGAAAGCCTGCGTGCGCTAGTACCTCTTGCCACGAGTTCTCAGAATCCTTTGCGGTTTTACCCCTGAATGATGTCACATTTTCAATCTCTATACAGGGTGAGGAGAGATGACCCTTTCTCAGTAGGAAGTCACACAAATGCACCCCCATCCACACACACTCACGTGCACATACACACACACACATGCTCGCACATGCATACACACACTCAGTGCCTGAGTTTTATGACGCACCATAAAACTTAAAACTTGGGGGGTTTTACAATAGGTGTTTCTGTAAACTGTGTGTCACACAATAAAAGGCTGAAGGGGGGTGCTGGTTCTTTGGAGCGGGTTTTGACACCGAGGGCAGAGGTGCTGCCGGGCGGGCTCCCCTTGCTAGCAAGTAAAACTGGTTGAACTGTTCTGTGTTGCTTTGTTCACGGGAATAAGTCTGAACCAGCGGGCCTGCTGTTACCTCAAAGGCTGCTTTTGCCCAGTCTAACAAACGACAAAGGCTACCCAGACACAAAACCAGTATGATATTAACCAGTTAGATTTATAGAGATAATCTGGTATTTATTATACCCAGTTGGCATATATAACATTATAATAACATTAAGACAATGGTTGTTTTTGGTGCATTCTTTCACTCTGTGGCACTAAAACTAGATATTAAAAGCTCTAGCACCGATTAGGTTTGTCACTACTGGATCATTGAACATAATTTTTAGTGTTTTAATATAATTTATTAATTAAACATTTTTTAATCTTACTGCAATAAAAGTCCTGAGCCAAAAGATAACATTTTATCAATACACCTTTTAAACAAGCACACCCATCTATATTTGGCTTTTGGTTTACCATTGAAACGCCAACATAACACATTTACACTGAAGCTGAAACCAGTGGAATTGTTTGCGTTCTCTTCTGAAATCCGTTCTTAAAATAGTTACCCATTAATTTTAGTCAATCAGCTAATTGCATGTAGTAACCATAGCAGTAACAATTAGTATATTAATCAAATTCAAAACAGTTATGGACCAAGTTATTTCTGTTGGAACTCTTGTTATTTAATTTATTTAATGTGTTTTTATGTTCATACAATCATCTCATATTTTAATGCAGCGTTACTTTTCACCCAGTATATCCCAGCTTGCCTAACCGTAACCCTAAAAGTGAAGGTATACAGGTATGGCAAAAATAAAATAATAATTAATTTCATGAATATCTGGTGTGTGCTGATTTTAGGGTGTCAAAGGTTCATTTAGAATGCAAAGCGGTATCTGACATATTACTTTGGTACCTCATTTTATTGCATTATCTCTAAACTGGATACATCAAAGACAAACTTACTGTGTGAAAAGACCCAGGAGAAGGCGTTTAGTGGATGAAATTCCATGATATTAAAGTCATATTAGATGTTTATTCCACTGACTTTAAAACAGGTAATGAAAGCACAAATTATTCTTGAACCACAGAATCGCAACATAAAAGGTGAAAAAAACCCCAATGTAATTGCTTCCTTTTTTATGATTTAGAGTGAAGAGGTTATTAGTGCTTTGGCAATTGAGGGAAATACATTTGTCTTGTCTTTTTGATAGGTGCACAAGCAACCACTGCCAGTCACCCATGTTCATAATGGATTTCATTTATGGACAGCAAATGTCTCTCCCTTAGCAACAAAAAGACATTCACTTTGCAGTTACATTTGACAAGTTTACCAGGAAGCCTTCTGTCAAGGTCCAATGAAAAGAAATATTTCAATAGTTGGTCACACAATGGTTGAGTTAACAATATAAAACCTTTCGGTCATCACATTTAATTAAATTGGTATCTACAGTAGACACTGCTTCTCATAACACTTCAGATATTTTCTTTCATATTGGAACGAGATTTCTTCTTAAACGTAAATTTCTGAATGCTTTTTTGTTGTTGCAGGGCTGTAGGTCACATTTTCGTTGAGAAAATTATTTCAAGTAAACCAAGGAGTGTATATCCTGCTGCCATGCATGGTGTACTATGTATGGCTACTTTAACACTAGTCATTTTATCATGTTCCTATGTACATCTATCACTATGGCCGTCTTCTTCTGTTTGTCTACCACCATTTTGTCCGTCTGTATCTGGAAGTCCCACAGGATCTTAGCTCTGTCATTCTTGACCACCCTTGGGGGCGTCTCCCACTTTGACCTCAGGACTTCCAGCCCATACTCGGCACAGATGTTCCTGTAAACTATGCCAGCCACTTGGTTATGGCGTTCCATGTATGCCTTGCCTGCTAGCATCTTGCCCCCTGCTGTTATGTGCTGGATTGTCTCAGGGGCATGTTTACACAGCCTGGGGTCTTGCCTGGTGTGATAGACCCCAGCCTCTTTGGATCTTGTGCTCAGAGTTTGTTCCTGTGCTGCCATGATTAGTGCCTCTGTGCTGTCATTCCAGCTTTGTTCAGCCATTTGAAGAATTTCTCTATATCACCCACTACTTCTGCCTGACGGTGGTACATGCCGTGCCTGGACCTGTCTTTGAATGATGGTTCCTCCTCTTGCTTCTCTTCCTTTTTCTTGTTTCTGCTGGCCAAGTTATTCACTAAGCACATGGTCAGTTGTGGCCATCTTCCTGATGTACTCATGAATGTTCATCGTCTCATCCTAATTATTGGTTCTGACACAGACTAGTCTTCGGCCTCCCTCCTTCTGCTTCGTGTAAAGTCTCATGGAGATGTATTTGAGATGAAACCCTCCATGCATGCTTAAGAGCTTCCTCGTCTTGATGTCTGTGGCTTCTCCTCGTTTGGCCAGCTAGCAGCGAATCTGACAACCAGCATGGCATACGTGTGAATTTCCCAAAACTTGTTCTTAGAATTCAACTGACTCCTCAGGACTTGCACCACTAGCTGCAGGTATTTTGTGGATTCAGCTTTACTACTGGTCTCTTCATGGTTCCCATTTGCCTTTTGGGTTCTCAGGTACTTATGTTAGGATGCTGTTCGTGGACTACAGTTCAGCATTCAACACAATAATTCCCTCTAAGCTTTTCACCAAGTTGACGGATCTAGGACTCAGCTCATC
>NW_005187402.1:1528372-1530564 GCF_000239375.1 Pundamilia nyererei | reverse complement strand
ATTCCTAAGTTAATTTGTAAATTTTTGTAGTAAATTGTAAATATTGTAAAACTTTTCTTCTGTCATTTAATGGTCGGGCATTGTACAGCTACAAGCATTTCACCCCCATGTCATACTGTGTATGGTTGTGTGTGTGTGACAAATAAAATTTGAATTTGAATTTGAATTTGATTTACTTGTAGCTGTCCTCTATGTCTGCAATCTTGCTTCCTGGTATTCCAATCTCTTCAGTTCTGACCAACTTTTACATGCTCAGTTGTTGTAAAAGCATGTAAGTGTTTTAGTAGTTTTACAGTTGAAGAAAGTAAACTTTATATTTTGAGGATTTTGTCTAAACTGGCCAAACTCGGCTAAAAATGCAAATCCCTGCCTCAAAGGAGTTCAGAAGAACAAATGTTAGGTCATTTGTAAGATTGTTATGAAATGGAAAAACTGCTCTTATTACATGAAAATCCCATACATTGTTACTTTAGAACTACTTTAGATTAAATTGATTAAAACAGTAGTTTTTAGTGGAGCATGCTGCCATTTAACTCGGTTCAAGAACAGCCTCGCCCTGCAGCTCACTGTGTTTGTCTCAGTCACTTTATGAGCACATTCGTTTGAGGACTAAATAGATTTTTGCAGAGAATGTTTTCTCTGTAGGTAATTATGGAAATGGTGGTGTTTCCTGCACATCTGCTCAAGCAGTCTGTTCTCTTTGGGTACTGACAATTTACTTTACAGGAAATGCGGAAATAACTGCAGAGAAGCACACAGAAATGCAAATGCACCGTACATGCTCACTAGTTTACATGGGAACACGTGCACGTCTGCCATGCAAATGCAGCTGAGTTTTCCCATTGTACTTAATGCATCCTGTTATAAATGACAGCATAAATTCAGCACAACCCACGCATACAGCCACATTCATAAATGCAAAATACCCGCTCACTTCAGCTGAAGGACCTTTATGAGTGTAGGCACAGATGAAAACATAATGAAGAACACACATACTCACTCAGTTTATCAGTGTAATAACGTCTACTGAGATCTGTTCCTCCCTGTCCACACACACACACACACACACAAACATTAGCACAAAAGCACTCTTGCAAACATGTGGAGTGAGAGAAAATCACCACTAATAATCTAAAACCCAGCGGCTCGAATTTTTGAGGATATAATGAGTTTTAGACTGAAGAGCCCTTTTAATCACAGCCGAACACACAAGGACAAAGATAAGCACAGCTGTTTGTGCGTCGCAAGGAGAAGCCCTGAAAATGTGCGAAGTTTTTAGAACTGATACCACCTTTGTTGACATGGTATACATGCACCCACAAAGTTCTGCAATTAATATTCAAAATAATATGATATCTAGTTTTTCATTATTCAGTGTTTATTCGTATTGCCAGTACTTGTTTTTAATAATTAAATGATTTAGAGGGGTATTTCTCACTATCAAATATAATAATAAGGTTCGTCATAAGGTCACAAAGTTGGCTTACTCTAAACCAAACCATGTTTTATGATCATTGTGGAAATTAATGGGATATCACAGTGTTCTCTTGATCAGAGACACTTGAATACTGGGAATCGAGACTTGTCAAGAAGGTGATTGTTGAGCCGCATCTCTGCAGACGTCTGTAACAACCAGAAATTGTTCAGTCCCCAGGATCCCTTGCATAAATAGATATGGTGTAGTTAAGCCCATCCTGGGCCGACTGGTTTGAGTGGTGGAACATCAAAGCCATTTATGTAAAAATGAAATGACCATCGCTGAATGGTGGAGGGGCCTAAGAGTACATCTTTCACCATCTTACAATGCTGTGATTGCAGCCATTCTCTAATTCTCTGTGAGAATAAATGGTCATGGCAATTATATCTGCGATCATGAAACTGACCTCACGGCTCATTGCTATGCAGCGGTGCTACACAGCAAATTCAAAAGTGTTAAATGTTTTGGTGTTAATAGTCTTCTTGCAAAAGTAGAGTTAATTTTACTCTAAGCAGAGTCACATTCTTTTAATGTAACTCTGAGGTGTAAAATGATAGTAGTTAAAATCGAGTGTTAAAAATGAGTGTTTCTATGTCAAATCTGGAGGTGTTACAATGGAAACATTAACTCTTGACCTCTTAACTCTGAACTCTGACAGGGGCTATGACACCAATAGAGTAAATTCACAGACTCCGCCCCCAGCACGGCTCCAATC
>NW_005187402.1:1521027-1527237 GCF_000239375.1 Pundamilia nyererei | reverse complement strand
TTGGACATGCTGGATTTGCTGTGTAGTTTTGATCATTATGCAGCTGCTTTGTTTATAAGGCTGGGGAAAGCTTCAGTCAGCTGAGACTGATAAAAATCATTTGGATGAGTGATGAAACACTTCTCGCACTGAAAATGCTACGTCCTGATGAACTGAACCAACGTTCTGGTCTTTACCTGAATTACTGAGCATGCATCAACTAGACTTTATTTCTAGCCAAGGGATTCTCCTACTGCCTGCCTTTGGAAAGAATGCAGGTTGAAGCCACTTCCTCACTGGCTTGTTTCATGTTTCAGACCTGGATGATCCAGCAACTGTTACATAGTTTTGGTGTTCCTGTTAGATTCTACGGCCATCAATGAGACACCTTTCAATTCAATTCAATTTTATTCAAACCCAGGCTCCTAACCTTCTACATAGGGGTTGCCTGCATGATGAGATGAGCTATAGTGTGTCCCAGATAACCCTACCCATTTTTGGGGGATTATAATTACCATAAATGAAGGTTTGTTATTAGCTCATTTGATCCACACATAAAATCTTCCAGCAGAACCAGGCAGCTATCTGGCCTGATCTTTTGGGGTGAGAGGAGAGTAAAGATGAGCACCTGAGAAACAACAAGCAGGTTAGTGGGGTCAGTGACTGGATGTCAGACACATGCAGCTCTGCAGGAGAAAGCAAAAGAGAGGGCAGAGAAGAAAATGTACAAAATATGAGAGAAGAGTCACATCTTTCTAGGATGGGTAAAGGATGGACAGATGGTTGTGGGATTGGTGAATTAGAATGGTGAACAGAGGAAGATGGGGGGAGACAGGATGCTTTTTCTTCCTTTAGGATTCTTTACATCTGAATTCCAGCCACCTACTGTCTAACAAACCATTGGCTTCTACATCTGGATCCACTTCTCCCAAATCTCCCCAGTTCCATTGTTCTCCTCTTTCCAGAATTTATGTCCCTATAGTTTGGTTTAAGGACCCAGTATACAGACACAGCACAGATAGGGAGTCAGCAGGCAGACGGGTACTAATTGTCTAATTTAATCAAAACAAGGAGAGGAAACAAGAGCAAAGGTGGGAAGTAGAAATACAGTCCTTCAGAATTCCTGCCTATTGGCTGCTGACTTTAGTTTCTTCTTCTCTTCATGTCTTTGCTTGGTCTTGTTGCCGATGATCATCCAATCAATTGGCTGATGTATTAGGAAGAAGACAAATAAGAACAGTGAGTGGTTTAAGCTCAGTTAGATGACAGGTTGGGTGGTCTTACACTAACACTCTTTTGGGCGACCGTGGCTCAGGGGGTTGGGAATTGCATCTGTAACCGGAAGGTCGCCGGTTCGATCCCTGGGCTCTCTGTCCTGGTCGTTGTGTCCCTGGGCAAGACACTTTACCCTACTTGCCTACTGGTGTTGGCCAGAGGGGCCGATGGCGCGATATGGCAGCCTCGCTTCTGTCAGTCTGCCCCAGGGCAGCTGTGGCTACAACTGTAGCTGCCTCCACCAGTGTGTGGATGTGAGAGTGAATGAATAGTGGCATTGTAAAGCACTTTGGGTGCCTTGAAAAGTGCTATATAAATCCAATCCATTATTATTATTAATAAATAATAATGTCCTTGAGCTTTATTGTGTAGTTTGTGTTTTTAGAGACTAAATTATTCCAGGCTGTCTTTATTGTCCACTATCACTGCTTAAAACACGACCTCTCTTTGGCTGCTGAAGAACAGATAAAGGTACAAGTCTGTTTATATTGTGTCTATGTACTCATGCCAAAATTAGCTGTCCATGTGCACCAGCCCACACGCTTATTGTGGGCTTATTGGCTAAAGTCTTTATTTCTGTTCTCCAAATACATTCTGTTATTCCTTTGACAAACTTAAAAAAATGGTATAACTGACAGGATTTCTATCTGACAAAGAGAATGACGAATTGTGAACTCAGTGAAATATCAGATTGATAAGTATTAAAATTGATAATTTGATGCTGATAAACCCGTATCTCAATTTCTTTTGTATGATTAAGTCAGAGAACAAGTCAGCTTCAACAGTGCTTAACAAATTCCCCATATCTCATAATTCTGATAAAGGTCATGTTGACAACGTCTGTGTTAATGTCTACATACATATTCAGATGAAGTTATAATCACTGAAATTGTGTGCATGCACAAATCTGGGTGATATATAGTTAGTTATGAAAATATTCTGAATGAAAGCCCATTTTGCCAAATTTATTCACAAGGAAAAAACTAAAATCTCCCATTTGAAGAATTTAAGGGGTGGTTTTCATTCCCGGGGTGTTTTGTGAAAACCTGTCAGACATTTGAGATGGGATACTCACAAAGGTATATCACTGCATTACGGCAGCAGAGGGACGCAATCTCGAACTACTATATATGAACACTTGTTAAGGAACTCTCAACGTCACCTTTAAATAGACTGTGTCAGCACCACTTTTCAACATGCAGGATTTATTCTGGGACTATTACCTTTCCTGAACCTTATGCCTAAGCCAGTGAGTACAATACCCAAAGGTGCCAGGTCTGATATAAACCTCGCTGTGCTTGCTGGGTTACTTCACCACCAGACCACCAACATCATAATGCAGACTTTGTATATATTTAAAAACAGGCTGTTATCGCTTGGTTTCCAAGAGTCCTGAGACACAATACAACACGCCACCCTGTCTGCATGTCTGTGATCCCACTGGCGTCTGACAAAATAGCAGCATTTCATGCCTCGGGAACAGCATGAGTAATTCTCACAGCATGTGAAGTCAAAAACCATGAAATGAAGTTTAAGGAACTCTCTGTCAACCTCTGATTATAATGAAACATAGATCTGGGTGAAGGTGCAAAATTATTACCAAAGCTTTGAGTTTACCCAGAAGCACATTGACACAAAGACTCGTGAAATGGAAGAAGGTTGGACCCATTAAGACCCTTTCAAGAATTGGATGTCTTTCCAAACCGACAGAGCAAGAAGGACCTTGGTCAGGGTGCTGACCGAGAACTCAACTTACGAAAGTTTACGAAAGCTTACGAAAAAAGAAATGTAAGTCCAAAATGCATGTATGAGATTAATTCATCAGGTTCTGCTGTGCTTTCTCAGAAAACCCACTGGAAACCTGGTGAAATTTAGTGAAAACAACCATGAGAAATACTCCATAATGAGAACCGCAATGATGTGTGACGCGTGAAAGCATTTGAATACTCGTTAAAGTGACTATGCATGTGTCTGTGTTTCACTCAGCCAACAATTGTTCCTACAATACACCCATGATTGACTTGCATTGCATGCATAACTAACACATGCATGCATTGTCTCGCCGAGTCCTTACCTGCCTTGGATACAAAGAAAAAGAAAATGCATATAAAAAGCCAAAAGCATTCGTCACTTCAAAGCATTTCTGTTAATCCAGCTGACCTAAGCTGATGATGATGTTTTCAGACACACTGTCAAGTACAATATTCGCTCAATGAAGGCACAGCAGCGATGTGTGTTGATAAGACCTGAAATAGACCTAATCAATGGGTGAGTGCCACACTATCAGGCCAATCTACAGAGATAGCAACACAGGTAGCTTACAGATTCATACTGATGGAAGTCAAAACCTGTGAAATCACAACATAAATGCTACTGGGGATTTCAAGGACTCGTTAACTCACTTATTCACACAAATGAATCCCTTCTACTCAGACAGTCAGTGACCCAGCTCTGCGCCTTCCCTCCATATATTCATGCATGCAGCAAAGTTTGTTGATTGAAATGGGCTTGTGCAGCGTGCACAAAATCACAATCACAGCTTAAACCTGAGTTAATAATCCTTGACATTTTCCCATGAATAAATGCCAGTTGTGTCACTCAATCAAAGCCTGATAGCAGAGCAGTGATTCGACCCAAGCGCACTTTTTGACAGCTTTTGAAACACTGGGCTGCTCTGATTGGTTTTTGTTTAAATGTGAGTCAAGTTTCACATGAGTATGGTTGGGGCTGCCATACAAACACTATTTCATTTTTTAATTTTATCTTTGCAAACTGCATTATATTTGCTGATTGCAAGGTATCCGCCACTTCTCATCACCTGCACTACCTACCTGTTTCTTATCCGCAACTAATCAACAGATGGTATTTAAGATTTGCGTCGTCATCTCTCTTTCGCCAGTTTGTCCTCTAACCACATGGAAACCGACTACCGAGCCTCATGTTTGTTGTTTAAAGACCTGTACTTACCTGTTGTTCTCTGTGCTTCTAGTTGCATTGTTTCCCATAATACCTCATCAGCTCAGGATTCTGGACGCTAGTTTCTGCGTAGCCATCACAATATGATACAGTTTTATTTATTTAGCACATTTAAAAACCCGTAGGCACACCAAAGTGGTTCACAGTAATACAGAGAAACAACATAAGTCAATAACAGGGTACAGATCGGGCATTAACACAGACAGAATGGAGGCACTAATAGACCAGAAGAGTTAAATAAAATAGGCATCAAACCTCAATACAGAAGGAAGGTCAGATCGTGAATATAAAATATCTACTAAGAAGATAAAAACAGCAGTAAAATTAATAATAACATAATAAATTTAATAAAAAGTTTAAAAAGGGTATTAACTGGTCAGGAAAGCCAGGTCAAATAAGTATGATTTCAATCTTGATTTAAAGGATTGGATAGAGTCCAAGGCACGAATAGAAGCATGGAGGCTGTTCCAAAGGTTGTGTGCAGCTGAAGCAAAGGGTCGCCTTTGGTCTTCAGTCTAAACTTAGGTTGGGCCAGGAGTAACTGACCTGATGATCTTAATGCACGACAAGGAGTGTACAGATTGAGGAGGTCAAGTGAGTAGCAAGATTTTAAACTCAATGCGATATTTGATAGGTAACCAGTGTAGATCAACAAGAACCGGAGTTAGAGGGTCAAATTTCCCAGCTTTCCTAGTAAGAAGGCGAGCCGCAGCATTCTGAACGAGTTGCAGCCTTCAAAGAGAGAAGGCTTGGAGACCACAGCAGAGAGAATTGCAATAGTCTAACCTGGAGGTCACAAAAGCGTGGATACGTTTTTACAGGTCCCTGTGTGGTATATAATGCTTAGCTTTTGAAATCTGGCGCATTTGAAAGAAGCCATATTTAACTACAGATGACACTTGCTTATCGAGCATAAATGAGCTGTCCAAATAGACACCCAGGTTACGTACAGAATCGGAGAGAGAGAGTTAGCAAGGGGCCCCAGCAGGACAACAAGCTGGTCTCGAGGTATATGGCTATCGAACACCATAACTTCAGTTTTTCTCATTTAAAATTAGGGAATTATCTGACAGCCAATCTTTGACCTCTCTCAGGCAATCGAACAGGGAGTGCCATCACTTCACGCTTCTTCAGGCAAACGCTTCTCGCCTTCTCCACCTGCCACCTTCTCCCGCAGATCACTGAAAGGATAAGGTTGGAAACAGTTCTCTTATTTCTGACTCAGGAGCTCACCTGGCCATCTACCTCCCCGGAGCAGTCTCACCTCATCCACCAAGTAAGATCTCCTCATCTCAGTCCTCACATCATCCATCCAGTTACCTCTGCAAATCACCTTTCCCTCTTCCTCTGCCCACAGTCAGGAAAAACCACCTTTGTGTAGCCACCAAGAAAACCTTCCCTTGTGTACTAACCAACTTCCCCGTGCCTGTTATAAAATAAAACACTTAAAACATATTATTATTTTTCATGTTGCTCTTCTCACACCAGCCTCCCGTGACAACTGTATCGTATTGGTCACAATGTTAACGTCACCAAAAGAGAGCACAGTGCTGTACATCTGTGTGAAAGGGAAAAAAACAGTCATGAACAATGCAAAATGATAAAACACATGTCCAGGGTGTAGTCCAGGTGTAGTCCACTTCTTTGCCTACATCACCTGGAATAGGTGTTAGTTAAGAGAACATAATGAATAATACACAAATTATACAACAAAAAAACAATCACCTGGAAAAATATTTTTAAGAGAAGAAGAAATCCAACAGAATTTTCCATGTTTGTGCCTTTATTGAATAAGAAAGACAGATGTTCTCAGTCTTACCGTATTTTCACGACCATAAGGCGCACTTAAAAGTCTTAGATTTTCTTCAAAAAGTGCGGCGCGCCCTATAGCGCGGTGCGCCCTATGTGTTGTAAGGAGGACGTAGTAGAGAACACCATGAGAACGTTAAAGGGTGAAGTGTGGGCGTTGATCGTATATAC
>NW_005187402.1:1515746-1519687 GCF_000239375.1 Pundamilia nyererei | reverse complement strand
TAAGGTACCGAATTCAGGTTTGCTCCCGCTTTATTTTTAAATACGCATACGGTACTTGTATGCGCCCTATGGTCCAGTGCGCCTTATGTGTGCGTTAAATACAGTAAGGGCACACATAACTGAGACTGCGCCTTTTAGCACAGTGTGCCTTATGGTCGTGAAAATACGGTATGTCTGGCAATTAAAAATGAGTCAGAGGTCTCAGCCAGTATAAGATCACTGTAGTTTGTTCTCACTAAAGTAGGAATAATCAGCAGGTATGTGATGGTAAATAAAACTATAGGTACTCTATGACCTTAACTGCATTGCCATTATATTGCAAACTGCTGATTTGAACATTAATGACTAAATTTGTCCGTTTGTGTTTTGTTTTTTTTCTCTCTCTCGGTTGTCTATGCCACATCATATCACAGGAATCTTGAGAGATGTTCCATATCTATGTTGTTCTTTCATTACCGCAGGCTTATGGAGACTTACATGGATATTGATGTTGGTTGGGGCTTTAAACCATAAGGACTTAGGCAATAACACAGCTGACTGTGTGTGCCTGTACGAGAGAGAGAGACAGACAGACGGAGAGCAGGGTTGGAAGATGATCGTTCACTTGATGAAAAAAGTATATGACACGAGTGCCTGTCAGCTCAAATAAGCTCTTTCCATCTCGCCATCTCCCCCGGTCTCCTGTGTGACACGCTACATTTACATTGCCAACTTAGATTAAGTTTATTTCACCCAGGTGACACAGAAGACAGCAAGTCAATCATGTGTTTGGCACTTTACGTGAGCAGGAGGGGGTCGGTGGCAATTGCAAGGTGAAAAGATAAGATTTAAATCTTAGCACGTGGGTCTTAAAAGAGGCTCGGAAGAAAAGGAGAAAACTGATCTGCAGATACTTCACTTGTGAATCTCTGCGATGGCTGTAGTCTGTTCATTCCCGAGAGGGTTGTTCAGGTCTTAAATCTGCAGGAAGGCAAAGAAAGATGTGCTGAAGTAGGGACACAACCTTTTGTTCCAAGACACCTGTGGCACACGTTCTTCATAGTTTTTCTTATTCTGCAGGTCTTATGTTTAGTGGCAATATGCTGCTGCTTGAATGTGGCTACTTGAATGTAACACAGTGACTGCAACAGGATGAAAACAGCTGCCTAGTGTTCGCAAACATGCCAACCCACCCCTCTACAGCAATTTGTGGTTCAGGAGATATGCACTGGAAATACATTTTGGTGGTAACAGCTGGGCACAGTCACTGTGCACAGATTCCCAGTGTCTTGTTGTCACAGCGAGTTTGCCAGGTTCTCCATTTTGCCAGCAGAGAGACAGAGATGTGGCCAAATGTATTGGTACCTTTAGAAAATCAAACACACACACAAAATAATGTTAGTCATAGTGGTGGAATCTCATATAACATATGGCCTGAGTTTCAGGTATCGAGGTCAGTGTATGTACGAATAATTCCTAATTCTAACA
This sequence comes from Pundamilia nyererei, assembly GCF_000239375.1. NCBI lineage: Eukaryota > Metazoa > Chordata > Actinopteri > Cichliformes > Cichlidae > Pundamilia > Pundamilia nyererei. The sequence continues at coordinate 1,518,220 of NW_005187402.1, read as the reverse complement.
TGGTCATTCGAAGCATACAACTCTTACTGTGAGCACACCTACTGGCCAGACAGAAGGAATGCTATTTATTTAGCAGAATTAAAATGGCTTATTTCAGACAGCAGATATGCTGCTGTCTGAAATAATAAGGATTAGTTTAGTCACGTCTTTTATTCCAGTGGGACCTCCCTGTAACCAGGGTAATTTAAATCAGTGGGTAAATGTTTTAAATATAATAACTGCATTCACTGATGTAGAGGAACAGAGGGCACATGCCCCTCTCCTGTTTTTATAAAACATAAATGATGTTGATAACATTACATGTGGGCAGTCCTTTTAACTAAAAATAACACAAACAAAACTCTCCATCATCATTTGTTGGGTTGATGATACCAACCCTTGCTCAATTGATACTATCGATATGGCACCAAGTAAATCAATAGAAAATAAGCCAAAACAAAAATTAAATTTCTATATATTGCTAGTATTGATCCAATACTGATACCAGTGTTGGTGTTGATACCATTGAGCTTTGTGGGGTCTTTCATAAACTGTTCATGATGATCCTAAATGTCTGCAGAGATTCCACATCCCAGCGACCTTCAGGATTACAGACCCGTGGCACTGATTTCCCACTTCAAGAAAGACTTATCCGCTTTCCTGTTCACCTCTACACCACAGACTTCAGCCACTGCACAGAGATCTGCCATCAAGTTTTCTGATGACTCTGAGGGAGAGAGGGGTCTTTCAACATCTGTCAGTCAATGCTCGGGATTTTCACAGCAATAGACTGAGATTACCCATAATGCATCACTGAACGACACAGGAAATCATTCCTGCCTGTGGCCATCTTCCTGTACAGCTCCTCCACATAATGCACAGTACACACTGCTGTGCACATGCTCTACAGTAAAATAACAAAGTTTTACAGGAGAGTTAAATGAGTAAAATGTTAGAGTAAAATGTCAATCATAGATATGTAATCTCCGTAATATTCTGGATATTTATAATTGAGCTATTTGCATATATTAGAGCCATTTCTTTTATTTTGTAACTATGTATTTCTTTCTATTATTTCATTTAGTTCAGTCTGATACTGTCTTATTGTTTTTTGGAGCAACTGTAACCACACGGTTTCCTCAGGGATTAATAAAGAGTTCTGAATCTGAACATGTTAATAATACACTTTCAGAGCAAATAGTTATTGAGGTGAGAGTATGGATCATGTTGCCCCATGTGTGGATGTGGAATCATAATCAAAGATATCAATTCTCAGGTGATAGTTTGTCACAATTTCCTAAAAAACAAACAAAAAAACCCAAGATTTATTTAGATTTTAGGTCATTGTTAGAAAAACTGCTGGCTACATGTAATGGGTCATTAATCAGGACACAGTTCATGGTGGTAACCAGACACTGTTGATATCAGTATTGTTATCTTTCCACTATTTAAAGCATCCTTCTGGTTCATCTAGTATCTGTTTTCCTTCTGTGTCCACATCCAGGGATTTTGGCCTGGTCCCCTGGAGTTCCTTATAATATCTGCAGCTGTTCTTTGGTTCTTTGGTGTCAATGAGACACATAACTGAAAGTCTAAACGGCTTAATGATGACACCGATACCACAGCTGCTCACTGCATGTTCTTTGCTGGTCATCTCTTAAGCCTATACTGCTCTGTGACATACATATGACAATGTTACTGCAGCTGTGTGTATTGACACATTTAGAAGTCCATAGTCCAATAATTACCTTTTTGCTCTGATGGGATAAGTTAATTTTGTGAATGCTATTATGGAGCTTTGCCATATGATAAATTGATTCTGATGTATAATGGAATTTTCTTTATTATGGAGTTTTCACCTGTGCATTGTTGGTGAGTTACAGCAGTATGGTCTCATTCATTACTGTCAGCCCGCAGGTCTGAAGCTCCTGTAATCGCATCAGAGTGGCACATATGTTAGGTCCCCAGGGTCACATTTGATCTCCGTCTCCTCCCCTCAGTATGGCTGTGTGGCAGATCTCTAACTCCAATATCTTTAGAAAACTTGGAGGAACGCTTCGATTTGGAACTTTTAACTGTTGCCCCTCCCTTCCTTCCCTCCCCATCTCCAGCTGCCTCCCTCTTCCCGCTCCACCACAACCACCCACACATGCAGGACCTTGGAGTAGGGGTATGTCACCAGGGTGCAGAGGAGGCTACCCCCCCCCCGTCCCCTTCTGGCTGCCTCTGCCTCAATTTTATCCCACAACTTAGACATTCACATTACTCACACTCTCATTACACATACATGCATTCATCTTTAGTAGGCTTGATTACTGTAACAGCATCTTTACAGGTTTACCTAAAAAATCAGTCTAAAAACTACAGCTCATTCAGAACTCTGCTGCTCGAGTCCTCACTAAGACCCAAAAAAGTGGACCACATCAGTCCAGCTCTGAGGTCTTTACACTGGCTGCCTGTCCGTCAGAGGATAGACTTTAAAGTTCTGATGCTGG
>NW_005187402.1:1510344-1513620 GCF_000239375.1 Pundamilia nyererei | reverse complement strand
AAAAAAAAAAAAAAAAAAAAAGGAACTTTTAACTGTTTTTTATATACGTTTAACATCTTTTCTATCCATACACCACATGCACATTTTCTGTGAAGTAATGCAAAGTTTAGAATCTAAATTTATAATTACAGGACAGTCTGAGCGATTAACGCCCAGAATATTTTCTCTGGCTTCACACGTTTATCACCTCTCTCCTCACTTCTACAACTCCCAGCAAAAGGCCAATATTGGGTTCAGTTAGGACCACCGTTTTAAAAAGATTGTTTCCGTCTTCAGTATTTTAGGTCTGGTGGCCAAAACTCCAGCACAGAACAGGCAGCTGTGAGGGCCTGTGGCTCAGGAGATTAAGCCGGTTGTCCACCAACTGGAAGGTCTGCGATTTGATCCATGGCTCCCTCTAAGTTGCTCTCAATGCATCCATCATTGTGAGAGTCTGTGTGTGACAGAAACTGCTTAAAGGCATGGAATAAAGTGCTGTATGAATGTGTGTATAAAGGGGTGAATACAGCTTCTACAAAACGTACTTTGAGGGCTCAGAGTAGAGAAGTGCTATAAAAAGCAATCCATAACAGATCAGTGACAACAGATTTAACATTCGTTAAAGTCAAACAAAGCTTGAAAGTAGGAGCAGGGTGGATGGAGTTTGCAGAGTGGCTCGCTGGAACAACTGTGGGCAGGCTTAAGCAGCTTAAATAGTGCATCCTTTCTGAGATGTGCCAATTACCAGCTATGAGCTGATGTGGTGCAGCCTTGAAATGAGTCAATCAGCTGTGGTCATGGCTTAGCTTCACTTTCTACAGAGTCCTGATTATTATTATAATGAACGTTCAGGCTTGACTGTTGAACTTTGTAGTTATTTTGATGGTATTGCTCATGTGATGTTGCATGCTTACAGCAGCTGAAAAACATAAATTAAAGAAAGTCCTTTTTGTTGCCTTATCAAAACGACTGTTAATGTCTAAACCTAATGCAAGCTGCTTTTTTTGTATTTTCAGATATATTATAAGGTAATTTTCTGGTTGATGGTGACTTCCTATCATGACTCATTTGTTTTTCTTTGATTTGGTGAGACACTTCACTGATGTCCTGTGTTTTGAAACAGCAGGAAGTGACAGTTTATGACTGTTTCATTAGTGATTGTGTATATGTGAGGCATAGGGCTCTGAAAGAGTCGTCTAAACAGAGTTTGAGGAGCACTTTGTGGTTGTTAACAATTTATTTGGCTTATTTGTAGATGTTTTTAGATCATTTCCAATATAAGGAAGAACTCCCACTCTTTGTATTTTTGATTTTGCAAGAGATCCTCAGCGGAAGGATGAATGAATGGGGCTCTATTAAGCCACACTTTGAAGTGTTTTTTTTTTTTTTTTTCAAAATGATTCATCATCCCTTTGACAGAAAGGGTTCAGACATTATGTTACGTGTATTTTCTGCTGGGTTGAATTGTTGTAAAATGCATTTCTGTAAGTATTCAGGATGAACCGCTTCATAAAACGTGTACGTCATCAAGGGACTAAATCAGCATGCAAACTGTACCAAGTGCCAGTTTGGATATCTACAGCAGGTTTAAACCCCAAATGTAAGTTAATTCATGAAATTATTGTATCACTCAGTACATTTAAAAAAAACACATTAAACATTTCAAATCAGTCAAAATGTGCCAACAGAAATTGTTTAGGTTTTTTGTGACTCTGTGTAGAGCTGCAATCTGCCGAGTAACTAATAAACTCATGCTGAAGCCTTCAACAAACAGATTATTGATAAACGCCTTATTATTATTATTAGTATTAGTATTATTATTATTGATTGATTGATTTTGTAAATGAACAAGCTGTTATGGTACTGCACAGCATTTTTATTTTAACAATACATGATTTCTCGTTGATTGACTTGCTGTATTCCCCTGATCCCGACACTGACACTAATAGAATTCACACCTCTTCTGTAGACCCTTCATTTCCATACTAATACACTGCTGTGTCTCTCACTGATTCAAGGTATTCCCTTGGTGATACTGAAATTACAAAACTACCCTGACAGCCCACTTGACAGTGGGAAAAAAAAAACGCATACACATTGTTGTTATTCAAATGAGGTGTGAGTCACTTTAAGGCATTCACTTGCTACTTGTTAGAAACCCTTTTTCAAGAACTTGGGGAAATTTTAATTGGTTCAACACTGACATTCACTAGTGTTTTTGCCATTTTGAAGCCTAAACCAATCCTGTGTAAGTTCTGCTCCAACAGGCTGTTATACAGATATTGTAGTGGGCTATCTGCTAGAGGGCTTTCTCCTCATCCACGTACTAAGATGATGTGAGTAGATGTCTTACGCTGTGCTGCGAGTGATGTTCTTTATGTGTAAAAAACAGAAAAGAATGAAGGTGACAGATTAGTGCAGTCATTTTGTTCCTGCACTTGGTCCTAGGAGACTAAACGCATAAAAAGTAAGACAGGAGTAAGAGAGGAGTTCAGAGGAGGAATAGAGGGAGTGAAAGGAAGAGGCAGAATACATGATTCTGACAGATTCCAGTTTAGACCCAGATCCTTTTCATCTTGACAAGATGATAAGGTATTTCAGTCTCAGGCATCAGGAGCAGCTACAAGATGGCTGGTGGAAATGCTGCAGAACAAGCAGGACTACCTTAAGGAGTTAAACTGAGCGATAAAACAAGAAAAGCCTTTGTCAGGATCCAGGATCCTGATTGGTACTCAAACATCAACATGTCATGGACTTAGAAACACTTTATCACTCAGGTTTTTATGCCAGACAGAATTTGAGTAAAAGACACTGCCCACTTGATCTTTAGCTAAAGGCACTTAAATGATCCTGACAGCACCAAGAAAAACAAAGATTTTCTCCTCAGATTAGACAAAAACACAACTGTTTGGAGAGATCCCCAAGCACTTAGTTAGGCAAATACCAAACAATACTCCTGATATCATCCCTGTGGTGAAGCATGGGGGAAGCAGCATCACACTGTGGCATCACTTCTCTGGTGTAGGAAGGCTGGTTTGAACTGACAGAAGAAAGAATGCCATCAAATACAAGAACGTGATTCACAGTGCAGTTGGCCGGATACTGGGCACCGTCCCTCTGAGCATGTCAGTGAGCGGAGAGATGGAGCGAAGACTATTCTTTAATGACCCAAACAAAGCCCGTACCTAACCCCCAAAATCTCTTGTTTGATGATCTTTTACACACACACACACACACACACACACACACACACACACACACACACACACACACACACACACACACACACACACACAC
>NW_005187402.1:1492073-1510324 GCF_000239375.1 Pundamilia nyererei | reverse complement strand
CACACACACACACACACACACACACACACACACAGGAAAACTAAAGTGGAAAATGATCGGTGATAAGAAATGTTACAGAAACAGCTTTAACCACAGTTTGCATGATTAACTTTAAACATTATAAGTCAGCTTGATAATTATTACTGTCTCAGTCTTTTAAAATGCTACGGTAAGAAAGGATTGCAAAGAAATTCAAGAAGAATTCAACTAAAAATAAAAGTACAAACACATTTAAAAAACTGCATTAACTTTGTAATAAAACAGGTGTGGTATCTGCAATGGAAAACAACCCTACCACATTTTATCTTTTGGAGAAAACATATATTAGTATTGTTAAAGCACAGCTATAATTTGCTGTATAATTTCCTACATTCCATATTTATGTCTAAGTTCCCGTTTACTGCTTCACATTCCACTTTTTTATGACTTAGTACACGAAATAGAAACTGCATGCTGTAAATGCATCTGATGAATCTGACATAAGTCTGAAGGCTAACTGTGCAGTAGTCTAAAAGGCCTCGGGGTAACAGAGATCAAGCCGTAACATATGAAAGCAGGTTAATGAGGTGGATGCAGCGTATAAAAATGTAGACAAGGAGAGAAGGCAAGCATCTTCTAAAGTACCGACAAATAGACAAAGTCAGATAACTGCTAACTGCTTTTTCCTCCAGCAAAAGGCAAACAGGTTCATTTGAGTTTTACACTTGTTCTTATTTAGTTGATCAGATTTGAAACGCAAGTAAACTTTAACCGGACCAGACAGCCTCTGGCTTCACTCTTGAGTTTATCAATTCATTTTTATGACTGGCATTTGTTACAGTTTCAGATTATTCTTTGATTTCTTCCACTAAAGACAGACACCAGGTTTGCATACACACACGATAGATTATATTGCTTCCCATTAGCTATATTTATAATAATCAGCTTGTGTTTTAGAAAACACTAATGCACATCCATAATTTGTCATCACTTCTCCCATAATGTGAAAGCAAAATGATTAACCTTGATGGTGGAAATCTGTGCTTCACAAATGTTAAGACTGAAACCTGTGTTCAAGAAAGCCATTACAGTGTTTACTTTTTAGCTTTGTTGCTCTTTGCATAATGTTGCTAGTAATGGTATTACACAAGCAATGCCACACGATGAGTCATTTCTGAAGGTTGGCCAATGTAACCCATTCAGTTTTATTTGGATTCATCCTTGTTTGGCATTTATCTCTATTTCTCAGAAGGTATATTATTATTAAGGTATATTATGGTTTCATAACTTTTACATAACTATGTTTTTAGTTTGCATTAATGGGATTTGTTTTTTGTTTACAGTTTTTCTACATCAGACATCAGATCCATGTCAGACAGCGCTCGGGTTTTTTTTTACTTCTACTTGCACAAATGCATCTAAATAAAGCAAATATACAATGCAAGCTTTTATAAAATTGGTCAAATAAAATTTAGATTAGCCTATTTCCATACAATGCTGTCTCATTACTATTTAGGTCCAAACTCTGAAAGTGTAAAAATTCTATTGCTCCATTTATTTATGTAAATATTTGCACATTTTTGGTGGACCAGATATGATTGAAAACCCCAAAAAATTATACATCAAGAGAAATGTTGAAATGTCCATATTTTGGGGTGTTTGGCTTTTCTCTAATATCTTAAATTTCTTAATAATGTTCAACTAGTTGTTTTACTTTTACCATGAAATGTTTACTAATTATCAGATTGTTGGGTCTGTGTTTCGACAAGCCCCGCTAATTCTTGAGACTTATTCATCATGAAGAAAACAAGACAGTCGATCGATCAAACACTTGCGCAAGGGAGGCCTGTGTCCACCACGAAAATGACCTCGACCACGACCTCCCTTGCTGCCCTTTTTATTGAGACACAGTTCACACAAAACACGCCAGAACCACGCCCACATGGTCCTAAGACAAGGCATTTGTATGTATATGTGTGAACTTCTGTGAGAATGTGTTATGTGAGAATGTGTGTGTGTGTGTGTTATGCGAGAGTGTGTGTGTATGTGTTTGTGTGTGTATGTGTGTGTGTGTGTTATGTGAGAGTGTGTGTGTGTGTGTGTTATGTGAGAGTGTGTGTGTGTGATCCTGTTGATCAAAGGGTCATATAACATAAAAGCACAAGAGGAACATCCTTGGTCATAAAGAGGGTCTCCCCCACACCCTAGATGGTTCACCCTAGATAATACAGTGAAGCCATACAAAGGGGAGGAAGTTTGCCAACATCAAACAAGGGTGTTCCTGTGATAAAAACACTACCGCCTCCCCTCCCAGAATCTTAAGGATCTGGGGAGGGGAGGACAGAAATAATTTTTTAAAACTATGTACAAATGGTAAACATAAAAATGACAAACATTTAATATTTGAACTTAACACAGATATATCCTAATTTTATTTTTTACAGTTTTGTCTAATATAAATATAAAGATTTCATAAACTTAATATCTATAAATGATTTCATAGCTGATAAGAATGTGAAACATGTTTAACCCAACGCATTTTGACAAAGCCAGGTTGCATTTCATATTTATAGCAACTACCACTGTATCTGTGTACATTTATTTATTATGTGCTTTTAAAATATACTAAACTATTCACCATCACATGACATATTTATCTAACAGTACCGGTTCCAATGCAACATTTAAGCACTCTCGTGTTGCCATGAGCAGTAGTGCATGAGTAACTGTGTAACTGCATTGCGTTTGTAATTCTTGTGAATACTGTATCTCAGTGGTACAACAGTGGTCTACAATGTAACAAGCTCCAGACTTGAGGGACCAGAGTTTGTTAAGAACATGTAGAATTTATGTTTGGCTGTAAGACAAGAAAACATACATGTGACAAACTCATAGCAGTGCACCGATAGATTATGTAGCTGTCATATATTAGCCAGTGTAGCAGAACATTACATAAGAGGGCTTTAAGTGGAAGGAGCAAAGGGAAGTGGGTGGGGTGAGCACTGTTAATGTAACACAGGTGTCACTGACATCAATTCTGTTGCGTTGAGAACAGCACACTCCTGCCCTGCACTGATGCTCTGAGGTAGTAAATATTTTTATGTCCTTTCAGTCCAACAAATGTTTTTCTAGACAGAAGTCTGTGAATTAATTTGATTACACAAGATGTTGACTTGTGCTGAATAACAGAAGCCAATAATGTTTTTATCAGCCACAAGTGTGCTCCCTGTATTGTTTTAGTGTTATGAGAATGTAAGTGGGAAGTACCACAGAGCCAGTTTTGACTATTTTGAGTTGAGTTTAATAATGTGGACAGATTTTATCAGTGTGATTGCTTACATTTACCCCGGTCAACAGTTTACTGAATAACCACAAGATTAGGCATTTTTGGTAAAGTCACTTTTTAAATATTACACCATATAAATACTATTAATAGAAAATGTAATAATTGTGTAATTTACTGGATATAGACTTTTAACAGCTGGTAATCAAGCATCCTTCTTTTTGAAAGGCCCACAAACATGGCCACCCACCTTGGTGCTGCTGGCTGGTCCCAGACATGACAGACTAAGGCAGCTCAGAGCAATGTTAGTGATACGACTGGCAAACGAGAGCAAAGTCAAACACAAAAGATTCCAATTTAAATAAATGGGAGCTTATTTGACACGAAGACAAATCTTTTTTAATCCGTTCGACCGTCGATGCTGCTGCACTCACATGTGTTTCAACGGTTTATTGTTCCTGTATGTTATATGTTAGTCCACAAATATGCCAAAAGAAGACCTGCAAGGTAAAAACAGAACAAATGTCATATTTTACATATAGTGAATATACCCAGCTTTAATCAGCAGCAGTAACTTGCTGTTTCATAAACTGTGATGAGTTCCAGTTTCCTCACATGGAACACTTAGATCCAGATGTGAGCTTAACAAGTATCTGCTGTAAACTTAGTATCAAGAACCAGGTCAGCCACAAATCTATACAGGCTGTATAGATGTAAATATATACAAATATTGTGTTCATCTCTTTATTCCAGTAAGAGTCTTCATAACCTGCAGACAGATGCCAGTAATAGGCTTTGCGGCCACCAACAGAATCCACTCTCGCTGTTGCAGAGCACAGTCCCGAGGCTTAACCCTTTGGGACCTTTCCAGAAGGAGTGACTTTCTAACGCTCTGTGTTTCAGCGTTTCAGTCATCTGTTTTAAGTTTGAGTGCTAGTGAGACCCAGCCACTACCCATAATGCTAGCTATTTTAAAAGCTGAATACTATCAGATAACAGCAAAGCCTTATTTAGAAATGGTCTCCCTGAAGTCTCTATACTGGCACAAAATATTTATTCTGCTTTTTGCTAATTCCAACCCAGAAACGCAGCGTGTTATCTAATAAAAAACAAACAAACCACTATTTCCCACAGAAATTATCGACCGGCACTATTTCAGTCGCTGGCACAAGGGTGCCAGACTACTGAGTACAAGCAGCTAAATATGGACTCCATAGGGAGTCCAGCAATCAAGGACAAGACAGTCATTTCCCAGTCTAAAATGCCAATGTCTGGAATTATTTTAATGCTGAGAGTTAAAACTGAACTTTATTTTATTTATTAAGTTTGTTTCCACAAGAGTCTCATTTAGTGCATAGGAAAAAATACCCAAATATCCAAACAACAAGATGAATGACAGTACATGAGTGACGATGAATAAGAACTGAACACATATTTAAGTGAAACAGTAATGATACGAGATATGCTGAACTTTATGAAAAGGTTACTTTTCTATTTTAATTAGGGTCTGATACTCGACGTCACTGTCTCTAGAATAGAATAAATACAGTTTTCACAAATGGCTGATCAAATATGATCCTTCACTGCTAAAGGGTCAACATGGCCCTAGTCTTAATTTGAATATGACAAGAAAATGTCAGCAGCCATTCTGTAGTTGATCTATGGCAGAGGTCCCCAACCTTTTTTGTGCCACGGACCGGTTTATGTCCGAGCATATTTTCACAGATAAATAAGGTGTCACGGATAAATACAACTAAATAAAACCAGTATTATTCATAACACACGGGAAAAGACCCAGGGAAACCAAGTTAACAATAAAAACGATAAAACAAATAACGCTAAAAACCCTGAAAACCATAAATTTCACACCTGAACCTCAACTCTCGCAGCCCAGTACCAACTAACTCATGGACCGGTACCAGTCCGTAGCCCGGTGGTTGGGGACCACTGGTCTATGGTACATACCGTTGACCTAACATCCTATCATAACAATATGATAAAAGTATTTTAAGAGGGGTACAAATCCATAGTATCTCCAAAAATAACAGACTTTTAGTTGCTTTTCTTTTTGCTGCTGTTTTTGTATCACTGAGAATAAAATCACAGATACTGTTTTTTCTCTTCACTTTAGCTTCACCTAGCTATCATCGATACTTTCCATCATTGATGTTGGCTTACAAAATGCATCAGTGTTGGCACTCTGTCAAATTCAACACATTACATGGTTACAGAGAGCCACAGATAAGGAGTAATTAGCAATGGAGTGTGCATATTTACCATCAATCACAATATATATATCATTATTTTTAAAAGCAGTCTCCTTACATATGATCAAATCAAAGAGTGCAGAGAAAAATGAAGACTAATGAAAAGGCAACCCTTTGTTTGACACCAAAAATGCTTATTACAACTGAAAAAAGCATCACCAGATACTTTTATTGTAATCTTAAAGTAAATCTGTGGCTCGCATGTATGAAGACTGTGTGCAGTGCAGTGTTGCAGGAGCCAAGCTGAGACAAGCTGAGAGTTCTTTTCTTGGCTTATTTTGCAGTGAGCGTGCTATGACCCTGGGCTCATGGCCAGAACGCTATAGCTGAAATGCCTCTGGAGTGCTAATGCTGTTCTCCAATGTAGTTATTATTTGTTATCGGTTTTATCTTTCCCAGGAAATGGGTAAGAATCCAAAAAGCTCCAAGCACACTATGCTGTGACCGTGGACTGTATAATGCAACGACTGTGTCACCCTTTTGCTTTTGCCACATTTTTAAGCCTTTCCTTTAACTTTTGGTCCACGAACACGTTGGATTTTTTCAAGACCAAATGGATCATTTCTGAAGAAGGTAAGATGGTAGATATGATTTTTGTAACAGCAATAACTAAATAAATAAATAATAAAGTCCTCCCCTCCTGTCAGCCTGTATACTTAGAGGTGAAGTGGGATAACATCAAAGTTGCTTCCACCAAGAGTAAAGTGCTTCTTCTAATTGAGCAGCTTCCTGCTGCAGATCACAGTGGTGAATGGGTCTGGGAGTTTTATTTCGTGCACTTTTTACTTTGTTTCTTGAACAGAAAATAATTGGATTACAGTGGGGGACCAAACGCCGATATATGGCGTTGCGTTGATTGAGCTCTGATATCAAGTTTGTGCCTCTTGCACCCTGTTGTGTGTTTTCTGGCACTTTTAGTTATAACTTTCAAACCTCGGTGAACAAATGCAAGAACACTGCAGTAACTAATGACTTATTTCATAGACAGCAGGAAACACAAGTCACACATATTTGAATGTGCAGCACAAAGAGAGCGTACATATGTTACAAGTGAAGTTAGTTTTTAATGATTTATTTGAATGAGATGTACAGTCATCAAAGTAGGAATCCATCCAGGTCCCAGATTAAATCCCACGCTTGGTGAAAGATTTCAGTGTACACATTTCTCTTGCAGACTAAAACATGCATTTCAGCAAATATAACAGCCTGAACTGCCAATCTGAATGGGTTTTCTGACATTGTTATTGTTGGCCTATGTTTTGTGTTGTAGTTACTGTTAAAGGGGGTCTGTTCTGCTTTTTCCTAACTTTTCCTGGTAGAGAAGTTAAAAGCTTAGACTTCACACATGACCCTCATTATGTCTCTGAATAAGGGCTAGGGGATGAGGGGAGTAACAGCTGAAGGGTAAAACTGTAAAAATACAGTTCTGCTGAAAAGGACTTGCCTCAAAAAGACGGCTACACCACTATAAAGGACGGCGCAGACATCCTAAGAAGAAGCAGAGGTGATTATACAAATCAAAGGAAAATCCCTGTGCTGCCAGTAGACACTAGCTGATCAGTAGCTCCCAAAACAACACTAATCTCACAGTCAAACCACTTAAACAAGACACACCGCTACAGCTCGCTACTCTCAGGGCTTGCTCACACACTGACCGAGCAGCTCTCCTCCAGCTTTTAAACTGTTGGGTGGCTGAGTGGAGCCAGCTGCACACTGACTCCTCATGGATACACAGGGCAGCCGAGGAAAGAGAAACAGGACACACCCACACAAATCATACGGGCCTGCTAAGAGCCGTAACAGTCCTGTATGATGTCACTGAGAGCAAATATGCCAACGTGGGCAGAGCATAGACACACGGGTAGCCAATCAAAAGAAAGCTTAGAAAAAAAAGACATCAGTTAAAACAGCTTCCTTGATGCAGGGGATGAACTGAGAAATAGCACAGCTCTGTGCTGTTCATTGGCATTTACTGTTTTCATTCTCATAAAGCAATTGAAATAGAAAATACCACGTATTATTGCATCCAGCAGTTTAACCAATGTTTGAATTTTTGGGTGAATAACCAATTTCCCCCAAAACAAGCACTTTAAAGATGTTGAATTTATTATTATTTGTTTGTTTTGGTCTTGATTTGCTGAGGAATAAAAAATGGGTGAAAAATATATGTTTATTTTTTTAAGCACAATTGTCACTGTCACAGCTAACACCTAGAGCATTGGCATTTTCTGTCAAATACAGAGATAATAATGAGAAGAAAGAACCGGCTCTGAGAAAACTAGAAGAAGAAAAGGAGATGCAGGCAAAATGGGAGTTCATGAAGCGGTGCAACAGATGAAGAAAAACATGGACAGTGACAAAGGCAGCACGGCATTATGCTACCAGCAGCGCAGCTGGACACAGATTGAACACATAATGCTATGCTCCAGTGTTTCTGACACCAAAGTGTCTCAGTCACATCCATGCACGCCCATAAAGTATCACTACTTCCCTCCGCTGTTTGAGAATACATGACAGTGCTGTTCCCTGGCTGAGTGGGCAGTGTGTGGATGTGACACCTCCAACCAGCCGTGACTGTGTCTCTAGCATTTGTTCTCCCTTTTATGTAAGGTGTTCACACCTATGGGTAACTTAGAATTTCCAATTAACCTAACCCCATTAACTGCATGCCTTTGGATTGTGGGAGGAAGGCAGAGTACCCGGAGAGAACCCACGCAAACACTCCATCACCCCCTTGTCCTCACCCCTTCCTCTCCTGTTCATAGTAGTTATGTCAGCCATAATATTTACTGTACTTAAACCCTGACTAATGCTGTTTCAGTGCCTTCCTTCCCTGTCGCAGATAATTGTCTTGATCAATACGGACCCATCCCATATCAGTGAAAATTTTCACTGCTCATTTTCTGCAAAGCCTCCCGTGTTACTTTCTGATGGTATTTGTGAGAATTGGCAGTGAGTTTTCTGACACAGTCAAATTGAACAGTGGGAGGAATATTTAAACAGATCTAGCAAAGAAGAAGACAGCAGACAAGGGCAAGGATTTCTAGAATAAACTAAGACTGATGTAAAGATGTGGCTCATATCACCTGCATTGGAATGGAGATTTGTCAAATCCCTCTTTGTCAAGTTTCTGTAACACTTTGAAACAGCCACTGTTCCAATAACTAAACAACAAAGAACCAGAAATAGGAAGTATGGCTGTATGTATGCATCAAACATGTTCTAAATTAATTATGTAATAGTACCAGACAAGCAGAGTGTGTTTTCCCCTATGCCTTATAATTGTAATGTTTATTGTTGTTTCAGTAACTCAAATACAGTCGATACACAAACACTTTTAATGTGTATCATAACCTGAACATACTTGTAACAATATGCTAAAGTTTTTTATTCAGTTTTTTTAAGCTGATGTATAAAAGAGGAGGACACAGGTGGACTACATTTTGCAGAAGGTGCAATCAGGAAGAGATAAGATCCTGTAAGGTGTTGTTCTGGAGGGGGCGAATGTAGCAAAGCAGCATTAGATGGTCGTCTTTAGGATGATTTTGGAAATGAAGAAGAGGAAGCACATTAAAGCAGAGCCAAAGCTTAAATTGGGGAAAGTGAGTGGTAGAGAAGAGTTACCAGCTGTCTGGGAAAGTACAGCTATAGTGCTGAAAGAAACTGCCAAGAAGGTTTTGGTGAATCCAAAGAAGAGGACAAGGAGACTTGGTGGTGTAATGAGGAAGTAGAAAATATTCAAAGAAGAAGAGCATCAAAGAAACATTGGGTAGTCGGGGAGTACTGTGAGGACAGGCACACAGCAAAGAGAGATAAAGGCAAAGGAAAAGGCAAGTGAACCAGAACAGAACAATATTGTCCTGAACGGGTCTGCTTCAACCCACCAGCAGTGACATAACATCTCCCTGAATGTGTGCAGGAAGTGAAAGTGACACTGACTAATCTAGTGGACAGTTAGTGGTTCACACAGTGGCGCCACACATAGCAGGTCTCACGCAGCAAGTGTGATAATCATAATTTGGGCTGGAAATGTTGGCACGAGGCCAGCGCTCATGGCTGTCGAACAATTAATATTAAAGCAACTGAGCCGATATAACTGAACTCTAACATGCTGTGTCTAACATCAACCCGGTGATACACAGCTATGAAATAAGCTCGAGTGTCACAGCACAGTCTGGTTCCCTAACTACGAGGAGAAACTCTTCTTTTTAAACAGGCACCAATTTTGCAAAAGAGAGTAAAAAAACAATTATTTATTGTATGTTATTGTGTCATAGCAACAATTGGACAGAATTTGGGACAAACATTCATCTGTTTCCAAGGATGTATGTAGTTAAAGGATCGTGGCTCAAGATTTGGGAGTTCACCATGTAATCGGAAGGTTGCCGGTTCGAGCCCCGGCAATGTTTGTCATTTTCCCATGCAGTGTTCTGTTGGTTAATATGGAGTGTAATATCTGCTACATACATTCATGGTTCCCAGACGATCGATCGTAATCATCTTGGTGCTGTATTTGACTTTTCATAGCACACCAACATAAGTGACATTTGTGGCTTTCAGTGAAATATTTAAATGTGACCTGGATTGCTAAAAACAATTATATTGCTAATATTTTGGCAGTATCCTGACCTTTCCTTGTTAATAACCAGTTTTACTTTAATCAACAATGGCTGACATTGTCATAGAGTGCAACTCTTTTCAATTACAACTGTATTAAATGAAAATCTCAACAAAATGCAGCTAAAGGCTGTAGACTTACTTGCAGACTTAGATGTATACAGCTTCATTTATAGCTTTAGCTTTATTCTCGGTGAGGCCCAAAGTGCAGCTTAGATTGTTAGCAGATATGTGCAGCTCTCAAGAGAACTGACCAATCACTGCAGATCCCTTGCCAATCCCCAACACCCAGTCAGTTGTGAGACAAGTGAACTCAGCTTGGCACCTTGTCAGACAGTCTCTCCCCCACAGTCTGAAACTATTGGAGATGGTGTATGGTGGGTGGATGCAGTGTGTGTGTGTTTCCGGAATACCTTCAGGGGTATACTGTGGACCGAAATGAACAAGAACAGCGTGTTTGCTCTCGCATCGATGACTAAGGGCAATCAAGAGTGAATGTGTGAGTGTGGTTTTCTTGCTCCGTTGGGAATTTCACAGCTTTCCACGTGATGGTCAGTGTGACTTTTTCACTTGAGACCTGTGAATTGGGAGGGAATTGCTTTGAAATAAACTAAATATCTTTCCAGAACAATCCATCTTTGATGCTGTACTGGTTTCTTGGAGTGCTGCGGCTTGATTTTTGTATGGGCCAAGAGACACAGGTCATGTGGAAGCCTTTTTGTTCCAGTAATCTTTATTTTTGTCCTTCACTGTGTTTCAGATGAGGATTTTTACTACCATGAAAAAGCTTTTCCTTTTGACGAGCAGATAGTTTGAAATTTTCTCAGGCAGAGCACTGACAATGACTTTAAAATTACCGATAAGAAATGACAATTTGCTGGCAATAAAATGTTTATTAACAAGTCTAAATTGCTAAGTAAAGCATTTACACGCGACTCATAGATTAGATCTCACCACACAATGTCACTATGACATTACCGTGTACTGAAAGCATGAAAACAAAGACGTCTCTTGCCAAGTTTCCCAAACAAAATTGAATAACAGCCAATGAACACATCAAAGTGGATTTTGAGGCCATTACACCCTTACAAAAATAGATGACACATTTAAAGTTGCAGATAAAATACAAATTACACATTCCTGCCATTGAGTTCTAACATTCTCTGTTTCACATCCAACCATTTAATTACTAACACCTTGCTAGTCCCAGGTTGGGCCCCAATTTGGCTTCAGATGTCTTAATTCTCCATGGCGTAGATTCAAGAAGGTGCTGGAAACATTCCAGAGAGATGTTGACGTGATAATGCCATGCAGTTCTTGCAGATTTGTTGGCGGCACATGATATGAGTCTTCTATGTGTCAATGGGCAGTTGAACAAGTGTATCAATGAAGTTCACTGCCCTTCTACACCAGATCTTCTCCTACCTGCAAAACCCATTTTAACTGCTGCTTCTTTCTAAATCCAGTTGCAGCAACTGACACTTGACACTTAAAAAAACAACTCTCAAATGACATCCTGTACTTGTGTACAACTTAGCTTAGAGAATAACTTCACAAGGCAACTATTTAAACACAAGGCTGCTACACAGTGTATAGATGTTCCACAGATATATTGTTTTCTTTCTGCCACATTTCATCATCTCTTCAGTAAAACCAAAAACATCAAATGTGTAATTTACTATATTTTCTGCATATTACTGTCAATTAGTACGTTTAGACCTGTTCTAAAAACGGTCTTCCTTTTGATGTATTTGGTGTGTTTCCTGTGTTTTTGGTGGTCAGATGACAGTTTTAAATAACAAACAGTTGGCAATTCTTATTGGAAGTTCTGGTTCTTATCACTCTGATCTCTTTAATTCTGTGCCAGGTTAACAAAACTCACAGAGGAAATTAACCTGTGCAGTTTTGATGAAAAACCCAGGAACAGAAAATCGACCACTTCTCTGCGTTTCAGTGTCTGTTTAAAATCGATACATCAGATCTGATCAAATATGTTTGCAGCCAACCAGCAGAATCTGTCTGTTTACAGGAATGTAATGAAGTGCATCCAGTACATGACACTGCATTACAGAAATGTTTCCACATTTCATTTGAGAGACAAAAGGTAGACCAAGTTTGGTGTCTGCAATTACAGTATATTTAGTAAATAAAGCAATGATCTATAATCTCATCAGTCATTCTAAACACACTAATCAGGGTTAAGTGTGTTGGCGGTATAAATTGGATTAATTGGATCTTCTTTTTCTGTTTTTTTTCTTTTAGTTGTTGCTGTTTTCCCCAAACGATTACTTTTGAAAATCACTACATTTCTGAGATGAGTTGAACAACATCAACTTTCAATCAATCTGGAAGAGTTTTCTTTAATACCACATAGACACCCATGGTGACCATACTCAACATTTAGGCCTGGTCTCTTGGCAAGTTTAGAAATACTTGTGAAAATGCAATCTGTTTGTTCATGTACAGGGACACAGGTTTCTTTGTTACAGTCACCATGATTTTGAAAGTATTTCAACTGAATGAATGTTTGTCTTGAACAAAGTAAGCAAGAAAATTGAGCTTTGAAAAAGGCACCAGCTAAGGT
The DNA here is from genome assembly GCF_000239375.1 of Pundamilia nyererei. NCBI lineage: Eukaryota > Metazoa > Chordata > Actinopteri > Cichliformes > Cichlidae > Pundamilia > Pundamilia nyererei. The sequence continues at coordinate 1,497,594 of NW_005187402.1, read as the reverse complement.
ATCAGCTAACCGACTGAAAACAACATTAAACAGGGAAGAAAATATAGCTTAAATATAAAAGAAATACCAAAGAAAGTGTAAAAAGCATTGAGAGTGGAACTTGAGTGATATATGTCACCCTTTTCAACGTTCATGTATGCAGATCTAACAAATCAATGCATGAACATTCCTGTAAATGTTCAGGGCAAAAGGTTAAAAATGATGTCTGGGAACATGGCTCAATAGAAGTGCAATGTGACTGCAGTACTCACAAAAATCACCTATGCTTAGGATGCCACATGGAATATGTGTCTAACATCAATACAGACTGAAGTGGCCTTTGGAATTAGCTGAATAACAGTCTTTGGTGCCTTCAGTGGTACTTAGCAAGCTGGTTGCAAAGCCTTCCAAAATCTTTGACTTTACACACAACAACCTCATCAAGTGTTAAACAAGAAAGGTGTGGAAAACAGAACTGACAAGTGATTAATGATCCTGTGTGAAAACATCTTGAGAAAGATTGTCCGCAACCAGGCAAATTACATCTGTCAGGTTTGATGTGCAGAATTCACTGTTTCTCGGTCTTTTCTCAAATCGCTACAGCCAAAGAATGTGTTTAATGCTCACACAGCATGTCGGCAACACAACGGGTCAGCTAGAAGACGGAACAACTTGCACAATAGTTCTCTAAGATAACAGATGTTTTTAAGTTTTATTGCTGCTAGTGTATAAAAATCAACCACACAGTAATGCAGTCTTTACAAACATTTGTAAAATAATAAGTCATTCTAAGAAGCTCACTGATTTGAGACTTGGGACTGTAATAGGATGCCACCATTGTAACAAATCAGTTTGTCAAGCTCCTTCCCTCCTAGATAAACACTGTGCCATCTATGGGTTTCAATCGCTGAGCAATTCTAATGTCTTTTGTCCATATAGTGTTTAAAAATGCAAAACATCACTTTCCATTGTACGCAAGTGCGGCATTTGCACACTTCTGAATTTACAACCACCAGCTTTCTGTTGACTTTATGTGAGTCTGTATCAAGGACCTGTGTGAGCATACCATCCTTTAACTTCATGTAGTTGTTGCCATCTTGTTCCTGGTTAAAACATGATTAGTAACTGCTACTTTCAACTAGCAGTTATACTTAACTACTTATCAGCTACTTTTGTTCTCTCCAAATTAGCTATCATGTTAGCTTTGCTGATATTACACTGCTTAAATTACATATACAAGTTACATACTGGAGAATACCTCTGCAAATATGTTACAATGTTGAATTGGTATTATTATTATTTTTAAAAAGAAAATTTACTAGTGCTGTGAGTGTTAATCTTGTTAAAATGACGTGGATCGCCCCATGCACAGGGCGATCTGCGTTAACTCGCTAACGCAGACTTGCTGCGTTAATGCGGTTATGATGTTAACGTCATTTTAACAAAATTAACGCTGACAGCACTACAATTGACATATTTTAAACTTGAGGTTAGGGTTAAGATCGTCAGTAATGACGACGTAGACCTCGGTGTTAAGTACACTTTCAGTGAATAAGGAGTGCAGGAGCCTTGTTAAAGCTCTAGAAGAATTTGTCTCTTACCTCAATGTAAGTTAATTCTTTAAGAAAAAAAAGGGAGGAATAAATGCTAAAATATTCAGTAATACAAGACTTGTGAGCTGCTGCTGTTGTGGTGTATATGGTTAGAAAATGCCAGCCCAGTGAGGTGAAGGATGATTGCCTGGAAACTCTAATAGTATAAAGCTGGTATTTCCAAGGCTGTCCTTTAAAATGCCATAATACAGCTGCTGCTTTGTTTTTCTGCACTTGTGCCTGCAGCACATCCTTTTAAGTTGTGCTATCTTCTTATTTTTCACGGAGGCACAAGGTTTATTTGTGACTTTTATTACATCTCATCTAAAAGCAGAGTCAATGGATGTCCTTGGCTTTAAGCTAGGTTCTTAGTCAGTGGATGTGAGGAGAGGAAAAACAATCGTGCTAGTGTCATTTTGTTTAAGAAGAGAAGTTTAATTTTTTTTAATGATAAAGGAACAAATATGTACACTTGCTCGTTCCTTTAATCAGCATTATGAAAATTAGACAAGGTAAAAATTAAATGAGGTGCCCAGATACAAGAGGAAAGTCAGATGTTAAAGAATGTGAAAGCTGACAACTGGAAGTAAGAAAAAAGGTTTTCACATGTCTATCACTGCCACAGCTGGGAGAGATTCATGAGTTGGTATCAAAAATAGTACTTTGGATTTGGTGTGAGAAAGGAGCCAAAGTAGTAATACACTGGAGACAACATGACTGGAAACCATGCTTTATGAAGTCACATGTTATGGCTTGAATTATGCAAACTGAAAATAACCAACGTTTGTGTGTGCACTCAAGGGAAAGGAAACTAAGACAGATAGGAAGAAAACTGCTAAAGAGGTAAAAAAGTGGTTGAAAGAGTCACAAACAGATATGAATGTTGAAGTTGTATCTAGTTGGTGGACGGGCTTCTACTGATGTTCATGGTAAATGGTCTGTATTTATATAGCGCTTTACTAGTCCCTAAGGACTCCAAAGCGCTTTACATATCCAGTCATCCACCCATTCACACACACATTGGTGATGGCAGCTACATTGTAGCCACAGCCACCCTGGGTCGCACTGACAGAGGCGAGGCTGCCGGACACTGGTGCCACCGGGCCCTCTGACCACCACCAGTAGGCAACGGGTGAAGCGTCTTGCCCAAGGACACAACGACCGAGACTGTCCAAGCCGGGGCTCGAACCGGCAACCTTCCGATTACAAGCCGAACGCCCAACTCTTGAGCCACGATCGACCTTAAATGGAATAATAAAGTTTACGGCATTTGTAGATTGTCTGTGTGAAAATTACAGCTGATACCTACTGCGCTCTTTTTCACATCAACACTTTCATTCTTAGACTCCAGTAGGATTAATATGTATGATTCACATTTAAAAATGATCCTTTTTGTCTTTGAAGGTTTTTGGGCAATTTAATCTAAATCTTTTCTGATTGGCTGTTGCTCACAAATAGGTTTGAGTCCACCTGAGCAGGTGCTCACAGTTAAAGCTGTGTGCTGCAGATAGCCATATTATTATTAGCTGACATCACTGACATCATACAGATCCAGAGATGGAAAAACACCAAAACAAAGTATTTAGAGGAGGTCTGAATACTGAGCTGTTGTCTCATAGGGATAAGGTGTAGGTAATAAGGAGAAGCTTAATATGTATTTTAAAAAATCACTTAATTAGTAAACCAAACTTCCATTGATTCTTTATAATTTATTTTTATGTTCTGTGTTTATGTCACAGTGGATTCTGAGTCTGTAGTTCACAGGAAGATTTTCTTGGTTGGTAGATTTAAACTATTTTCTTTGCTTCTTTTCAGGTGAAACCACAGGCTGAGCAACGGATTCTCTCTTATAAACTGTCCCCAAATCATAGACTTTTAATTCCACAGTTACATTTGAGAGAGGACTAGGCTCATCTTTTTGATTTTTAGTCAGATGAGAAGTTATCGTCACAGCTAAACTCCTTCATCACTGATAATGAAGGAGTTGCAGTACCAGCAGGGTAAAGACAAGAGTTGAAGACTCTTAGGAAGGTATGAAGCATTCTTCTATACCACAAACAGTTAAACTAGACCACTAATATGTATATACATGTAAATGTGTTAATAATGTCTGTTGCCTTAAACTAAAATGCTGGTCTGCTCTGCTGGTACTGCAACTTATTGAAACTTATTGCAACTTCTGCAAGCGTGTTCATTTCATACTTTGGAGACACACCACGTCTATTACACGCTGTACCGTGATACTGCATTTGAATTAGAAACAGTTATTTGGAAACTTTGACAACCTTGATTTTGACAATCTTCCTTTGATGTAGTTGGTAACAGGTTGCTTCCCACCAGGTAACCTTTCAATATTAACAACAAAAAAATGCAAAAGCAAATGTTCCGAGTCAAACAAAGAAGGTTGCCACCATATTTTTACTCATGTGTGACTCAGCCATAAGACAGGATTACATCACTTGATCTTCATCAGTGTATGATTAGGATTCTGATAACCATTTAGGGCCATTTCAGCGTAAAGTCTGTTGATGTTCAGTGGAGATGTTTCTCACTGCAAACTGAAGTGCACTTTCAGATCCAAAGTGCTGATGCAGATAAATAGGGACTGTGTGTGTGTGTGTCTGTGTGCAGTGCTGTAGCTGCCTGCCCTATCTACAGAGCAATCATTTTATCTTAGTGCATACGTCCTTATCACTACAACCATTTAATGCACACACCTGACTGCCACTGAGTAACAGTCTCCTGTGATTAAAGTGTGTTGCTCTCCCAGGACTTGCATGCACACACACCTGACGGCTACCAAGTAATCGCCTCCTGTGATTACACTGTGTGTTCCACAGGGACCTACACACACATGCCATAACACACGGACCCACACACACAAATATACACAGTGCCATTTCACCCAAAGGAATAATCTCTGCAGCTGGTATTTAGAGTGAGTGAGCAAGTTTTCTCTAACTGGATTAGCGTGGCCGCTCCTGCTGCTGTCACAGGCGAGATAGAGCAGCTATAGTGCTGCAAAGCTTCCTAGTGATGGGAGAACATCCAGAAGGGAAGGGGGCTGCTGTGGCCACATCCAAGCTTCATCTCAAGTCTCAAATTTGTAATATCTTATTTTAGATATTTGGGAGTTGGGTCTCTCCAGGGCATGTCCACAACTTTTTTTTTTTTTTTACCCCCAACACCAGGCGAAGAAAAAGCTGCCTCAATCACATTTTGTGCTGATCATGAAAACACTCAGCCAAGCACTTTCTTTCCATATGAGGAGCATTTTAACCATGATACCTGCTAAAATCAGCAAACACTACTTACATACAATCTAAACACTTCCAAACTCCCAACAAATCAGTGACTTAGTCACCTGAGGGGAAAACTTGAGGTGCATTTTAAGAAAGTTTAGACATCACTGAATGGATACCGAGTAGCTGCATAAAGATGGTCAAGGCCATAAGGGAAATGTATGTATTATGAATGGGTTATGATTTACACAGACTGTTAACCATCAAGAGCTTATGAATGTGACTTGACCACGACCCGTTTTCATTCTCCTCGTGTCTTTTGTGTTTTGTTTGCTATGTTTCCTGGAAACACACTGGGTGTGTGTCTGTGAGCACAAATCTCAGGCGAGGCTTCAAATCCCACTGGGAGCTTTTCAGAAGAGCAGCATTGGTGCTGAGCTTCATTATGAAATATAATGGGAGACCAGTAGATGTTATCATATAGGTTTATTAGTTCATGACTGATTGTGTGTAAATGCTCATTTAGCTTGCGGTTATGTTTTGGGATGATTCTTAATTGAGTTGAGTTGATATTTTGGGATTTAATATAGCAGTGGGAAGGAGAGGCCAGTCATCTATGTGAGAGTTCCTGGGGCAAACCAATGTGACATACCAAAGTATTTGTTAATATAATGCAATATATGTGTTAGTTACGTGCAGGGATATATA
>NW_005187402.1:1466759-1484933 GCF_000239375.1 Pundamilia nyererei | reverse complement strand
TATATATATATTTGAGGTTTTGAACATTTGGCTTTTGGCACTGTTACCAAATTAGTTTCATGGGCTGATGCTTTGGGGCAAAAAAATACCACAAGTTGGTTGAGTTTTACTTCACTTTCATGCCTCTTTGTCAAAAACTTAAAGCTGCTGCCAGTGAATCTGACATGAAGATGGGATGAATCCCACTATGCCGTTCCTGCCTCTGACTTCCTGCTCTGCGCTGCTTAACACGGCTCCTGTGAAAAAAAAATAGACCCGACTCTATTTTTAGCAACATGGACCGGAGCGCTGCTTCTGGGAAGTGTCTAAAACATTCTGTCTGGGGGAATCACAAGCATTTTCTTGAGTGGTGGCGATTAGCTCTGTTGCACATATTTGAACAGCTGGGTCCAGGGTGGTTTTTGGGGTCACTGTGCAGAAATGTATAAATGTCAGCATGTCGATGCCTTACTGGTCTCCTTCAGTCAGCATCCATACCTGCTTCATACGATCATCACTAGCACTAAATGTCCCGCCACCTCCCGACTTACTGCTGTGTAGTAGATACAGGGTCAGTGCTAAGTTTGTTATGTTATTACATCAGCTCATCTATGACTGCATTCTCCAGCCTACCTCACTCACCTTTGGCCTTCTAGTCTGCCTGCCGGACCTCAGCCAATCGCACCACACTCCCAATCTACAGTCCTCTACCTGCTCGGCCATCTGCAACGCCAGGCCTTCAACCATCCACTCCATCTCCACTCCAGCAGCTATTCGAAGTCAGTGCCAGCCTGGGCTAAATTCCTGCTTGTGGGTCACTAAAATGTCTCTGACCTTAACAGAATTAGGGGAGATGGGAGTAAAGGAAGTGAAAGGTGCAAATGAGCCTGTTGAACTTCAGCATGTGCATTTGTGGTTTGCAGGGTTCAGTTACACTAAAATCAATTTCACTGCTATTTTAAAAACTGCCAGCAGGTGTTCATGTTTCTCAGCAGATGATGACTAATCCACGAGGGTTTTTTCTACCAATCCCTCAACTGTAGCTGAGAATCACCTCTTTTTATGTTTGAATTTGAGAGACAGTGACTGAAATGAGTCTGCTGATCTTGTAGTCTTCACATTTCTTTTGCTGCACGTATGCGCTTCGCTTGTGATTTTGATGATCCTCCTTCATTTCATTTCATTGAAATATCCAAATCCACTCAACAGATTATTTCTCAAATTCACTGAATGACTTGCTCCCGTGAGGAGGAGCACACTTTATATTGTGCATTTCATTAGGTTTTATGAGAGCTATAAAGTTATCTGACTACACTTATCCTCATCCTCGTCATGCGTTTCCCCTTCCGTTGTTCAGATTCATGGTTTTAATTTTATCTGAAATTTTATTAACTCTAAAATTCCCTCTAAGTGTCATAATCAGTGAGGCGGGCCGTGCTTACACAGAACTCAAGAGATCAGATCTTTGTCAAGGGACAAATCCATAGTCTTTATTTACAAGGTCCATAGAAGGGGAAAGTCCATTAATGAGCTCAGCGCTCAAATCACATGAACAGGACCAGCATGTTCTGTAAAGAAGAGAAGAACAGGTAAGTGATCAGTGAGGCAGGCCACAGGCTGATTGGAGCTGGTCTCACTAACGTGGTTACTTAAACACTCAGGTGAAGACTGAAGGTTCTCCCTAACAGTAGTGGGCGGCTGATCAGCGGATGGCAAACAGTTGCAGTGCAGGTTGGGAATCCTAGAAGGATTTTGCCCCTGAAAGGTAAGGAGTGGTTGGGAGCACACGCACATGCTTTAACATGCTCGCACCTTTCTGAAACAAGAACTTCAGATGGTTATGTCAACATGCTGTCTATCAAATTTGTGATAACACCTTTTGTTTCAGTTTCAGTTTACAGTAACACTTTGGAATTCATCCGATATAACATCAGTTTCTCATGATTGAATTAGAAATGACTTTTTAAACATGTGCACAAAGTTTTGTACAACACTTCCAGAAAATGTGTATTATTGTTTAATGGACACAGCCCAAAATAATCACTCAGAACTCATATCTGGAAGTGGATAGAACATCCATTAAATGGGAAAGCTTCACAGTGCTACAGTTACATTTGGTTACACAGTGGTTGGGGACTGTAGCACAAACAAAATCACTGCAGCTGTGTTCAGTGAACTTAGAGTGTCTTCACCTTTCAAAAGCTTGCTTTAAAGATGGGGACCAGGTAACTTCAACCAGCAGCTTTAGTGACGGCAGTAAAACTGTTGAAGTCAGTCTGCTGTTAGTTTAATTAAATGGGATAAAGTTGGCAGTTGCATGTAAACTAGTTGCGATAATAGAAACTCCTCCAGAAATTGTGACATAATTGCTGCAGAATGGTGAGAGGAAAAATAAAATAGGCACTCTGCAGCATTGCTTTTTCATATGAATATAACTAGAATAGGATAGTTGGGAACCAGATGAGTCAATGCCCTGATTGCAAAGAGACACTTTACAGAAGAGGAACGGGCTGACTTAGAATGATTGCAAAATATTAAACCAATTATATAAAAATTATTTGCAGCCCTTTGCCAATCTATCTGAGAGTGATTGCAGTTGATCTAAGTAAAATCCCGGCTGTTTGGAGACAGGTTGACTCCAACCAGAGGAACTATACCATTAAGAGTCACCTGAGACATTGAAACAAGCTGAAAACACTGAAACTCTTCAATGTCATCAATCAAGAGCAGAAACTTGAAAAAGGAAGAGACACAGGAGACGTAATCAAACCGGGAACTAAGGATTACAACAACAAATTAAAGCTGCAAGCAGCTTTAATTTTATGAGGGCCCTCGCACCCCCATCGAGCCACGCCCAACACCTACAACCAGCACGTCCAATCTGATGTCACATTGATGGAATTTAACCACCAGCTAACATTTCATCTCATTCAATCATGATTATAGTCGTCCCACTAGGTGGCGCTCTAACCATTACTGACAAATGGCATAACAAACATTTCCGAGCTCGAGTCTCGTCACGCCTATGACCTTTGGGAGAGATTGAACATTGTTTTTTTGAGTGACAGCAGATTACTGCTTTTTGGCGAGTGATTGAAACTCTACGAGCCGCCATGACCACCCCGTTTCCCTGAATGTAAAAAGCTTCGCAATTTAACATCACAAAGGTCTTTAGATGCCACGCACTGCAGATCGGTCCAATCTGACGAAATCCCTTGGAGGAGTTAGTCAAAGAACGGTGCCTGAAAAGAGGGGAAAATGTCGCCAAAATTGCACATTAATTTTAAAATGGCTGACTTCCTGTTGGATTTGGGATATTGCTCCAAAAGACTTTTTTGTACATCTTGATATCTTCTATAAGCTAACCAGGTTTCAGACTCATACATAAAACACAGAGCAAGGGCTGATGTTTTGAAATTTTGTAGGGGGCGCTGTGGAGCCATTTTGGGATATAGGGCTTTGGAGTTGACATCACGCCGCAGTGCATTATGGGAGCGCAGCGCCATTTTCGGGGTCTACGAATCAAACCAAACACACTGTGTTGGAACGACGACTACAAGAAAGATGCTTAAAAGCAGCTCAAAAGAGAATGAACTGTATAGAGACCGATTTCATTCAGAGGCGAAGCAGCGGTACTTGCAGAAAATAGTGTGCAATGGAAATGTGGACCAGTATGAAATAGGGCCGTGGAGTAGAAACCCTAAAGACCAACCGCTACTGACGTAGCCTGACATATTTTCGTACCTTATCTGTGGAATCAGCGCGTACAAGTCGTCATTCAAGCAAAGGTAATTCAGCTCGAGTACTGCGAGTGAAATGCGTTTAATTTCCTTGCAAACATTCAGATTAGTGCAACATAAATTCATTCATGAGGGGAAATTACAGTGAGAACATGTGGAGGCTGTTAGGTGGATAACATAGCGAGTTCAGTGCATTGATGTGACATTCTCCTGAAGGACTGTTATTCTTTATGGTTAAAGAAATTGCACTTTATTCATATTTATTATAAATAATCCTAAATAAACATCGTGCTTCCATGTTTGTATCTTGTGTCACTAAAAATACAATTTATTTTAATTTTATATATTGATCAATGACCTGCAGAATCTCCTTATCATATTAAGGGATTCATAATTGTCACTTTATGCTTTCTCCATCTCTAAAGTGATTACCGGTACATACTTTAGGTTCATTTTCTGCAGGCAGATTTACACTATAACATGCAGCGTTCTATAGATGGACACATAAAGAAATGAAAAATTACATGTATGTGCTAACTTTCTAAACACTTTGTTACATTTATGATAAAGTAGATAAAACACATTTACGTCGGCCTTGACTCATAGTTCTTGTCTTTAAATGAACTTTGTCTGTGTGTGTTTCAGGTCCTGCACTCTCAAAGACTGAATGAACCAGCATTGCAGCCATGGGTCACTGTGAGCATCGCAGGGAAGGTTGAAGCCGCCCACTGCACCTGTAAGGCCGGAGTCGCAGAGACCTGCAGCCATGTCGCTGCTCTTCTGTTTAATGTAGAAGCAACAGTGTTGATCCGTGGCACAAGGACTGTTACAGATGAACCTGCATACTGGGTTTTGCTGGGTAATATGACCAAGATACAGCCAGAGGTTGGCCATAAGATAGACTTCTCCTCTTCAGCTGCCCAAAAAAAGGCTCTTGATCAAAACCTAAACAGACCATCTGTAGTGACAGGTAAAAGGAGCCGTCGTCAAAAAAGAAAAATCCCACCTGCTACTTTGGAGGAGTTGTCACTGCTATTGGATACTTTGCTGGAACACAGTAAACCTGTGGGTTGTGGGAATGACCCAATAGTTTTATCTAGGGGTCTACATTTATGCCTGTAGTGCACTGCCGTGTAAATAATTTGCATTTACTGAATATATACTGACTGAGTACCACTGTTCAAAAGTTGAATAAAGAAACAAACTAATTTTTGCCTCTTTTTTTTTATTTTATTGAAACCACCTTAATGGATTCTACATCAGTTACAATGTAGAATCCATGTCATTTATAGTTTACAAATGACAAAATGTTTACACAAAATCATGAGTGTTTACATGACATCACCCACTACTAACATTACTTTATTTACTGTATCTTTTGAAAAAATACAGCAATTTTAACAGCACAAGACTTAAGAATATTTAACAGGAGCAGGTTTCATTCTTCCCTGGTTTTATTATCACACTGTTCACCAAAACGCAGCAAACCTTCACCATCTTATCCAGGAGCGTCACCTCTTCACCCTCACATGGAAGAAGTAATCTGATTGGCATGGTGGTATGTTTGCAGCAGGTCCCTTGTGTAGCGCTGGAACCCAGTCACGATGTTTCATCCATTTCATAGGCTGGTTTGCTGCAATAATGCCAAATAATTAGCATCTCTATAGATAGAAGGTAGTTCTGCAAAATCACTCAGTAGGATGTTTGTTCAAATTTGCTATGAGCTCAGAGCGCATAGAAAATAATACTAATAGGCTATAAAGAGTGATATGAACATATTTAGAACTTACCGGAATGAAAATGTCTGGAGCACCAACAGATATTTGGAGATGGAAGAGAACTGCACGTCAGCTCGTCTCACAGCTGCTATCCAGGCTAGACGCCTTCGTTTGGTAACATCAATACACGAGCTGCTCATGTTGCTTCCAGGTTGGGAAAGAATGAAAAGATAAACCATTTTCAACCTTATTCTCTTGCCGGTCGTGTGATCGAACATTGCAGCCGACCACACAGCAAATATGAACCATGGCTGTTGTGTGTGACTTCGCTCCCTTTTCACTTGCGCTAGACCCCCAAAATGGCGGATCGGGCCAAAATCCTTTCCACGCCCACCCCCCGTGACATCACGCTCCAAAGCCCTATTCAATGAAAATGATCACATAATAAAAAAGCCCTCATCACTTTGGAGGTATGCACCAAATTTCAAGACTTTTTAAACTTTCCAAGCCCCTGAAAAGCAACGCCATTGTTCATGATGAACCGCGTTGCCATCAGGGTGCGCCATTCAGTTTAAAATCACAATTTTCACACTAAAGCATCATGAAGGACTGATGGTGATATTCACCGCTTTTGAGGTAGCCACGATGAACCTGTGAAAATCAGTACAACGAAATTAAAGCCATAACATTTCCTGTTGCCACTAGGCGGCGCTGTGCGTATTCCCAACAATGGGCACATCAATCTGTTCAGGGCGGGTCTGACATCATGCCTGTAAAGTCTGGTACTGATCAGACTGGATTTCATTGAGTTATACTAATTTGTGTCTTCATGGCGAGACATGAAAGTTCGCCATGCTGCTGGGGTAACACCCTTTCGCGAAAAGTCACAGTTTTCACTGTAACCCAAGACCAACTCCTTAAGGCTTTCCTGGAGAAATTTGAGGCTGCAAACAGAGCAGATACAATAGGGCCTTCGCACTCTCAGTGCTCGGGCCCTAATAAACGGAGCAGATACAATAGGGCTTCGCACTTTTAGTGCTCGGGCCCTAACAAGGATAATTTGAAAAAGGATAACGCTGCAATGTATGAAATAAATCAATAAAAGCTTCTTAGAAAATGCACTTTTCCATAGGCAGTGTTTTTGAATAAGTCCTTAAATGAGGTTAGCACTATATATGTGTCCTCTAGGGTGTATTTTTTTTTTGCAATACTTTTGTCAGAAATGCTCTCTCATGATGAAATAATTGCTGGCCTAATCGTTATCCAGTTGTTTTTTGTATATGCTGTGTTCAAGCAGCAGGGAGAGCAATCAAACCCCTGGAGATATACAGAGTGGGAGCAGCAGAAATTAATCACAGAGCTTTGAAAAATGCATCATTTCAAGAGTCAGGTCTATAGAAACATGGTAGATGCTGACAGATAAGAAATTAAACAGGACAAGAGGAGCGAGTTAACAAAAAGCAGTAAGCAACATTATCCCAACCAGAGGTGAATGGGGTGCTGAAAATTGAAATCATCCACCTTGTTTCAGTGAATCATCAGTTTGAACTTGCTCTCCTCTGCTGAGCTCAGTAGGAGCATTTTGGGGTTGCGTTTTCTTGATGTTTGACCTTTTTTACTTTCTTTTTTTCTTATTTAACTTGCAAAACCAGGAAGCCAGTGAAGGTAAAGCCAAGGATGGTGGAAGTTGAAGAAGGAAGTATGTTCCTCAGAGTTCAGGTACAAGCTGAGACAGACTCTGGGTGGTAGAGAAGAGATGGCTGATAACTTGGAAAGTAGAACTGTGGTGTTGAGAGAAACTCCCTAGAAAGTGTTTGGTGTGCCCTCTGGACAGAGGAAAGAGGAGAAAGAGAGTTATTCAAAGAACGGAAGTAATGTGGGATAGCAAAACTAGACGGGAGTACTGGGAGGCTAGGTGTAGAACAAAGAGTGAGAGGGCAGAGGGAAATGGTAAGGGTTATATGTGAGGGTGTGCACTAAGGAAGGAAAAAAACAGTTGACATGAGAGACTGTGTTAACGAACTGATTATTGAAGAAACTCAGAGAGAAATAAGGATGGATGTAGGCAGTGATGGCAAGGCAGCTGGTCCTGATGACATCACTGTGGAGATGTTTGGCTAAGAGGGCAGATTAACCAGATTGTTTAGCCTGGAGTTCTGGAGAATTAGATGATGCCTGAAGAATAGAGAGGAACTGTACTTGTACAGGTGATGTGCAGAGATGTAGTAGATGTAGTGGAGAAATACAGATGAAGGTCTGAAAGAGTTGCCCTTTGTCTTTGTGGATCTAGAGAAAGTATATGAGAAGGTGTCAACAGAGGAACTGTGGTACTTTATGAGGAATGCAGCCCTGGCAGGGATGTTTGACATGGTGGTGCAGGACACAAAGACAGCAGGGCAGTGGTTTTTCAGGCGGTGACACTAAGAAAAAGACGGGAGACAGAGCTGAAGATGTTAAGACCAAGACAGAGTGGACAAGATTAGAAATGAGTACATCAGAGAAACAGCTCAGGTTGAGGTGTTTGGAAACAACGTTAGAGAGGCGAGTCTGAGAAGATGTGGATGTTTGCATCTCTGAATAAATGTTCATATCAAAGACAAAGTATAAAGAACTGAGGGGTGCTCAGCTGACTACGATAAAGTAAGTGAAGGGATACACACTGGACAATTTAAATGAAGACATGTCACCGGTTACAGTACTGCAAACATAATAAAATGCTAAGATGCAATATCAGCATTTTCAGCAGCCTGCATCTTCCAGATTGTCTGACATGCATCACTGCACAGGTCCCACTCCTCTTGGATTAGAACAAAGCAGTACAGACTCAGTGCAGGCATTCACCTCGAGATTCCTAATTATGCATCATATTATTACGGATCTGGGGAACATTTTACCTTTTTTTAGGGCACTGCAGGTCAGTTTGAGATGTTTCCTGTATTTATCTATCTGGTGGGAATATTATTCGTTTTAAAAGGTAATCCAATAGTGGTGCTACAGGATGTAATTACAGGCTAGACGATCACCAAATGTATTCCATTTCATCCTCGGATGAACAGAATGTGTGCACTTGATTCTAAAGCAATTCATACAATAGCTGCGATGCCTCACATTGGGCCAAAAATGTCAGTCTGATGCTGGTGGTGGAGTGAAACTCGGGGAATCCCATGAATATGTCATCTGGAACCAAGAATGTCTCAGCCAAAGTTTGTTCCAGTTAATCAATGAGATGTTTCTGTTTCTTTTGCATTGGAAGATTGAGTTGTTGATGGTACTAGGTAGTCTAGATGAGCACCAAAGACATTATGGCCTTTCGTCTTCTAGAACTTTGAATATTAATATTATGGAAAAACCATCAGATGTCAAGACGTTTCAGCCAGACGAATGTTCCATGTTCAGACTACATACAAACACATCAGTTACAGTGGACACCGTGTTAGAGTATCTCACTATAAAGTGTTTTCTATAAGCAGACATGAAGAGACTACTACACATAAACTTCATGAGTCATAAATGGGGATTAATCTAACTGACATATAAAGCGGTTGGGACCATATGTGACCAGCACACTGGGAAAGCTAAAAACCAGTGCACAGTAGGGGCCGTTAATTCTTAAATCCCGTTTTTTTGACCTTGAGTGAGAAAAGGATGCACACACACACACACACACACACACACACACACACACACACACACACACACACACACACACACACACACACGCGCGCCTCTGAAGCAAAATACCTTAAACAGGTATTATTAGTATTCTGCAGGCTTAATGCAAATGGTTTTCTTTAAGGTGACAACAAGTGGCTTGTCAGGAAATCCACTAAAATGCCAAAAATGGACACTGAGACACATTGCAGAAGTATTTTGAATTTAAAATAGGAAAATCTATTAATAATTTATATTGAGTCAAAAGTGCACTTGGGTAAAAATCTATTTGCAATATGGTAAGAACAGCACTAATGCTAAAGGTTAATATTCTGTGAAAGGTGGAAGCGCTACATTTAGGCTCCAGCCTTCTTAATGCTTACATGACATCAGTGCATGGCACAGATGTAAGAGCGAGAAAGCTAAATATAAACTTTGTGACAAAAGGTCCTGGAAATGCAGCAGGGCAGTGGAAAGAAACTGTCTACACAGCCTGAGCACATGAGCACGTTATAAAAGCCTCTCAGGGTTGGAGTCATATAAAAGTTTTGAGTCTTGCTCTTAGAGGGTGACCCAGAAGGGTTGGGCCTGGGCGTCTTTGCTTTGACAGATCATTGTCAAAGCTCCCCACACAGCAGTGGGGAGCTTCTATTTGTCAGATGACAGTTGTTACAGCAGGTTTTTCATTTGCCAAATTACCCAGAATAACTCTTCCTTGAAAAGAAGACAGAGATGAAGGAACCACAAACAGCAGTTTCTGTAGATGAAAACAATGAAACAGAGTTGATCTGTGCAGTGCTGACAAGAAGTGGAAAAAGCAGTCAACAGCAGCGGAGCAGGTATCACGGGGTGACTGTGGGACTGGCAACGTAAAGAAGAGGCCTCGTTTTAAATCCAAAAACTGATTAGTGTTTTTGTAAATCAGGTGATTCGAGGTGGGTTTTAGCAGAACATATACACGGATCGCAGAATTTCTTAGGAAGAAACTCGTCTTATGGAATTACCGTTGCAAAATGGCACGCTGTAATCAAGTACTTTCACCTGAGTCCTTTCAAAAGCAGTTCCACACAAAAAACCCATATGAGGCCAGGCAATCTCAAAAAATGACACCTATGTCATTCAGTATTCTGCAAACTGAGGAATTCATTTTATTGGACGCCTCAACATGAAAATAATACAAACAATCAGTTCCTTAGTCTGAGCTCTCAGCCAGCAGAAGTGAGCTGTGTATTGATTCAGCCTAGCTGGATTTTAACAATGCCTGTCTGGAAATGGTATTAGGATTGTGTGTGCATGTGTGTGGCTCATTGAGGAATAGGAAAAAAAAAACAAAACGGAATGAAAAAGAGGTAAATGTGAGGAATAGACAGCAAGACTTAGCGGGAGAGGAAGTCAGAGAAAATGATGGATAGCGAGGAGAGAAAAATATGAAAGCGACTGTGACTGGGCCAAACAAGAACCTGGATGTATTTTGGAGATTATAATGGCCCCTGTTCCAGACCTCATTTATTTTTGTTTGTAGGATGTCACATCTCTTTTTAAGCACCCTGGTGCACACTTTATCTATTTTCTTTCTTTACCTGACTGTGTTTCAACCATTCCTTTCCCTTAATTTTTTTTATCAAATTCCCCCTTTTCCCCATCGCGGCGGGGCATTCTTCCCTGTCTCTGTCGTACCTGCTCTTTCCCAGCCTTTTCCCTGAGAGGTTACTGTCTGCCTCGAGCACAACCAACTTCATTTTAAAGAAGTCATGCTGTATCTTATTCTTTGAATTCCAGCCAATTACATGTAATTTTCATCTGCAGTGCCTGCACTTCTTGCTGTACAGTGAAAGCAGCAGGCTGCGTCTTGTTTTCATGTGTTAAGCTGAAGCAGGTTGTAATCTAGGTTAGACTAGGAGTCCTGGACCACAAAGATCAAGGTGTAGTTCAAAGCATTTGTTTTAAATTTGAACCACTCAATGAAACCGTGAGCAGATATTTGTTTTGTGAAGGGACCTCGGTTTTAAATGTTGAACTTGATTTTGTATTGAGCTCATCTGTTCTTAATAGCTTTCTGTTTTCTTCTTTGTCAGCACAGCGAGACAGTCGTTAGCACTGAGGCCCCATAGCAAGAGGGATTGAATCCAGTGGTCAGCTTAAAACCAGTTAGGGTAACATGGTGGTGGAGTTTGCTTGTTTTCCCCATGTTTGCATGGGTTCTTGCATTCACTCTGGCTTCTTCCACAGTTCAATGATTTGCAGTTAGTCTGGCTATTCTAAATTGCCCGTAGGTGTGAGTGTGAATGGCTGTCTGTCTCTCTGGTTACCCTGAATAAACCTGTCTAAGATGTACCCTGCCCTATGGTAGCTGGGGTTGGCTCCAGTGACCCTGATAGGGATAAGTGGAAGAGAATGAATGGATGGAGGTTCAAAACAATAATGCAGGAGGGGAAGTGGATGGATAAAAAATGGATAGAGGCTTCCATTTCTTCTCTTTTAAGGAGAATAATCCCAACGAGAAATGTGATATTAGTCCATGAAAGAATGTAAGACTTCACATTTTTAGATACAAACCAAATGAGTTAGAACTATACAAGAATGTGACTGACACTGGCTTTAAATGGAAAGGACATTCATGGTTTTTAGCACTAGAGTGGTGCCAATCTGTAATAAGATCCTTGACAATAATTCTTTCCACTATGCAATCAAAATTATATGGATGCAATTACTTTCAGGGATGTCAAATCTTCCTTTAGGAAAACAACTATGTGACTATGTGACACTGTAAAACACAGAAATCAATAACTCATGTCAGTGAATGAGTGCACTAGTGCAGCTCATCCTGACTGAACTGGATTGCAGTTTGGATCATCATGTCACGGGGAAGAACCAGAGGTGTGGACTCGAGTCACATGACTTGGACTCGAGTCAGACTCGAGTCATTAATTTTATGACTTTAGACTTGACTTGAAAAAATATTCTAAGACTTGTGACTTGACTTGGACTTTTACACCAATGACCTGGGACTTGAATTGGACTTGAACCGGTTTACTTGAAAAGACTTGATATTTCACCCCAAATATAAAATTTAACATGCATATTATATAGAGATTGAAAATGTGACGTCATTCAGGGGTAAAACCGCAAAGGATTCTGGGAACTCGTGGCAAGAAGTACTAGCGCACGCAGGCTTTCAATTGAAATCAGTCACACAGCGATAAAAAGAAACACAAAAATGGCAAGAAGCTGTTGTATTATTAACCGCAATAGCCGGTCGCATGACAGCCACGGGAAGCCGACGGGTAAAGAGATCTGTTGTTATCGGATTACATCGTTGAAGAGAAATAGTTCGAGCCATGTTTCCGAAGTGACAAACAGGCCTGGATTGCAGCCATTCAAAGATCAAATATAACGTCCCAGAACACTCCAGCTCACAGGTTAGTCTGCTCCAAGCATTTCCACAAAGGTCAGTCTGCTGTAGTAGTTAATACGTCATTTTCATAACATAATTAGTGATATAGGTTACAAGCAAGTCTGGCGCTGAACAGAAATTGTCGCGCTATGCTCCTTTGTTTATTGTGCATAAATAGTGAATTGTCCTGACACAATATTGTGTTTCGCTTCTGTTATTATGGTACATTGACAAAAACATATACTTTTATTCACAGGATAAAACAGTTTTTTTGTATCACCAATTGCCCAGTACGATTACAGCATACAGTATTATTGTCACTGCTACATTTCTGTGATGCGTACCAGAAATTATTTCCACTGCTAATTAATTACCGTTGAGCACAAAGGTCCTATTAATAAACGTTTAACGAATGTGAATTCATGAAGACGATTTGTGAGACTGGTAAACTTTTGATAGGTACGATGGTCTTTCGTTCTACACGGTGCATTTCAAGGTCCTGTACCCATCCGTCGGTAAACTGTACCTGGGCTTGTTGTAGTGACCTGAAGTTACTAAACTTCATGAGTGTGTGCACTCACTCCAAGAACCATATAATTATAAATATGCATATAAATATGCTACAATGAGATAGCTGACTTCATCTAACTAGCAAATGTTGTCCAGGCTACATTGGTGATGCAGTTTTTTTAATGTGTATGATATTTTTGTCATGCGATTTTAAAGCCGGTCCTACAACCGCATCCAAGAATAACATGCAGCTTATCTCAGAACTGTCGGTGAAAATTATTGTTGGAGCTAGGTTTAATTGAGCTGCATTTTAAAGAGGTGCAATTTCACAATTTGTGTATATTTTCTAAGTTCAATATTTTGTCATGTGTTGAGAAAAACACAGATTTAAAAATTACATGGTCTAATATTTACATTTAGCATAACTGCAACATTCTTTTTTCGTTTTTTTTTTAAAGACTCGAAAGGACTTGAAATTCAAAATTTCAGACTTGTGACTTTACTCGGACTTTTACACCAGTGATTTGAGACTCGACTCTGACTTGCCTGACATTACTTGAGACTTGACTTGAGACTTGAGGATAAAGACTTGAGACTTACTTGAGACTTGCAAAACAATGACTTGGTCCCACCTCTGGGAAGAACTAACATGTTCAAAAATTCAAATATGGCATTTTCCACATACTTTATACAGTACATGATGTGTTGCAAAGGTTTGAAACTTTTTTTCTACTTTTCATTCATTGTTTGTTCCAGTCCCAGTGACATCTTGACATATGTGCATCTTCCTCTGACCTTGTCACATTTTTGAAAATGGTTATCAAAGGACACAATATGCAGGCACAAGGACTGGCAGGCAGGTGCACTGACATGAACATTTAATGTAGCTACACATACCAATGCATGATGCCAGTAGGGGGATAGGAATATCCAATAAATAAATAAAATCCAAAAAGCAACAGGATCTATCCAAAAGGCAGGGAACATATGCAGGAACGCAGGGACATATAAACATTAGAAAGAGCAACAAAGACCACACAGAGGTAAGGATAATAACAGGTTAACTCAATATAGACAGAGGAAAGTAAAAAATGAAAGGCTAAAATATCAGTCATCCAGTGCTCAGTGAAGTTACCAAAGTGGCAATAATTCAAAGCTATGCTAACTGCATGGCTCATGTTAGACTACAGTCAGTGTCAGCTGATAGCCAGATGTTGCAGGGGTTGCAGTGCTGCTGCATTACCACAGAGGATGACTCCACAAAAGAAACTGAAATACAATCTGAAAACAATTAAAATCACGTCAATAAAATCATTAATAAAAGGCAAATTACTCCACACAAGCAGAAATGAGGTAAAATGATAATTCAGGATCTAGTCAACTGAAACTGAGCATAAAAATTTTAGTGCTTTTAAACACTGATGATGTTGGAGCACATCCAATATGATGGGTGAGCTCAAGCAATTTAGAAAAGGTAAAACAAAATGATTGAGCAATGTGGCTTGTGATGACTTTTCAGTATTAGGATAATAACAAAGAATCTTAATCATCTTAATCTTTGTAATAATGTCAGATTCTGTAAACATCACTGCTCCTGTAACATTACTGTGTATTCATTCTATTGTTTTTTATTACAGTATGCTTCTGATTGTACAAAATATACATAGGTAACAGTGAGCATCCAGTTATATACACTTTTTCACTGCATAATCTCATTTATTTGAAGAATTATCTGTATTTTGTTTACCTTATTTTTAATTTATCACCACTTTTACCATTTCATTGAAACTGTTTTTTTCTCGTTGAAAAGATAAAGAGCATCAAAATACCACAACACTCAAGTGAAAAATGATTGGAAAGCTTTTTAAAATGACAGGAAAAGAGTTCGTCCAGGAGTAGGGTCTTTAGTCACTTTAAAAGTATCAGGTGAGGAATTTACAAAAACAGATAAAGAACACTGATGTGGAACAACATCAATGACTTTCTCTCTACCACTAAGATTATGAAAGATAACATAGAGGCCACACAAGAGAAGAAAACCTTCACCTCAGTTATTGGCTCCAAGTGGTTAAAATGAATTGTACAGCAGAAGGGAATATGTAGAGCTGTGTCTGTTTACCTTGGTAAATCTAATCCAGTGTAGGAGTAAGAGATAACGCTGTCAATACTTGAAATACATGAAAGTTTGCTTTTTATATATATAAAAAGGTTTTTAAAGCAGATTTGCAAAGAACATGACAGAAAGCTGCTGCAGTGAAAAAGAGAGGAAGAAAAAAAGATAGAACATGGAGAGAAAGGAAAAGGAGCAGTAGTGAGAGAGATGTGGCTTCACATAAAGGTTGTAAATCACTGTGCTTAGCACCAAGGACACTACTGACAACATGTCTTTATGCTTCTGTCACGACTCATCAAGCTAAAAAAAATAATCTCCTAATAAACAAGCACACAGATAGCTGTGGGTCTCACTCAACTTCTTGCTTTGGAAGCAATAATTATTCATACAATTAGGCAGTTTTTAAATTTTTTATTCATATCTTATTTTGTGTAACTGCAGGACATAAAATGCAGGCCTGTCTATGACTCATAGTAGGAAAAATGATCAGTCTGCTTGGTTCAAGTGACAGTGTGACAATGAGCCAGCAAGCACATCACCAGGGCCTGAAAGTGAACCAGCCCTCATTCATTTTAGTGTTTACACTTGTGATTTGTCATTAAGGAGAGCTTGAGAATGTTAATTGTCAGGTGTAAATGCTGCCAATGACAACACAGAATACCACTGACTGACCACTGACTGTGTGTTTCCTTTTCCCTCATCACCCCTCTGTGTATATGTCCTGTCAGTTTCACTCTGTTCTTTGTCAGGCTGTCTGTTTTCTATGTCTCCAAGTTCCAGGTATTCATGTTCCTCCTTTTAGATCTGGTTTTTCCAGTTTAGGTTATTGTTTAGTGTTGTCGTGATTCACCTTGCCTTTTGTTTTGTGTTTTT
This sequence comes from Pundamilia nyererei, assembly GCF_000239375.1. Lineage (NCBI taxonomy): Eukaryota > Metazoa > Chordata > Actinopteri > Cichliformes > Cichlidae > Pundamilia > Pundamilia nyererei. The sequence continues at coordinate 1,468,955 of NW_005187402.1, read as the reverse complement.
CCGCCATATTAAACAGCATGTGTTTTGTTAAGTTTAATCCTGTCTCTTGCGTCTGCTATTGGGTCCACTCCACACACTGGGCATTTATTGCTGGGCTTCCACCTACCTCCCAGTTTTCTTTAATTAGGCTGAAAATTCCCCCTGGGTCTCTCCCGAATGGGAATTCAAAGGAGGAAAATCCCGTGAAGGCCTGGGGAACTCCCCGCACTGGAAAAAAGAGAGGGTCTAACCGGGATCCCAAATTCATTCATCCTAATGAATCAACTTCATGGACTTGGTCTTCTTCAGCTGCTCCATCAGTCAGTCTGAGGGTGGTAGATACTGGTCCAAAATGATTTAATGCCCAGCAATTCATACAGTTCTTTTAGTGTGCGAGACATGAACGATGAGCCCCGGTCAGTTTTGGAGATGATCCGAACAGCTCCTGTGCCACTGTAAAGTTTATCAGTTTTGCAGGAACTGTTGTTGGAGGAAGTCATGCTTCACTTCATATGATGAACTTTTCATTGAGGTTTTGATATTTGGATTGGGCTGTGAGGTCACTACAGGAGCAAGATCTTCCATTGCTACCAATTAAAGAATATAAAACAAAGCCCACACATATTGTAACTCTGCCAGTAAATCCCCAACATAAAAACTACAGCAAGTTCTCAGATGTAGGTCTGACATAGTCTACACCAGCAGTCCCCAACCTTTTTTGCGCCACGGACCGGTTTATGCCCGACAATATTTTCACGGACCGGCCTTTAAGGTGTCGCGGATAAATACAACAAAATAAAACTAGTACCGGTACCGGAAAAAAGAAGATTTATTCATAACACACGTGAAAAGACCCAGGAAAACAGAGTTAACGATCAAAACGATAACAAAGTAAAGCTGAAAACCGATAAAAACACTGAAAACCATACATTTCACACCTGAGCCTCAACTCTCGCGGCCCGGTACCAAACAACTCACGGACCGGTACCGGTCCAAGGCCCGGGGGTTGGGGACCGCTGGTCTACACTACGGCACCTTTAAAAAGAGGAAAACCAAAAAGGGGCACCGGTTGACAGCTTATGTTTTTGGGGTGTCTTTACGTGCATTTGGTGTCAAAGTTTCATATTATTTCTCAAGACAAACTTCTCCCAGTCTATGACATCCATTCAGAGGCCTGACAGCATTGCCCTGTGGACTATATTTCTGACAGGTTCCTGCTATGGTTGGTGATTCTGTGAATGTGATTTGCATAACAAACCCAGGACCAAATGCATATTACATTTGTGTTGATTAAAGTACAGACAAGAACATATCTATAGTATAAGCTGCTGTTTACACCTCCTTGTTATAAGCATGAGACAGTTATCATGGAATTACGTAAGCTACAAACAGAGATTACGTTCATTCCTATTGTGATATAAATAGATGTATGAAAGACCACAGCATTAATATAATTCTAATTATTATTCTTTAAGGACAACAATCTTTGTCTAGTCCACATTTAACAGTTACCAGCATTCAATCAGGGTAAGGTCTACTCAGCTTTTTCTTAAATCTGTGCTTATTATTTTTTAAGCCATTGCACAGTGGATGAACAGGCAAGTCTTTTTTCTTCATATAAAAATAAGCTGCTTTTTATTAGGTAAAGAAATTATGGACATGCACAGCGCAGCAGATTATGCTGATGTCTGCTCAGTGCAGAGTCCTAGAGCAATTCACAGCACGTGGTCTGCAACATAAACTTTGATCACTGAAAAAAAATTGACAATAATTCAAAATATCAGGTCTGATTACAAGAGTTTCCCAAAGGAGAACGAACAGCTGTGTTCTGCAGAGCACTGACGTCACCTGAGCCCAGCAGCTCTCAGGTGGAAGATTTGACACAACTAATTTCATACACGAGTCAAGTCTATAGAGCTGTTTAGAGGATAATGAACACAATGCAGCCTTTTTGCTTTCTTAAAACTTCAGTTTAATCACCAGGTCTGTTGGTCCACTGTTGGTCCAGGAGCAGCGTGCGGTAACAGATGCTGTCACGGGGTGAAAATAGTGAAACATGTTGCTGAAGAGTGACTGAAGAAATTCTCGAAAAAAAATGTCAGTTTATAATTTATACACACTCCATATAAACTTGTAAAATATGTATACACACAGACACACACACACACACACACACACACACACACACACGTAGAAAAACATATTTAGTATACACAT
>NW_005187402.1:1442271-1448513 GCF_000239375.1 Pundamilia nyererei | reverse complement strand
AAAAAAAAATCCATGAATCCACATGGTAGGATTTGTAAAGAATTTATTCGTAAATCAGGGTGGAAAATAAGTATTTGGTCACCTCAAACAGGTTATATTTTAGTTTTTTATTTTTCATACACTTGAATGCAAACTTTTTTGACCTTGACATTATTGGTTATTGTGTGTAGAACTTTTAGGTGAAAAATCGATGTAATCCAATAATAAGGTTGTTACATTACAATGGTGAATAGTTAAAGACTGCTGCTGGCTGTATTTACTGGACTACTGATATTATTTAGCTTCAGCTCAGTTGTTTCAAGTTTGGTAAAGTTTAATTTAGGAATTTCTAAACTTACTGAAGTTTTCTTATATCAGGAGTGATGATAGAGAAGATTCTCACGGTATTTGAAAGCTCTCTTCAGTGCTTCATAGCAATAGAACTCAATATATTTTATTTACTGGCTTTACTGTTATTGTTAGCATTGATCATTAAAGGGTTAAGCTTATTTATTAGACTAGTATTACATTGTGATAATATAGGATGCAGTCAATTTGAATCACACTAACTGGATTTTGTACATCATGCTTAAGGATTTGTGCTCCTTGTAGATATAACTTATAAAAATGAAGAGAGAGATGTCTCAACTATATAACAATAGGAAAAGAAAGCACACCAACATGCACAACCCTGGTGGGCAGAAGCCAGTCTCACGAGCGCCTGTGAAATGTCTTACTTTGAAACTTTTAACAGAGTGTTGTTAAAAAAAGATGCTCCTTCTGCAATGACTCATCAGCCTGAAAGAGAAACACAAGCAGGTAGGAATAAAGTTTCAATCGTGCCGAATAATTCTCCTTTAATGCATCTGCCTCACCTGCGACCTCTATCATTTAATCCAGAGTAATTCAACATGAGAACTCCAGCCCAGTGCCAGGGGATCAGGTGCTTTTGTTATTTTTAGGTCAGTGTTTCTTGGCCCTGTGTCACCTGCTACAAGCTGAACATGATCCAACAACAAGGAGCCCATAAGCTTTGATTAAATCATTAAATTGCCATAAGGTTGTTTTGGAAAACCGCAACAGGGCAGCACGATTCCACACGTTCACACCCACGGCGCATGCTTGAGTGAGTGCGCAGATGCACACACACACATGAAGACGTGTGTGTCACATATACACAGCTGTACACACACACACACACACACACACACACAGACATAGATAGCAACACTCGATCTGTTTGGCTGCTGTTTTATTCATAGTTATTCTTTACAGTGGAAGTTGATCCAAAGGGGAACTGAGCTGAGCACCTGTACTTCCTCTCGGATCATGTGATACTGTTGGATCGTTAGTGTGCACACATCTATCCATGAGGTGTTGAATCACATTGAACAGGATCGAGGGTAATTCATTTCTCCCTTTATCTTGTTTCTTTGTAAGCAGCCATCTCCCCTCTGTGTAGCTGTGTATGTACGTGTGTGTCTGTGTGTGTGTGTCTGTGTGTGTGTGTGTGTGTGTGCTGCTCTCTCGTACACTGACTTCAATTTCATTAAGATGTGTCTGAACTTTCTAGAGTGTCATGGTCCTGTAACCTGAACCCATGGCCGACGCGGCTTTGATGGCTTAACTCTCCTTTTCCAGCTGGCCAACAATCAGTTTAAGTTAGCTACATGTTTACGATCATGTTTATGTGTTTCTACACTTCTTGGTTTATTGTCCTGAATTTGTTTTTTCAAAGGCCTTCATATACAATACACACATTTTCCAGGAAAATGGAATCAAAATGCAAGGCTGTAGCACACAAGTTATTTTTTTCTTCCATCCTTAATTAAATCTACCTCTGCCTCAGCGAACAGCCGTTCTGCCAGATGCTAATCCCACCCTCAGTCATAGGTTATGACTTGTAACTTCCAAAGCCTTAGGAAATAAAACCAAGCAGAAACTTAGGCTTCATTCTCTCCAAGTATTTACTGCTTTTTATGATCTGAATAAATAAAAAAGAAGACAAAATGTGCAGAAAACCATCACAAAAGATGTCATCATATTTTTATGCCTAACTTTCATATTTAACCTTAAAAGTAATAGTAATAATGCTGACCATCAATACTATCTTTATTGGATCTATTGGTTCATCATTTCTTTTGTTCTCTCCTCATCAAGTTGTGCAACAAGCAGAGTTTCCTGCCTTGTTCACGGCCGATCTGTAGCAGGTGTGCCCTTTTATGGTAATTCTAACCATTTGAGGCTCACACACACCTTTAGTTTCTTGTAAAAATCATGCAGGAGCAAATCCACAGGCAGGAGAACAGTAATAAATTCAAAGGTTTGTTCCCGATCAGGCAAAACTGAAGGACAGTCAGGAAATGTCCTATTAGCACATCTGACCATCAAAAATGGTCCTTGACTGTAAAAGGAACTGAATTAATCTGCACAAAAATAACAGATAATACGAATGATAAGTGATGTAACTAAGTAAAATTGTTTAGTAATATTACACATATGGCAATGATGAACACCATAATGGATATCCACAGCTACAGGGGATTATTTGTTCTTATTTCATATATATCACATATGATTTGTTGAAATTGACTATGTTTAATATATAGATAATAAAACGCCACACACCTTCTTTAACCTCACTGATAACTGAGAGAACAGTTCTAGCTGAATTTAGATGCACAAACATTCATCATATTTGCAGAAAATTACTGGGTTTCGTCCTTTCTATACAAAAGATTTTGAAAGACTGTTGGCGAGCTTATTTTGAAGTTCTACCTGCTGGTGGAACGGCGCTGTAGCTTTGTTGAGAGGATGATCTGCTGGGCTGCTTTGTCAGATCTGATGTATACTGCAGTGGTTCCAAACAAGTTCAGGACTTTATGATCAAAATAAGTTTGAAGTCCTTGGTGCGTTCATGATCAGTCGTAGTGCTTAGAAGTGCACTCTTTTCACTGCAGCTGCTGTTTGTTTCTAATGAAAAGCTAAGAATAGGGAGGTGAAGGACAACGTTTTTAGTACAATTATTTGCCAACTTTTTTGTTCTCCTTCTGCTTTAAACCAGCACAGTGTTTGTCAAAATCTGATATTTTCACATAATTCAATCTGCTCTTGAATTTTGTCTGAGTGCCTTCGCCAGCCACTCATGATTGGCAAAAGCAATTTCTCTATGTGCTCATTTAAAATAAAAATTGAGTACAATGTGAAGATAAATGTTTCTTTTTTCTTTGAACCAACGTTTGTTCAGTGTGTATGATCATAGCTTATAGAGAGCCTGTCTGAAACATTTAGGGAGAATATGTATAGACATTACCACGAGGACTAATTTAAAGACAAACCTGTTTAGAGTTTAGCAACAGTTGCAGAATGTAATTTGCTCTTCAGTTCCTCTGTTTTCTGTCCTTGGAAAAGTTTACTTCCTTTCAGAGAACTTAAACAAAACCCTGAACACGCCCCTGACAGTCTATCATCACTTTGTAACCCTGCACTGCTGATATCAACTGACTCCTTCCTCTGTCTCTCTCTCTTTTACACACTCACACACACACAAACACATAGTTGTTAGTTCACTTGATAGTCAATAATGTCAACACATCAGTCACTGAAACACAAGCCGAGTGTGTATATGAAGTATTGGTGTGCACAACAGTCACACTACAGTTACAAAGACTCTGGTGGAAGATAGAAATCTTATATCAGGAGCAAAAATCCAAAGTCTATTCTGGAATATGCCAAATATTACAAAGACAAGCTACAAAGATTAGACAGGTCAAAGTTGAGGGAATGAACAACAAAATGAACCATTGTAATCTTTATGTTTCATGATCCAGACAGTGTAGCTCATCAGTAAAACACGGAGCAGGTCATGTCGTAGCGTGTGCATGTCTTCTTGATCTGGCTGATACTTTTTCGTTACAAATGAAAGAGCGGCAAGAGGTCAGTCACAAGTAGGCAGAACGTTTTTGTCTAGCTATTTTACTTCCTTCTATCACATTGGACTGACAACAAATGCTTTTATCTGTGGCGACAACAAACTAACAAACAAAGACTCCCATAAACTAAGTGCAGCTTCTTTGGAGGCTTGGTAGTATTTTTTTAGGAAATAGTAGCTAAATGTTTAGTCATAGCTGTTGTGTAGTTGTTTTTGTATGAGGTGTTCCTTTAACACTAGCCTCAACCCTGGCATGTGAAACCTCCAGTCATTTTCAAAACATAAGACACCCCTTTAAGAAATACAATTAAAAACTAGGGTAACATACAACAAAACCATCAGAATATCAAATCAAACTGTAGTGTACAGCTGCAGTTATCAACTCTGAAAGGGAATTCAATCAATTTCAAATGTTCAAAGTATTGCTGGGAGAGGATGCTGTTGAACTTGGTGCAAAATTCAGGATAAGAACTGTAAGTGCGAGTTCTTTAAATGTAGCAGCAAGCTTTCTGCTGAGCCTAATTTTAGCATTTAAGCACACCAGAATTTTGTCAGCACAGATGACAAAAGACCCAGTGCAGACGTGTTTTTACAGCTTTGGTTTGCCTGGTTTTTCTGACATCATATTGAAGACATGGAAGGGTTGTCTGTTTCCTCTTTGTTGTTTCCCTGTGGCCTTCTTTCTCATATACAAACACGATATACTTTCCTTGTCTGGCAGTTTTAGCTGTAGATATGCAATAGGTGTGGAGAAGCAATTCACTCTGTATTTTAGAGCTTGATCATTGGCATTATCAGCTATTGTTTCAATGCCAGGCTACATGTTGCTCTTAAGAGGTAGGAACTGGGAACCCATCCTTATAGAAAGGTCAAGCAGGTCCTCTTCATCCCTTTCAACTATTGTGCCCTGAAGAGCTTCTCAACTGCTGATCTCTCAACAGGAGGAAGATAGTCAATGTAGATTGTGCCCTGTTGGCATGTCTTCTTAATTGATTCAGGTCCATGAACGGAGGCTAAAATGAATGCCTTTGATAGCCTCACTGAAATCATACCACGGTTTAATTCTTTCAATCGAAACTGTCCAAGTGCTTGCTATTCATTCAGCCTTAGAGCACTTTGTGTTTCACCTTCACACTGTTCCAAATATTGTTCCGAGTGTGCAATGCAAACCTCCCCTCAGAGCCGTGGGATGAGCCTTGAAGTTGGGGGTGTTGAACTGTGCTGGAGGTGGGTGTCTAATGTAGAAAATATTGTGCCACATTCTGATATAACTAAAGTATGTCAATGATGCAACTACCCCACCCCGACAAGAAGAAACAGCCAAAGCTTAACTGAACTAGTCTGCTCTGCTGAGACAAATATACCAGCTTACACGCATTATTTCAACATGCCAGGCAAATACAGGTGAGCAAATTCATTATGAAACCATTAAACGTTTGCCAGTCTTCCAGCTACAAGGTGTCTTAAGACAACAGCAGTCAAGACATACAAAACCTTTTGAAATATGGATAATAAGGATAATATTTTAGGCAACTCAAAAACAAAATGTGTCCTTTCCCAAAAAAAAAAAAAACGTTGCTTAATTTTAATGTTAAACTGCTTAAGGACAGATGTGTCAATCGGTTTGTGTCATGGTTGTCATGGTCCTGAGTCTGTCAACGCAGTGTTTTGTGTTTCTTTATATTATTTCCTGTGCTTGTTTATCCTGTTTTATCTTTTGTTGAGGTTTTGTTCTGTGCCTGCCTGCTCCCACTTCTCTGTGTTCACTCTGTCTATGGTGTCACACTGTCTGCTTGTGAATCTGTCTGTTTAGTTCAGTGTCTTGTCTGGTTCTGTGTCTGCGAGTTTCTTGTTTTATTCTGAAGGTCTCTGCCTCATGTGAGTGTGTTCAGTTTACGTTTCCCCTGTCCCGTCAGCTCTGATTTCTCCCAGGTGTGTTCCCCTCCTGTTGCTCATCCCTTGATTGCTGCTATGTGTATTTAAACCCTATGTGCTCTCCTGCCTGTTGCTAGTTCGTCTGCATTATCGCCCTCTGTCATCTGTGGTCGTTCCCTGCTTGGTTCTGTGTCCTCTAACTGCGTCTCCCTGCTTCGCCATTCGGGTCTGTGTTTTGTTAGCTTTCTCCAGTCTAGGTTCTGCTTAGTTTCTGCCCACTCCTTTGCCATTTCTGTTTGTAATCCTCCTCAATAAAAGCCCACTCTCATCACGTATGCCTGCATCTTGGGTCCTTTAATAAATTCCACACGGCTCGCCTCGCTGACCGTGACAATGGTGGTCCATTATCATGTTTTTAATCCAGCTTGGAGAAATACACATATATGAGACCAACAAT
>NW_005187402.1:1426613-1440593 GCF_000239375.1 Pundamilia nyererei | reverse complement strand
CACTTCTAACCGTGTGTAGTATGTGACATTATTTGACCATGATATTTTCTGGAGGAAAAGAAAAGCAAAATATGTGTTTATATGTGTATACAATTTTCCTTTTTTTTTTTTTTTTTTTTTTTTTTCCTTCCTTCCAGAGAATATCACCTTCAGGTTCTTCTTGAGCTTCTCATGTTCCTTTTTCCTGATGCTATCACTTGGCTAAATGACTGTGTTCTTCTGCTTGTCCACCACTACTGTGTCTGGTGGGTTAGCCATCACCAGTTTGTCCGTCTGTATCTGGAAGCACCACAGGATCTTAGCTTAGTCATTCTCACATTCTCAACCCTTTTGACCTCGGAACTTCCAGGTTATATTCGGCACAGATGTTTCTGTACACTAAGCAGCCAGTTGGTTATGGCGTTCCATGTATGCCCTGCCTTCTAGCATCTTGCACCCTGCTGTTATGTGCTGGATTGTCTCAGGGGTATGTTTACACAGCCTGGGGTCTTGCCTGCTGTGATAGACCTGGAGCTTCTATGGATCTTATGCTCAGAGCTTGTTCCTGTGCTGCCATGATTAGAGCCTCTGTGCTGTCAGTCCAGCTTTGTCCAGCCACCGGTAGGACTTCTCTCAGGATCTCACAAAAGCAGTCCAGAGGTGCACAAAGAGATGGCCTTGAAAAGTAGATCAGCAAAGTTTTAATTGAGTCAGTTTTTGCTTTTCATGGATGGAGTCACACAACTTATTTTCATTGCACTACATATAATACTTTATCTTTTTAACTTACTTTAGCAGATCTAATACAGAGGGACTCAAAATTTAAATATATGTGCATATAAACAGCCTCTTTTATCTTATTGTGGCATTTTGATCTCAAATTCAAATGCCTGAAGTCCCACAACCATTGACTTGCACACACTGTTAACACACTTTTGGAGAGTACTGCAAGTGTTACATTAGAATTTGATGTGACTGTGGGTGTGAGACTACATAAAGTATTCAACACTTGGGTTTTTCTCAGTTCTTTTGTTTCAAGTTGTGTTTGAAAAAAAATTCTCCCATGACAGGAACATGGTGTGATGATGCTTCTTCTCTGCAAAGGGCCCTGAAATGCAAATGCAAAGGATAAATGAAGTCAACACAACTTTGAAACTATAATAATATGTGGGATTACAATTTATAACCTGTCCCTAAATCTAATGCTGGCAAAATACTACAGGATCAGGAGTGGGACAAATTGCTTGCAGGAAAAGTCATAGTCCAGTCCAACTGTTATCACTGCAGCAACACAAGACACAAGACAAAGTCTCACTAACTCTAACTTTAACCAGCTGCTCATAATCAAACCGGAAGACTATACAAATAAGAATTACAAAATAACTTTGAATGTGTGTCCAAATCGGACTAATGCCACAGCATGAATTACAGTAAACACACTGCAGGGCTCTGCCTGATAGGTCTGTCTGTATATTTCTATTTCTAATGTTGCCATTATGAGCTGATGCTGTCTTTCTCTCCTTGTTATGAGGGTTTTACTTGCTAAATTAAGAAAGACACTTAAAACTACCTTTGCTTCATGGTGTTTGAGGAAGCTAGCTATTTGCAAAAGAAAACTGTCCTCCCATCAAGCACCTTGTTCTGAACCTTTGGTATGTTTCATATGAACGGATCCTCTAAGGGCTGTAGCTGTGCTATGCGTGTACTACACACGCATCAAAGAAGCTCTGTGTGGATGGTAGCTCAACAAAACTTTAAACTACTATTGAAAGTATCACACATTTGTTTATTTCCTGCTGGAAAGATGTGGTTTAATCGTGCCTGTCCTAAAACCTTTAAAAGCATGTTTATGACTATTTTTGTAATGAGGAAAATGTCTCTATTTTAACCCAAGAATAAGCAACAGAGCTATGCTCCTGAGAGTTGGATTTACAGGGCTATGTGGTACAACTTTTTGGATGCTCCGTACATTCCATGAAAAGGAAGGTGTATGGTGTGTGGGAATTTAGTAGTAATGATACCCCATCAGCATCTCATTATGTATTAGTGCTAATGTTGTGATAAAACATATATTTTATGTCTACGGGGCAAAATAACCACAATATTTCCAACAGTTGGATTCCTGGATGAGAGACACAGGTGGCAGTTTTTACCCTTATCAGAGCTTTTTCAATGATATGAAGAGAACTGAAAGATCTGCTTAGCTTCTGTTTACAATACACAAGCTAGATGCAGTTGTTTGTGTGTGACATTGTTCAACAAGCCTTTGCTGCAGGCCATTATGAGCTATTTTAAAGCAAGGCCACAGTGAGTGAGTCATAACGGGATGACTGACCCTGTAGGTGTTGACGGCTTGACAACGAGGATCACATCCCAGAATGCAGTGGTTTCAGATGTTACGCGTCCTCTGTAACTATTTCAGCCCCATCTGACACAGAGGACATGTGATTACAAGGCTCTGCAATAAGCCTGCAATCTGTAGTGGAAAGTACAAGAGCTAGAGATAAATAATTGATGGAGGTTCACTGTTTAAAGAACTGGGTGAGTGACGGACTGACAGTCGTGCTTAACAGAGAAAGAAAAGGAGACAAACAGATTGTCCATTACATTCATGCAGTCTTTGTTAACTTCTCTATTCTTGACTTGAGGTTTCTTAATACCCTCACCTCGCCTGTCGTCTCCTTTCCCATCTCTTTTTCTCTCTTCCCTCTTTTCCATTTCTCTCTTGCTTTTTCTCATTTATTTATTTAGTTTGTGCTGCTGTTCCCCCTTCCTGGCTCAGGTGATATAAGGTATGGCAACAGCTATTGAAACCTGAGGGATTAAGTAAAGCTATTTTAGTACCTTAGGCTAACTCCACAGTAGCTATCTCACACAAATGCACAAACATGCCACAGACAACCAGGTGATATAAGGTAGAGAGGCAAAGCCATTTAAACTTGCAGGGGGGTTGTGTGGCTGCCTGCACACATGCACACACATAGCCTGTTGTCTATGGCAGAGAAAAAAGTTAGAGCCAAACACAGGCTCATATACACCACCCACACACGTGCAGAGAGAGCATAGTGTGACACAACTCCTGTCATGCTGCTCTCACACTGAGGAAGCCAGAGCACCAAAAGTCGACACCCAGACAAGATTTGCTGGAACACATCTTCCCTGTAAATCCATGCCATCACTGTATTGTTCCACAAGTCAAAGCTCATTGCTTTTGTGGCTATATGTGGGCTTTAGCATGATGCACCATGGAAACAAATGTCCTTTACATCAGACATCCATAATAGAATTGGATGCATACCACAGCCCCAGCGCTCCAGTTCTTGCATCTGTACAAATTTACTACTGCATGCTCCTTCTGCAAAAAAGACCTTACATAACCCCAGATGGCCTTAAAGCTATTGTAACTGTTTATTTGCACATCTAGTCCAAAACAATGCCATTATTTGCAAGGCACACCATTGCCACATGAAGTACATGTTTGTACTTGACAGCTTGTTATGACGAGAGTCTTTAAGACAGATCTAGGAACCTTACAAATTTAACTAAAGCTTTATTAGTTGTATAACACTGCTACTCTTCTATTGACCACTTGAAGCTGTCGCCAAAAGTGAGGCAGTCTCTGTAAACTCCAATGTTAGAATACCAACGTGCATCTTCACAGCCTTTTACTAAGAAGCTTTTGGTCTTTGTGGATGGATCTGCCCTCATAATTGTACAGAGGGTTAATTTACATAAAATTTTTTTTGAATAAATCATTGATTAGAACAAGGCGAATGTTTTAGTGAGGAATGTGACTCGTTTGAGTGGCAGATACACTGACGTGACATGTGTTCACTGGTAGACCTCACCTTCCCATACAATACAATACAATTGTATTTATATAGCACATTTAAAAAGAAGGTGTATGCCAAAGTGCTTCACAGAAACCAAATGAGAGCAATAATAAATACAAGTAAATAATATACGTACAAATAGAATATACCAACAGGTGGGAGACATAACTAACCAAAGATAGCAGGCATAGTAGGCACGAGCTGAAAGGCTGAAGGTTAAAACATAAAAACAATAATAAAAGCATGATAAAGCAAAAAGGTTACAGTACAGTTAAAATGCAGGGTCTAGGAGGCAGGGAAGGCAAGGCTAAATAAACATGTTTTTAAACAAAATTTAAAAGACTGAATTGAATCAGATAGCTTGAGGAAGATTACTCCAGAGGTAGGGTGCAACAGAGGCGAATGTGCGGTCACCTCTGGTCATAAGGCGGGATCTAGGTCGCACCAGGAGCATTTGGCCTGCTGACCTAAGCGCTCTCCCAGGGGTATAAAAGCTGAGGAGATCCATAAGATAGCTGGGCGTGGTGTTATTTATGATTTTAAAAGTGACCAATAAGATTTTAAAATCAATGCGATGTTCCCACATTCCAGTAACTGCTGTATTAGTCTTTTGGAACATTTTTAATGGAACTATTTGACAAATAAAATAACCTACTGTGGGACAGCGACCATCCAAGTTCTTTGTACTTTATCATATTTTATTAGTCAGAGCTATGCTATGTGTGTTGAGCATGTACAGTCTATAGATACAGCTTGTTAAACCCACTAGTGCTAGCTGATAATTTAGCATTAACACACAAAATGAGTACATTAACGACTGGCTGCTGTCACACAGGCGATACTGATCTTTACTGTCATGGCTAAACTAGAATATTTATTAACAGACAAGGAAAAAATCCACGATCCATGCACACTCTCACGGTTTGAGGGAAGACTCTCTCTCTCATCACACTCAAAGGAAACGCTGAAGGGAACAACATCCTGCACACAAGGAAGACAAACAGTAACCGAAGGAAGTTGCAAGGAAACACACAAGGAGTCAACTAGAGCATGAGCCGGGGTTGTGGGTCAAGGTTCCAGCAATGAATGGCTGTCCATCTCTGCCTTAAGAAGGGCTGTGATTTTTCATCCTCTACAGGTGAGCGATCAGCCACAGGTGAGAAGGGCGGAGACTCAGAAAGAGTCCAGCCCACTGTCAACACTACACACACACCAAAACAGAGAGGGCAAGAGAGTGAGAGAAGGAGAAAGAAAAGGAGAATCCACTGGGAGAAGCAGATCTATGACATAAACACAGTGCTTTAAATTTACCCCCTTAATTTTATTTGCTTTTTTTCACATGTTTCAGAATTGATGGATGGACACTGTCCTTTAGGATTTTCTGGTAAAGAGCTGAATTTATGTTTCAGAGCAAGTTGTCCATTCCCGAAGCAGCAAAGCAGCCAAGACCATCACACTACCACCACCATGCTTGACTGTTCCTTTGATGCTCTTCTTAGTTTTGTACCAAATGTACCAGGGTATAAACCATCCAAAACACTAAAGTATTCTGTCATCAGTCCACAGAATGTTCTCCCAAAAGTCTTGTGGATCATCATGATGTTTTCTTGCCAAATGAGTAGCTGTCATGACAAAGATTTCCAAAGATAACCACTGTAAACTGCATAAAACAACATTTAACTGTTTGGGTCTTACTGGTAAATTTCTGGTAGTGAATAATACAAAGCTTCCACTTTATATCTGGATTCACCTTCTTCACACACCTATGTGTGCTCTGCCATTGCCTGCAGTGCATCCACACTTTTCAAATGTTCTCTCGTATGGAAAATGGACTTTGACAGCTTCTGTAATTAACTAGCAAAGCAAAATATGTTCATGGATGTATTCTACATAGTTTGAGCCAAACGCAGAGAGAATGAGTTTTTTGACAACTGAGTTTGGCTTTTGTTTCACAAGTAGTAACAGAGGAAACTTCCCCCAGAGTTTTTCTTCATACCCTTCAGTCTATTCTTCTGACTTGGTAAAACTGAAGAGGTTTTGAAGTAAAACTGTCAGAATCCAAGACCCCCTGAGTGCTTGGTGCTGCTACAACGATGGGCTGCCTTCACCAAATTATCTGCCAGAATTTTGCTGCAAAGAAAACATTGTGCCTGCAGTGTATCTTCAGACATACAATGAAACCCATACATGCCACGTAATTTCCACTGAGCTTATTTCTATGTGTAGCCCTGTCTGCAGTTATTCAGGCTTGCAGTACAAAGAAAAAAAAGTCTACTGTTATACAAAAAATGGTTAAAATATAAATAGTTGATAAAAGGTTTAAAAATCATATGTTTTGGTACCAATGTATTTCATTTACAGTTAAGAGTCCAATAAATAAAAGGGTTTCATGATTTAGAGTTCATTTTCTGTGCAGAATAAATATGTTGGGGTGTAACCTAAGATTATTTACCCATCTAATGTCAGTTACCTTAATGTTGTATTGTCATTGGTTGTTGTGCTGACGAGCCAGTCAATGTCACTCTTCTCTGTTATGGGGGCGGGATGAGTGGTAAGGTTTGTGTAAAATTCAGTTGTGGTGGTCCTTATTAATTCAATTAGAGGGTATCAGGTATCATTATTAGTAGCAATACGAACCCAGGCCCAGTCTCATTGTACTATATACTCTAGCTTTACCATAGCTATGTGGGACCTGGGTTACATATGGAATTGAATCATTTTTATCCTGATATAAAACATATTAAGAGTTTTCAAACAGCTCGGAGTTTGGGGGAAATGCAGTTTCCTGAAAACAATCAGATCAGGGGAACATGGAGGATGGTCCAACAGAGTGATGTTATTCTCCTGGAAGAAGTCCCTTGTCCTGCGGGCGTTGTGTGCTATAGTGTTGTCCTGTTGATAAATCCAGTGGTTATCACACAGACGAGGGCCCTCAGTCATGAGGGATGCTCTCTGCAAAATCTGGACACAGCCAGCAGCAGTTTGATGCCCCTGCACCTCCTGAAGTTTCACTGTTCCACTCAAGGAAAAACACCCCAGACCATTATGGCTCCTCCTCTACTGTGGAGCGTAGAAAATATCTCAGGTGGGATCTGCTCGTCATGCCAGTAATGTTGGAAATCATCAGGACCATCATTCATCATCATCATTTGTTCTCATCAGAGAAGAAAACTTTCTTTCACCTCTCAATGTCCCATGTTTGGTCCAAACGGTCAGTTCTGTGGCGTTCAAGAACACGAGGCCTTTGAAGACGTTTTTCTTTTTTGAAGCCTTTTCAGTCTCAGATGCCGTCTGATGGTTAAGAGGCTGCAGTCAGCACCAGTAACGGACTTAATTTGGGTTGAGGATCATCCAGTGTCTTGACAGACAACCAATTGGATCCTCCGGCTCAGTGCTGGCGACTTTTTTGGGTCTGTCAATTCAGTTTTTGTTCCACAACCCCCAGGATCATTTAATAAATTCCAAATGACCGTCTTACTGCGTCCCACCTCAGCAGTGATGGTGTTGTTTTCAATCAATTGTCTCACTCTCATTTCTTCTTGTTGCATGTTGAAGCTCAACTTGGAACCTTTTTAAGATCCAACCATGCAAAATAGGATTTTTTGCCATTTTTCAAAGCCGTCTTAAACGTTTGATATGGTCTGTACTGTAAAATAACAGTGAATATAAAATCTAATTTCTGTGAGTCGTCAATAAAGAAGCAATTTGATGCTAATAATTATAATTTTATGTTTGAGATAAAGTTTGCGTATCTCTTTCATACACCTAATGTAACAATCTCTTTCCATAACAACTTTCTTGTTGCTTTATTCAACGAGGGCACAGCAAACTAATTATTCTTATAGGTCTTGACATTAACCATCCTCACATGAAAACACTCAACAGTGAGACATTTGAAATTGTTTTCCACTACATAATTTGGGTATAAACATCAGAAATAACCTTATTTCTCTTTCATCAACATTAAATCAAAACGCTGATTCTTTTCAGCGAGGCAACACTGTCTGATTGTCTGATTGCGTTGGGATTTTTCTTTTTTTGCTTTATTTATTTATTCTTTTTTGGGTTATTTATCCAAAGAATGATGGACTTTTTCTGTCTGTGAGAATCAGCCACTGGAAGTGACTCCAGGGATCACTTCCAGACAAGGTCAAGCATCTTTATCAGTCATCTCAACTACCTAATTCTACTATGTGCTACGTTCACCCTTCAGCTCTTTGCTTGTTCTTCTGAGGGATCACTTTTATTTGCTTTCATTAGCAGCAGCATCATGCAGGGTGGTCCAGTGGAGCAGGCTGGTGTGTGTGGGAGCATATAGGAGCATGCTTCTTTTCTCCACTCTGTCTCTTCCTTCCTTCCTTTATGCATGCTTCTTCTCACTCCCCCACCTCTCGAGCTCTTTACAGCCATACAGTGAAATGATTTCTGTATCCTCCCAGATTCCGTCTACTTCTCTGTTGTTCCATAAGCTTTATAGCTTACTGAGCAGATTAAGAGTGCCACATATGATGAACCAAAATATTACCACAGATGGTGAACAATGATGTGTGTCAAAGTCCAGGGTAAATTAGACCATAAAGAGGTAAAGAGGCTCTTATTGGCTTATTGATCTTATTAGTTGGATGTGAAAGGTGTAAAGACCCAAGTTACTTTGATAAGGCTCAAATTGTTAGGACCAGCGACAGCCACAGCCGTTCTTAAGTACATAGCCTCCTGATGGATAATGGTTTGCAGGCACAGGGGAGAGTAAGCCTGAGAAGGAATCTCCACCAGAAAGTAGAAACAGAAAGAGCTGACCACAAACCGCCTGTAAAAGGAAAATATAAAAAACCATCCAGCCTTCTCCAGAACCTGAAAGTTTAACTTCTTAACATCCACCAGTGGCCTGTCTATGGTTGGATTAAATTGATCTTCAGAGATTTTGGTCCATATTGACATGATAACGGCATCCAGTTCTTTGAATTTTAACAGCTACACATCCATGATGTGAATCACGTATTCCACCAATCCCAAAGGCGCTCTACTGGACTCAGATCTCGACTGTGAAAGCTATTTCAACACTGTCATAGTCAACAACCTGGTTCATTATCCTGCTTGAAACAGCCATGAGGACATGGGTACACTGTGGTCATAAGAGCATGGACTTGGTCAGGTAGGCTGTGATGAATTTCATGAGTTTCTTTTGCCTTTTTTCTTTTTTTTTTTTGCCTGTCCCGTTTGGTTCTTTTGCCATCAGAATTATTGTCTAAAGGCGAGGAAAGATGCCCAACGGATTTACTTTTTCAAATTGACCATCCCAGCCTTGCCGTAATGGTCCATTTGATTCACCTTTTATTGTTTATTTTATTTATTTTTTTATTTTCACTTGCTAGATACGGGACAGACTTGAATGAGGAAAAGAAAAGGGAGAAAGGAAGAGGGGGAAAAACAGCGCAGAAGAGGGACGGGGATAAAAAACAAAAACCAACTAAATAAGCAGACAAAAAAAATACATATATCAATCACCTGGATCACCTGTTGAGAAAGAAAAAAGAAAACAAGCAGACGAAAACGAGAGCAATACAATAAACAACATCACGATGATCTATGTGAATATAACAGTAAATACTAAATATTAAACATTGTGCAGCACGTAATATCGACAGCGCACAGTGTGCTTTGAGGTAGGAGCCAAAAAGGGTGTAGTTTGTATGTGTGAGGACCCGTGTGTACACCTGTGAGCATGGACGCGCTTGTTTTTAAAAGGTTCCTTCATGTAATGATCTGCTAGAGGGTGTGGGGGGCCACTGCCCCGTCCTCCAGGGCATGAAGCAGGTATGGAGGAGATCAAGACTCCAGACATCCAGAGGCCCCCAGAACACAAGAGACCAAGGAAGACCAACAGAGGGGCAGCCGCGCCACTGTCCCAGAAAGAGCTGAGGAGAGTCCCAGATGAGGGCTCACCCAGCAGCCGCGGAGCAGAAGCCAGGGGGAGTTGCAGTGACGCGCCCGTGACCTCCGCCGGCAGCCAGCTGAGCCCCAGGCTCCAGGCCCTGATAAGCAGCCACCAAGGAGTGAGCCGGTGTATACCTGGACACCCATCCCCGGACACAAAGACCCACCAATGCACTGATGTCTGAGGGCGCCTGCCACTGGCAGGGGAAGTGGTGGGGGGAGATAGGCCTCCATACCTTGGAGGGCCTGAGATGTCTCCAGAGAGGTGGCGTCTGATACCCGACGTGACATATAGACACAGACATACAGGCACACACAGATACAAACATCCATTCCCACCCTCATGCTCTCATATGCACTTACTCCACACTCAACCAACATGGAGACAGACATACAGGGAGTGCAGAATTATTAGGCAAATTGTATTTTTGTGGAATAATTTTATTATTGAACAACAACCATGTTCTCAATGCACCCAAAAAACTCATTAATATCAAAGCTGAATGTTTGAGGGACGGCCCTCTTCTCCGCTGTTTCTTTTGCCTTTCTGTCACCTTAAACCACGTTGGCAATTATCCTTTGACCTGTGACATCAACAAGCCATTTCTGCCCTGAGAATTTCACTCCCAGTATCTCGTTGGATATCTTTTTCTTTTTTGTACTAATATTTTTAAACACTAGAAATGGTTGTGTAGATAAATCCCAGTAGATAGATTCTGATTTCATTTGGCAACACCTCACCTTTTTTCCTTATTCTAAGACTTGATTTAGACTTCATCAAGCCATCTTGGCAATGTCTGTATGGCTAAATGCATTTTATTCAAAAACAAAGGGTTAGTGTTGTTACTATCAACAAGGACTTAGACCTTGCTGGTCTTTAAATGTGCCTATAATTTGTAAGGGTTTCAAATGAACCTTGAGTAAAAGAGAAACATCGTCTGTCCCACTGAGTTTTCTGTATTCTTGGACATCATGTAAAAAAGCGGGTATAAGTGTAATTGTACCAGGGCAGACAAACAAGTGAGAGAGTGTGATGCTATGGAGCACAGGGCCTGTTGGATCAACTGCAGGTGAGGACAGGACTGTTTTGGCTGCACACAGAGAAACAGGAGCTTATTGGGCAAATAGCAATCCTTTGGCTCACCAGCTTTTGTGTTTAGCCATACTAGCATCAAACACATAAAAAAGTCACTTATATGTCAGGTGGTGTCTAACTGTGCTTCAGCCTAAAGTATGCAGTATCATGAAATGTTCTCCCCATGCAACCAGAAGATAAAACTAATGGTTTAAATACAGCTGTTCAGGCGTTTGCTACAAAAATGTTCGCCTCGAGATGAACTGCAGTAACTGGATGATCATTAGACTTTCAAAGCCTTAGCTGTACTTTTTGTATATTACCAATTACAAAAATTATAGCTTTATCGAAGCAGGCTTCAAAATTCTTGAGCTCACACAGTTTCAATTGATAGTAGCACTAAATGGGAAATATTGTACCACAGAATTGTGATATTGTGATCATTATTCTAGTTGCAGTTTGTAAGTTTTTAATCTCAATGGCTGAAAATCAAGTGGTGCCTAATTTTGTGTTGTGATCTTTCATTAAATGTCATTAATATTAGAAAAACTGACTGAAGTTGCTCTAAATGTTTGACATCTAATCTGAGGGAATGGATTGAAACATAGGCCTGATCTCACTTGAGGTTTGATCTTTACAAGCTGGCATTTTACTACATAAACAGCACTTTCATTTTGGTCAATCCGTGACATCTGTTACGCTCTTTTAGTAGCCTAGCAACAATTGCAAACGGCAGCTTCAAAGAAGTGGCTTGTTGCACCCTCCCTTCGTTGCCTTCCTAATGTGCCGGAGACTCTGTAAGATCCTTCCCCTCTAATCTCTGGGTCCAACATGCTATTTTTGTCATTTGTTTCCATTAGAATCAGGAGCAGGCGATGCACTGTTTTCTTCTGATGGCTTGTTTGCTCATAGGTGGCCCAGTACAACAACACAACGATGAAGGACTAGCCCAGAGGAGAATACTAATGAAACCACTGACTGCCCCTGCTCAATATGCTTGGAAAAAGACACATTTTAAATCTGTTTGTACACTTTAAAGTCATGCATTTAAACTGTGCTCTTTGGTCCCGGACTTTGTTCCCCCTCTTTTACAAATTAAAACATTTATCGTGTCATCCCGGCAAGAGTGTCAGAAAACTGCTATTTTGTCTGAGAGGTACAGACAAAGCATACTCTGGTGTCAGTGCTGCACTGCTGGATGCTAAGGGCAAACAGTGCACCTAAGCTAAGCATAAGGATGCATAAGGGGTGGTGTTATTATAAATCTCAAGGCTGCCAAACATGCAGTGTACCTGTGGGGCCTTTGTTTTTAGCCCTTACTTGTTTTTTCATTTACTTCAGGGTTCAGGGTCATCTACGCTGGTTCCACAGAGGAGGGGTCATACAGCCGAAGGCTCTGCCTCCCATTCTACTTTTAAATATTCTAAGAACCACAAGTGTGCTTGCAATCTCATAAAATTAAGTGACCTACTGAGGTGATATGGTACTATGAGGTCTTTAAATGGTAAATGGTAAATGGCCTGTATTTATATAGCGCCTTACTAGTCCCTAAGGACCCCAAAGCGCTTTACATATCCAGTCATCCACCCATTCACACACATTCACACACTGGTGATGGCAAGCTACATTGTAGCCACAGCCACCCTGGGGCGCACTGACAGAGGCGAGGCTGCCGGACACTGGCGCCACCGGGCCCTCTGACCATCTTTAAGATAAGATGGGGCCTCATGTGTGAAGAATGTTCCCTGTTGGCAAGATGGTATTTGTTAGGATGTAGAAGAACATCACGGTTTTGGTGCTTATAGAAGATTAACTCTTTAAAAACAAAGATTCTTAAGGGTTCATTCAAATTTGACACTAAGGTGTCTGAACTACATGAAACATGTGGAGAGTGAGACTGGGCTTACCCAGTCTACCTCACGCTGAGCTCAGTATTTTTCATAAATATGAGCACAGACTAAATGATCCAATTAAAAATTCAGTTTTCAATACTTGGTTTTTCAAAGAACTGGAAGATTATGAACAATCCAATACTTAAAGTCAGTCTATTCCAATAATTATGCACCCCAAGGGTTTAAATGCCAGAAGTTGTTACTGACTCAAGATTTCTTAAAATTAATGGATCTGTCACACTAGAATAAAAATATGACAACAACCTTCTTGCATCTTGGATAAATGTGTGGTTGCCCAGTGACTGCAATGATTTTTTTCACCTTCAATACATTTTAGAGCTCCAAGGAAATGACTGAATAAAAAAAAAAAAAAAGTGTGACTGATGTAACAATGCATTGAATTTCAGTCAGCATCAACAATGCCACGACCTAATTTGCCAACTAACATCAACACTTCCTGTTCAGATGTACTTGCTGCATAAGGAGTAGTATAATCCATTTCCCAGCACTATAAAGTTCACCTCAGTATGTCTTGGGGTAAAACTGGGTGAAACATATGAACTGGTGGAAGACATGACATGGGACCTTCAGTAGTGTGGCAGACAAAAACCCTGCTGGAGATCCTGGTGAGTCACTCTTCTAGCCGACTATGATGTTTGCTGCAGCTCACCGCAGGAATAGCCCAACAGCAGCATGACGCACAGCAGGCTGTCTCTCTCTCTCTCACTCTCACACACACACACACACGTGCACGTACACATTCTTTTTTTTTGTCCTCTACATGTGAGGCAACCAGCAGCTGGCTCACCTGGTCGAGCATCATTACGTCAAACAGGCTTTTAGAAACCAGTTAGGAACTAAGTGCACTGTCTCTCAAGCTTTTCTCACCAGTGGGGTACACACATGAGATTATAAGAAAGGGAACATTTTGTGGTGGGGGGAGGCAGGGATTGCCACCTGCTTCCTGTATTCCACAGTGATTATAACAATAAGTAAAAGATGGAGATGAATATTTAAGCGTTTTAGCTCATATATTTGGTGAGTCTGTTGCTTAGGTGAGCTGTGATAACATGTTAAAACAAAAAGCAGTTAAATACAGTAGATATGTGCATTTTATTTCTGTGTATATTATCCTTTTAACTTGTGTCCTTGTGAAAGACAAACCAGTCCATAAGATTATATTATTTAACCCTTTAAGACCTACCATAGAACCAAGTCCGCCAGAGCTTATATTATATTTTTACATGCTGTGGAGCCATTTTTGGGA
>NW_005187402.1:1381261-1396464 GCF_000239375.1 Pundamilia nyererei | reverse complement strand
AAAAAAAAAAAAAAAAAAAAAAAAAAAGAAACACACACAGGCAAGTGTGAGGGTACAACACAACACTGACACAGAGAAACACGGGGCTTAAATAAACTGGGGTGTAATCAGAGAATGGAAAACAGGAGGGAGACACAGCTGGGAGATTAGGGCTAACGAGACAAGGGGGCGAAGCAAGACACACTGACATAAGACACAACCTTTCAAAATAAGACAGGAAACAATTCACGAAGACGCTGACTAGACAGAACTAAACCTAAGAACAAAACCTTAAACCTGAATAAACTGGAACACAGAATTATGCTAATAAACAACAAGCATAACAAAAACATCAGAATACAAACCATAATACAAAGGAATACAAGAAACTGAAAATGCTGGGTCAAAATGACCCAGAACCGTGACTCTATGTCTGTGAAGGTTCTTAGACTACAATGACCTGGATGACTAAGGAGCTTGGAAAGAAAAGCTTCTGAACTTCTTGGGTTTTTTGAAAATGTTTCACTCTCATCAAAGAAGCTTCTTCAGTTCTAATAGCAATTGATGGAGAGTCCCAGATTTAAGCCCTATGGGAGTGTCCCCAAGAGGGTCATGGACTCCCTGATCCTCAGCAGTCCCCAACCCCTGGGCCACTTACCGGTACCGGTCCGTGGGTCGTTTCGTACTGGGTCACAAGAGTTGAGGCTCTGGTGTGAAATTCATGGTTTTCAGGGTTTTTATCGGTTTTTAGCATTATTTTATCGTTTTTTTTATTAACTCGGTTTCCCTGGGTCTTTTCCCGTGTGTTATGAATAAATCTTTTTTTTGGTACCTGTACTGGTTTTATTTTGTTGTATTTATCCGTGACACCTTGAAGGCCGGTCTGTGAAAATATTGTAAAACATAAACTAGTCCCTGGTGCAAAAAAGGTTGCGGACCGCTGCTCTTCCTAATTACGCGAGCCAAGGTGTGAAAACAGGTGTGGGTCACAATCAGCCAAGTTTTCAGGTGAACCCATTGGGAAACCTATCCCCACCCTATCATGTGATTTATTGAGGTCAGATGGCCCAGGGTGTGAGTGGGCATTAAGGCGTTGGGGAAGGATCTTAAAACTGGATTATGAATGGCAGACAGTTGGTGTCGTAAACCACCGCCTCTGTTCAAAGATGGTCGCCCACAGTGGACATAAATAGCTTCTTTCACTCCTCTTTCAAACCATCTGTCCTCTCTGTCCAAAATGTGAACATTGGCATCCTCGAAAGAGTGACCTTTGACCTTAAGATGCAGATGAACCGCTGAGTGGTGAGTCTTCTATGTTGTGCCATGCATTTATGAAGTGGCTGTTTTGGTGTCTTATCCTGGCTTTAACAGGCAGAACCAGACTCAGGCTTCCTCCCATCACTCACAACCCCGTGGGTCTAGTTCTGCTGGAGGTCACATCCTGTTAAAAGGAAGTTTTTCCTTCCCACTGTCACCAAGTGTTTGCTCAAAGGGGGTTGCTTGATTGTTGGGGGTTTCTCTCTGTTATTGTAGGATTTTTACCTGACAATGTAATTGAAGCATCTGTTGTTGTAATTTGGCACTGAGCTGAAACAAAACCCTGAGGCATGACATTAGACTGCAGATAGTGCGCACAAGTTTACTGAGTATTGTAAATCACTTACACAGACACGGTGGTATTTTTATTGAATCACAGCCATATAAGATTACACTGCACAACAGCATGCACTGACTGCTAAGAACATTTGTACAAATGTAGAAATTCATTGTCTCTATTATTTCTGGGTCTTTTTTTTCAGGGGGCGAGAACAAAAGCAACATGTCTGGTGGTGTGCCTGAGTGGTCTAAGGCAGCGGTCCCCAACCTTTTTTGCGCCACGGACCGGTTTATGCCCGACAATATTTTCACGGACCGGCCATTAAGGTGTCACGGATAAATACAACAAAATAAAGCTAGTACCGGTACCGAAAAAATAAGATTTATTCATAACACACGTGAAAAGACCCAGGAAAACCAAGTTAACGATAAAAACGATAACAAAATAACGCTGAAAACCGATAAAAACCCTAAAAACCATACATTTCATACCTGAGCCTCAACTCTCGCGGCCCGGT
This sequence comes from Pundamilia nyererei, assembly GCF_000239375.1. Classification (NCBI taxonomy): domain Eukaryota; kingdom Metazoa; phylum Chordata; class Actinopteri; order Cichliformes; family Cichlidae; genus Pundamilia; species Pundamilia nyererei. The sequence continues at coordinate 1,394,371 of NW_005187402.1, read as the reverse complement.
ACCAAACGACTCACGGACCGGTACCGGTCCGAGGCCCGGGGGTTGGGGACCGCTGGTCTAAGGCCCAACTAATCTAAGAAAATCAACCAGTAGCTGGTCTATAGTGATTACTATCTGTTTACCCTCTGTCCCTCATTTTACCTGTTTAACTCTCTTTCCCACACCTCACTCCCTAAAAGCAGCTTTCTTTGCACCACTGAAATCACTGATGAAAAACGCCATCATATCAAAAGACTAAAGAAACCCAGAAAGATAAAGACACGGGGGAGAAAATGAAAGACTGAAGTGTTATCTATGAAAACACTCATCTGTGGAGGATCATGGAAAAAAAGCTGGCAGGGGTAATTGAGGTTTTGAAGTGTCAGAAATTGATTAAGACAGCCCAAATACAGAGAATGATAAAAGGATTTTGGATATGATACCTTTAGAAAGATGCTTTGGTAACATTGTCCATGTAACATTCATTGGTCTGTACTGATAAGCTATTTGCTAATGGTCTGTGGAGCCCATTCGTTTTTCTCAGTATAAGCACCATGCTGGTTTTAATGGGCCTTCAGAGAGAACGAGGAGGTTGGTTAGACGTGTCAAGAGGGCAGACTGGGGGTACGAAATAGAAAAGTGCATGTTGTAAACAAGCCATTAAACTTTTATATGAAGCAAACATGCACATTTTAGCAGATTAAGGAGGATATATTTATTTTATACTTTCTAAGAAACATTAGGGGCTACCCTGTGCAATGATATGCAGACACATACGCACCACTTCAGGATTGCACATGTTTGTTAAATATTAAAACTGCCAATGTGCACCCCATGGCTGTCTACTTTAGTGGGGTGCCACTTTGTGTCAATGAAATTTGTCTCTCAGTCTTCTTTTTCCTAAAGAAATGTGTCACACAGCGAGCCGACTGATAACATTCATCGAGTCAAATCGAAATAGACAAAGTGTATTTAGGCTCATGAGCACCACCAGGTAATAGTTGAGAACATAGTCAGTGATATATGATTCTTTAATGAGTCCATATCCACCAGGTCACCACCGGCTTGTTGATCAGCAGTCAGGTTAGATTAAAGTCTGTTAATAGCTGATTAAGAGCTGATTTGAAATGTTTAGCATGTGGCCACCCCTAACACTGACCTTACATGTAAGAGTTTCACCGCTGATCTGGTGGAGGTGGCAAATTTAAACAAACTACAAACAAAGTAGGCTGGTGGTTGACTGACTAAACAGTGAGTCAACTCATGACAACTGCTCTTTTAAATTGTCCATGCCTTGTGTTGTACTGCTATGTCAGACAGTGTAATAACAGAGTACATCTTTTATTATTGGTAAATCATTAATGACCAGGTCACAATGGCAGCAGTCCAGGCCTCGCTCTCCCCACGCACCTCCTCCAGCTCATCAGGGGGAAGGCTGGGGATGTAATCTCCACAGTATCTCCTGCTCCCCTCTTTCCTCATTTATGAACAAGGTGTATGTTATAGAGACATTGTAATGTGGACAGAAGTCTAATAACAGACCACTGCTTGGGTTCAAATTGCGCAGGCCGTGCTGCCCAGTCTCCAAGTCTTATTGTCGCTGCCCACATGAGTGTTTAAGTTTCCCAGTGGAAACAATGGTGGGTAGCTGGGCCACTCTGGCAAGTTGACTCCAATGATTCAAAGAAGGTGTCACTGGAGGGAAACATGCAAACAGCACCAAGGACCTTTTGCCTGACCCAAAAGTGCTGGGAAAAAAAAAATCACAACATACAGGCAGTAAGTCCAACTGGTTCAGTCTCTGGTTCCTTACAGGGGTTTTTATCAATCACTCTACACCTGCTGCCTCACTGAGGCCCCTTTTGCCTTTGGTGACAACATAGCATTAAAGGTTGGTACATTGGTGTAGTGGGTATTATTGTTGCCTGATAGCAAGAAAGTTTAAATCCACTGGTCGGATGGGGCTCCCCTGTCTGGAACTGGTTTGTGGGCTCTCCTTAAGTACCCTGGCTTCCTCCCGCAGTCCAGAATGCACATGTTAGGTTAACCGGTGACTTTAAATCAGTGGTAGGTTTTCTGCCTCTCTGCAATGGACTGGTAACCTGTCAGGTGTGCACACCACCTCTTGCCCCATGACAGCTGAGATGGTTCTGTTCAGTTACTGAAGTGTGAGGATCTTGTTAGAGCCTAACTATATTTTGATTGTCTGTTGCCACACTGTAAAAAAAATTGTAATATAAAAGCATTTTACTGTGAATTTTACAGTTTTGTACTGTTTTTCTAGAATAGCATTACATTTACATAAATATGATTTATGATTTTACATTTCAAATGTAAAATAACATAAAATCACTGTAAATGTAATAAAACATAATTTTCTTGTTTTTTTATATATTTGTCTGTACATATGCATATTTAGATTAAAATACATTCACAAATGTATCATAATTTCACAAATATTTGTCCGTTATTTGAAAGATTGAACTGTTAAATTCACATGTAATGCTATGGAAAATATATAAAATGACTCTTATAAACTTTTTTTTACATCAACTAATGTTATTTAGGGCGATCGTGGCTCAAGATTTGGCAGATCGTCTTGTAATCAGAAGGTTGCTGGTTCAAGCCCCGGCTCGGACACTCTCGGTCGTTGTGTCCTTGGGCAAGACACTTCACCTACCGCCTACTGGTGATGGCCAGAGGGGCCGATGGCGCGATATGGCAGCCTCGCTTCTGTCAGTCTGCTCCAGGGCAGCTGTGGCTACAACTGTAGCTGCCTCCACCAGTGTGTGAATGTGAGAGTGAATGAATAGTGGTATTGTAAAGCGCTTTGAGGGTCTCGGAAAGCGCTATATAAATGCAATCCATTATTATTATTATTTAAACCAACTGTTAAGTGTATATTTCTGTACATTTAAGTATTATTATTCATATTGCCGCATTCATTGACCTTGTTTATAGGTAATTTTATTGTTTAATCACATCAAAATGTTCCTAATTTAATGTTTAAAAATAAAGGCACTTGATAAAGGCAAAATCTCATGTAAAATAGGGGGAACAAACTGTATTGTCATTATTGAAAATAACCGTATTTTTATGAGAAAGTTATTTTCTGTTATTTTCTGGTATTATTTTGGCACCCCAGCTGCTGGAATATTACTGTTTGTCTATTACTGTTTTTACAGTGCATGTAAACAGTTTTTATTCTGGTGAATTGTCTTCACTGACATCTGCCCCCCCCCCCCCCCCCCCCCTCTCAATCTGATGTCACTTGTGTGTTTTGAAACACTCAATAACACTCTACTCATCGGTGCTCATCAAAGTGGCCAGGCATTTGCCTTTTGTGTGCATACTTGTGAAATAATAAGCACAACTGGCAGGGAAAGCAAATTCTAAGGGTTTAATTAAACCTGCAGAATAATGTGTATTGATGACATCAATTACATTATGTGCAGTTTGAGCACAAAATCCATTTGAAAGTAGCATTTATCACAAAGCTGTGACAAACTCATATCTAAGAGCCCAATAATCGAAGAGTCTATGATTCCAAAAATAATTTTGTAGAGCAGCCTGGTTCAAGTCATTATCTTCCTGGTGCAAACATGTTCTCTTCTTGAATTAAAATTGGTTAAAGGCTCATTTCACAAACATAAAGTCATTCAAGCAGGTGTTTTTATTTTGAAGATCTAAAGTAAATGTAAAGTGAAGTCATTAAGTAAGACAACTAAGGAACAAAAATGACAAAATCATAAAGTCCTGCAGTCAGTCTCACCAAAATCCTGGCAAAATGCTCTCAGCTGTGTAACATTTATAACTGTCCTGTATGTCATATATTCAGTACATATACTTACAGTAATCTCTACAAAGGCTGTTTAGCTTTCAGGGCTCATATTTCCACCCTTCCTCTACTGATGTTCTCAGAAACACAGCATGTACTGGAATAAGAGTTGCTATATGTACACAGGATTTTACAACAGTAAGAGATGCCACAGTGACACAGCTGCCCACCCACCCCCAATATAGACATATCATATGTAATAACATTGCATATAATATGTCTAATTGCTTAAGCTCTTAAAAAAACAAATATGTTATTAAAGTTTTTACAGTTTTTAAGTGCTCTGATACAATCTCAATATCATCAGTACTAATATTCATGTTTTATTGTATTTAAACTTATTGTGCTTACCATAAGCCCCAGACCAATAAACAAACTAACACACACACACACACACACACACACACACACACACACACACACACACACACACACACACACAGTTATTATGCCTGTAAGAATAAAAAGTGTTGTTGAATGTACGCGGTTTTAACTGAGCACAGGTCACCAACAGGCAGTTTGTTCCTTAGAGCAGGTCCGTGGTGAGAGCACCCTCAGCACACTTACATCTAATTCTAGGAACAGATCTGCAGCTGCTGACTGGAACAGTCTAATTGGGTTACAGACACTGAGCAAGTCAGTGATGTACTAGGGAGTCAAACCATTCAGATGTTTAGGAACTAGAAGAAGTATTTTAAAGGTAATTCTATATCGACCTGGGAGGCAAATAATAGACTCAGTACTGGCTGCTGATGATTTGAATAATCCTGCAAATAAACCATTACAGTAATCTACTTTCTATGACTGCATGGACCATTTTCTCTGTTACTTTGACTTAAATTTGTATATTTTTTAATGGTGGACGGGGTTTTGGTGAACTTATTAATGCGATTATCAAAACTGAGTTCATTGTCTAAAATAATCCCAGATTTGCTCAAAGAGTTTTAGAGGAAGTTATGATAAAAACAAACAAGTTTGAGTCTACTAATTGAAACATAAGAATGCCTGCCCTTTGCATATGATGAAAACCAGCTGAGAACCTGACCTGTTAACTATGTGACTCATGAAGCCTTTGAATTAAAATGAAACCATCAAGCGTGTGGAAAGCAACGACATCACTGAACACTGAGACTCTTGGTAAGTCACAGCTGATCTTCATGTCCATGACTGCTGTTTCTGTGCTATAGTTGGTTCTGAAACCTGCCTGTTATAAATACTGTGAGTTGGAAGATGTTGATTTAGTTGTTATTCAGTTCAAGTTTTTGCTGAGGAAAGACCTAATAGAAGTTGGTGTGTAATTATTACTTACCAGTGGATCTAAGGTACTTTCTTTAGCAGCGGTGTGATCACAGCCCATCTGTGAGAAACCGAGAAATGCTAGCTGTTGGTAATATTTACTAAATGATTTATAAAACACTGACAGATTTGAACAGTTTGACGGGGTTGCTGATGGATAACGTTTAGGTCTTTAGATTTTATGGATGTGAACGTAGATGCTTGTGGCAGTAATTTGATAATATGAGGCAGTGCGAGATACATTACAACAAGATTCTAAACTATTACCTAAATTATTATCAACTTTACTGTGGAAGAAAGTGGCAAATTCATTACATTTAGATAGATTCACTTCAAAGGAGTCAGTAGTACACTAGTGTAGCGCATCAGCCAGTTGACCTGCCAATTATAAATTGAGCAGAGCTCATGATACCTGTTGAGAATGACCTGGTCCCTCAGGAGCAACATGGGGAAGCCCAGGTTATTTTCAGTTTAACCTACAGTGATTCACTTGCTGTATCTAATGAATAATCTTGGGTTTATTTTTGTGTTTTACTTGTTCTGGAACAAATGGCTGAAATTAGAGACAAGCTGCATAATTCTGTTTAACTTCAAGGTCCTACAGAGCACTATGAGTATATTTACAATAATAGTTCAGTCGTCTTTATTCTCACAAAAATAAATTTCTTATTCCATATAAAAACAAAAAAAATTTAAAACATAAAAAAACATAAAACATAAAATTATTGCACGAAATTTCAACATTTATTTTTTTTTCCTTCATGCATCAAATACTTTTCAAGGCAGATTTTTTTGAAAAATGGTCCATTGACCCAATTTTAGACATTTTTAATTTTTTGTTTTCTCTTTTTGCACATTGAAATTTGAGGCAAGGTAAAAGCCTGAAATTGTCACCGGTCGTTCTTGTGATCAAAAAGAATCAGGATCTATAATTTGGGAGAGATGCATCAAAAAGTGTCCAAGCATTGGCTTCTTAAAATCTGAAATATGAGTCATAAAAAAAACCTTCATCAACTCCGGTCATGATTACGGAATAACACGTAGAATAGTTTTAAACATGAAATTCACAAATATGAATAAAATATGGTGAAAACTAAATTGCGACAAAATGTGGAAAAAGTGGTGCAGTGAATACTTTTCAGTTTTTTTAATGCATCTAAAATTGCACAAAAAAGAGCGCAATCAGACTTACATCAAAACATGAAAACTATTTATAACATACACAAAAACCTTTGGGTCAAGAAATGTTAATCTCATCATGTGACATTTAGAGCCAAGACTTAGTCACGGTAAATATGAATTTGATTTTCACAGACATCACAGCTTTGTAGTTATGTGTATCAGTTTAAAGACTCTATATGAATCCTAATGACACATGTTGCAATTAATTCGTTTATATCAGAATCAGAATACTTTATTAATCCCGAAGGAAATTACACACTAAAACAGACAAAAGTAGAAGTAAGAACAAAGAAATAAGTAAGAAAGAGAAAGAGCAGGAGCAACTGTTACAGCCGCATGCATGTTACAGGCGCATGCATGCGCAACATAAACTGTCAGTGAAGCATGTGTATGTTAGATAATTGGTTTTTTGTCTTTGAAGACCAGAATTTTTGGAGCTAATCAAGTCAAGAATGCTTTTTTTGGTTAAACAAACACACCTGCTGCCCGTGCCCTGACGTCTTATGCTATATTAGGTAGCATAAAGTTGTTGGTGACAAGTGAAAAATTATGTGTTTGTTTGCCTTTCTGCTGTTCTGGAAGAGGTCAAAGGTTGATAAACTAGGATCTTATTTTAGCTACCATGAAATCTGAATTAGGGTCGTTTTCTCACGTTTTCTCAATCCTGAAATAAAACGTTATCCAAAGGTGAATTTCTGCAGGCTAAGTGCTTATTTTTTGATTATATTAAAAATGTTTTAAATGTCAGCCTCCTTTGGTGATGCTATGTCATATCCTTTCACTGTCTGTACGTGGGATTATTACAATAGTGAAACATACACACAAAGCATTCCCATTCACACAAAACCCTGTTAGTACGACGGCCTTTTTGCACTGTAAAGATATTGCTTATTACACCCAGAGCCCATTGGGGCAGAGGAAAGGTTGAACTAAGAATTTGATGAGATAGGTTGTGACATGCTAGCATTTAGCTGAGTACCACCAGTTCTTGCATTAGCCTTGGCTGGCTCTGCCCAGCCACTGGGAAAGGTCAATGGTAATGCTGGCTGGTTAGCTCATATGCCTCAATCTGTCTATATTTCACTTGCTCTTTCTCTCTTTCTTGATATGAACCTATCAGTTGTTTGACTCAAACGTGATCTTTTATTTACACCCACATGCAGTTGAAGCATGTAAGGAAAGACTTCACACAGTCTCCGCTACAGAGACTTTAAGGTTCAGAAACTCTTCAGTGAAGCATGTTTTGACTATTCAGCTTGCTCAAGGACACTTCAGCAGAGCAGGTGTTTGCTGACTAATAGTTCTGAGTCCCATTCATCCATTTGAAGAGACTCTCTAAGCTGCTGCAGCCCCCAGAGTGATCAGGCAGATTCATTATTTTTGCAGATTCCCTGTTTTTCTCTCTTGCTAAGGTTACTCTGGGTGATTAGGCTTCAGCACTGCATTGCTGACAACTCATTGCAGCTTGGCCGCCTTGTTAGTACATCCCGAAAGGTCACAGCTAATATACTGCAGTTAGGTGGTACATTTCTGGTTAGATATGCGATACTGGAAAGTCTTGTTTTAAGGGGCTTAATCAAACCTCCCATGTAAAGGCAGATTTCTTTTCAAACCAATTACATTAAAAATTCCTGTTGTTGCCCATGTCGATTTTAAATAAAACTCTGCTACTTTCAACAGGCAAATGTATATACTGTCTATAGACAATTCACTTTCAGTATCTTGGTTATCACATACGAATAGAATAGAATAGAATAGAATAGAATAGAATAGAATAATCCTTTAATTGCCCCACAGGGGAAATTTGGTTGTAACAGCAGCAAAACAACACATACAAACAGAACAGGACACAGGACAGAAACACACAAATTTTTTACATATTTATATCATGGACAATAGTTATCAAAACATTAATGTACAGATAAGTGGCAAACCCAGGTTGTAGTGTGATCTGCTGTAAAGGTATTAGTCAAACTGGGCTCATAATGAACACAAATAATTTGACCATAAGATATTATTTGTAAAGTTATTGTCACATGTTCTACATTTAGTCTAAGCTGAGATTGCATAAAGAAGATCCACTCAGCTACAAAAACCCCAAAACACCCTGAAACACACCGTGTAGTCATTTGTGTAGTAAAGTTAAACCAGGACAGGAGATTCTTTGCTGTGCCACCAACAACATAATCAATACAAGGCCTTAAAATGCTAATATGATCAAAATGTTGCTAAAAGGTCTGCTTTTTTTTAATCATTTAATTTAGGGGAATATGAAGTGCTTGTGAATGGGAACAACAAACCAACAATTTTAAAACCTGCTTAACAGAGCTCAATTATAGTTCCATCTACTTTACATACTTTTTAATATTTGTCACTGATAGGCTGGCCTCTAGATTGTTGAGTTGAACAGAAAAATAAATAATTTCACTTCAGTTTTCTGTGAATAGGCACTTGCTGCTTCCACATAGATCTGCTCACCACTGTGTTCCTCCATTAAGCAACAGAAAGCATTTGATCCATCACATATAGCCCTACCCATTCGTTACATCAGTGGTTCCCAAACTTTTTTTCATTTTACAAGAAAAAAAACAGAACCCCCCCCCTCCTTTTTTGCGCTTATGCCTGGACGAGGAATACAGAGTTTGTCACACAACATCAAAGGTATGTGCCTTTTTTCACGTCACACTGTGCACCATGTTATTGTTTACATGAGATCAATTGCAGAATGGCAGATAGAGACAAAATACTGTTAGTCTGACTATCTGCAGGTTTTACAAGCTTACATACACACGCAGTTACTGTCCCTCCATTTAGAAAAGCAGATACTTACTTACTTACTTGTAGATGTTTTTTTTCCTGTGTAATAATGTTCAACATTGCTATCAATACATTTTTCAGAAAATGCCTCTCTATGAAAAATGGGTTTAAAAACATAAACAGCTGTGGGATACTGTTTGTCTGTCATTTGAACTGGGGGAACAAATCGTGGCAGGATCAGCCTGATGTTATTTGTATACCACTGTAACTTTACTGTATAAATAGCAAACATCTCCAAAATTTCAGGAGTAGTTAGTCATTACAAGAAGTGTTTGTGAACTAAAAATCAAAAATGTGGAATACTGTTTGTCTGTGATTTGAACAGCCAGCGCTGCTCCCGACGAAGGGAAAACCAATTCTGCAGGGGAGACCTACCTCGGCACTTGTGCAGGTGAAGCCAAAGGGAAGATATGCTTCACCATATTTTCTAGTCTTTGGCTTAGAATGAAGTTGGTTTGGAAACATATTCAGCGATGCTTCATCTCCTGCTTTGCGTTTGTGTGGGCGCCCCAGGATCTGGACTACCTGCACAACCTCTATCATATATCAGTATATGTGACTTGATGCTATACTTTGCTCAAAGAAATGTAGGAACACTGTAGTTAAATAAAGTTCAGCAAATCACTGCACCTATTTCTCCTTTTCTTAGCTAAATATAAGGAAATGAGGGATGTGGCAAGACTTTTGCACAGTGCTACGCAAAAACCAATGGCAACAGCATCAAAAAAAATACGTCTTTGACTTTTTTAATTTATTTAATGAAGTGGAAACATTTACCACTTAACAAAACAATTCTGTATTTTTCAAATACATTGCTGGGTTTCAAAAGAGAACATTGCAGTTTCAGATGACACACCTGGGTTAAAGGTTCTTGTTCTTTTTTGAAAAGACCAGTCAGGTTGATCACCAGACAGATGGGGAGAACATGTTTGTGTCTTTCAAGCGTGTGCTGAGAGAAAGATGAATGGATCTGAAGAAAAAGGCGCTCATTTGAACTGATGGAGTTACAGCAATCACTAGTAGACAGATGGGACTTGTTCAGCACTTAGGGCAGTACCATTCAGACTCATTTGACAGCACTGCATGATTCAGCAAACCAATGTGAGAGCCAGTTATTTAGATGTCCTAAGTCTAGTGAACGGCAAATGAACTCTCCAGAAAAACTCTTCAAGTCGGTGCAGTGCCAGTTGCTGGTAAAAATCAATAGAAATGGTGATATCATTATGTTACTATGTTGCAAAGACCCATATTGTAACAGTTCTGAGCAGTGTTTTTAAGTGGGAAGTATGCACCTGTTTAGCAGTCTCTTTCTTGTTTCCTAATACTTCTACAGCCGATTATTCTCATAATAAATAATCCGTAGAACAGATTTGTGTTTATTTTGCCAATGCTGTCTATGGCCTTCATCTGGAACCTCGTTGTCTCTGCCCTGTAACAAAAATGAAGGAAGCTGTTTTCTTTCATTGCAGACAACAAAAATGAAAATAAAATATTAGTTTTTTGGGGTTTTTTTGTCTAGGAGTGCAAATAAGTATTTTAGCCATTTAGCTTCACTGACTCCAATTCACTGTGGATTTTATGTCTGTACTGGAACACACTACACACCCCACTTAATTGCGAAAAGCTTCTGTACAGTGGGTTTAATAGGAAATTGAATGGCTCTTGTAGACTGGCTCTGGTGTCAGAGGTGATGTCAGTATGGCTACATCCAAATATGTCTTTTTGTTTGTGTAAGATTGAGTTACCTACTAAGTGCAACACATTTCTGCAGAATCAAAAGGCAGCTCGAGATATATACACATTTGTACATGTATCTGTCTAAATCAACAGTCTAGTATAGAGGGCTACCATGAATAGCAGCAGTCACTGTCTTTTCAGCACCATGAATAGCTCAGCCATGCTTTTGATCAAAAGCAGTTTCAAGGCTGTAAAAGAAAGGAAAGAGGACTTTTTAAAGAATGGCTGGGAAAAACTCAGGTGTCATTGGAAAATGGAAGTGAGGTTAGATGTGGCCTTGTGTCAGTATTCCTTAAAGCCAGAGTATAATTTTATTATTCATTAGTACCCGAAGCAAAGAACCTGTTGTTTGCATTTTTTTTGTTGGACACAAGTTCCACAGAAACAGTGAGAACAGACAATGCTTCAGAGTGTCGTCCATCATTTACAGCTTTGTCTTTTTTGTGGCACTCAAACATATGTGCACCTGCTCCTGACATCAGCTGTTCAAAGGGACTTTTGTTTTTACAAAAGTTTCAGTAATTTCATAAAACTGTGGGGCCTGACAACTTGGAACAAAAACCACTAAAACAGGAGGTAACAGTGCTCTGTCTTGTTGTATGTAGTGTCAGTACAACATGTGTGGGAAAAGACCACAGCTTTCTGTGACTGGCTTTAAATAGTTAGTGGGCGGGGCTTGTGGTAGGTAGCGTACATCTACTTTTACAAACAGTTTTTTATCAATTACATTTTTTAGCCTTTGTTTTGTATTCATTTCTCAGTATATCACTGTAATCTGTTAGGACATCTTCTGACCAGTTTTTAGCTCTGGTTGATTGTTTTAGTCCATGGTGGGACTGGTAATTAGTTTATCGAAGACAAACAAACTCATTGTACACCTCTGAACTGATGAAGTGGGGTGCCTGTGGTCACTTGCTAATCGGAAGTTTTATGGTTTGATCCCTGGCTGCCCAAGTCTGCATCCCAAGCATCTTGGGCAAGATACTAACCTCAAAGTATGCATGCTTAGATAGAAAGCCCTTGAAACATAGAAGAAGGTGCCTGTGTGAGTGGGTGAATGTGGCATGTTGTATAAAGCGCTTTGAGTACTCCAGGAGAGAAAAAAAGCGCTACATAGTCTGACAGTCCACGTTCGCTGCATTCTCTAATAACAAGTGGAATGCAAAGAAAGCAGTGTTGTCATTGGTGCCATCAGCCACCAATTAGTTAGGCAGCAGAAATGAAGTTACACAGACAGAAAGGCCTGAGTAACCTCTAAGGGTAGCAGCTGTGACATGATATAAATAAAATTGAATTGCATTGAACTTAATTGCCACAGTTAGGAAGCTGACCATGGTTAGGATATCAGCACGCTGTATAGTGGCACACATGTCTGAGAGCAGCATTGCTAATCTGATTGTTCTTGGTATAAATCTACTGGACAGAAGTAATGAGATGAGGTGTTCAAACGTTGATTTTGCCATTCTTGCGGCCAGTATTTAGTCTGATATGTCTCCTACTGGGGGACTTCCGGATGTGCTTTGCCGTGTGAAGACGTGCGTGCGGAGGCTCCGTGTAAAAGTAGTCAAAATAGTGATATCGCCAGTTCGTTACCATTTTGAGGAAGCTCGGTCAATACAATTCGTGCTGTGGAGTGAACGAGGGTGCTCACGGGGCAATTTATGACCGAAAATGTCCAACCGACAGACCCGTGCCGGCGTAGAAAAGTTGCATGCGGATAGAATCCCTGCCGCCGCAGCTAGCAAGGCCACTGCTAACCCAGCACACGTCGACGACATGCCTCAGTGGGCTCAAGACATGATGTCCGAGATCAAAAAAACGAATGCTGAGATTACAAAATACAGAGAGGAGACAAAAACCGAAATCATGAGATGCAAGGAGGAAGTAGAAAAAGGAAGAATAGAGTCAAAAGCCGAGATGGAAAAGTGGGCTAAGAGTGTGGAAGATAACACTAAAGCTCAGTTTGAGTTGCTACGTGAGGAGGTGAGACTGATAAGCGAGACGTCCGTCAGTCTGGCTAACGAGATGGAAGCGCGGAAAAAAGAAGTGGATGCCACGCTGAACGACCAGTCTGACAGTATAACCAGCATGGAGACGAAACTGAAAGAATTGGAGAAGGAGATGCTGACGCTGAGGAGACGTAGTGAAGATCTCGAGGCGAGATCACGACGCAACAACATACGCATCGTGGGGGTAAGAGAAGGGGCTGAGACGGGCAAGACGCCGTCGGAGTTCATAGCTGGGCTGCTGAAAGAAAAACT
>NW_005187402.1:1356177-1361522 GCF_000239375.1 Pundamilia nyererei | reverse complement strand
TGGGTACTTCTCTGCACCTCCGGAAGTCCACTATCAACTCCTTTGTCTTTGCGACGTTGAGGGTGAGATGGTTGTCTTGACACCAGTGGGTCAGGGTGCTGACATTACATAATAATCTCAAGTTATTCATATGCAGTTACTTACACAGCAAAATCTCCAGTGTTAAATTAACACTAGAAAGTGTCTATATGGGTCCACTCCTCTGAGTGTTAAATACAACACTGTTGAGTGTTAAATTAACACTTTTGACAGTGTTATGTTTAAAAGTAACCTAGTCAGTTTTGAAGATTAACAAAGACTAACACTGCAGTGCTGATTTTCTAACACTGGAATATTTCTAACATTTTGAGTTATTTTCCAGTGTTAGAAAATCAGCACTGCTCAGTGTTAGCCATTGTTAATCTTCAAAACTGACTAGGTTACTTTTAAACATAACACTGTCAAAAATGTTAATTTAACACTCAACGGTGTTGTATTTACCACTCAGAGGAGTGGACCCATATACAGTAGACACTCTCTAGTGTTAATTTAACACTGGAGATTTTGCTGTGTACAAATGAGTTTGTGCAACCAACTAAACGTCTGTCATGTTATTTTTACCACATTTTTATTGAATGACAAACTTCTTAAAGGATGTTCAAAAAGAACAAAAGAAAACAGAATGAATACATACAAAATAAAATACTATTTCCTTAAAAGTAAATCCTCCCCAGAGAGTGGGCTGACTGGGCGAAGTTTATTTCTTTATATGGAAACTGTTACACACAAAAGCTGAATACAAAGAGGCGAAAAACAACATGTCCTTCTCTATTTGCACTAAAGTTATTACACACTGCGACTAGTGTCATGGTCCCTGTGCCTGCCCAGCCGGCCTCACAAGGCTACACTTGTGTTTTTGCTTTGTCTCTCTCTCTCTCCCCTACCTCCCTGCCTGGGCGGAGCTCACTGCTGGCTCCCGCCCTTGGCTCACACACCTGTTGGCAATCAGCTGATTTCCCGACTACTATTTGAGGCTGGGCCACAGATCTTCTCATCGCTGGATGATTGTGCTACTAACATTAGTCTCTCTTCCCAGCTCCCGTGGTCTTGTACCTTTAAACCCTACCTTCGTGACTTGTGAGTGATTTTTCCCTTTCTTGTTCCAGTTTAGCTTCCCGGACCTGTGACCTCCCAGCTGGTTCGGGAACAGCTGTGTGAAGGACCAAAAAGCTCTCCAGAGAGTGATCCGTACAGCAGAACGCTGCTGCAGGATTGCTCTCCCCCCGCTTCAGGACACCTACACCAGGAGATGCCGGACTAGAGCAGCGCAGATACTGAAGGACCCGTCCCATCCTGGCAACAAACTGTTCCAACTTCTGCAATCTGGTAGAAGGTTCCGCATCTTCCGGGCAAGGACAGAGAGACTCAAGAGGAGCTTCTATCCCCAAGCCATCCGTGCCCTAAACACACACACCCGCCCTCTCACATCATCTATATTTGACTGAGACAGGACTCTTCCAGACACTAAACCAAGGCACAATGTACATTTCAATTCCTTTAATTTTAAATATGTTTATATTGTCTATCCTGTAAAATAGTCAGATGTCTATTCATATTAATGTACAGAATTTACCTGCTTGCTGCTACTACTGCACATTCACCCAGTGTATATACTATATGTGTATATATATATATATATATATAATGTTCTTCCTCTACACCCCCCCCCAATTTTTGCACATGACGAGGAGCTTGTCAGGCTACATTTCACTTGTATAACTATGCATGTGACAAATAATAAAGAACCTAGAACCTAGAACCTGTACAAACGTGTGTGAGTTGGATGTGAGGACGTGAGCGAGCGTGAGAGAGAGAGCCTTCCCCTTCCCTTGGAACCCTGGATTTTTCCCCGTCACTGTATATATTATCGCACTGGTGTGTAAATAAATGGTGCTCTGAGACGTCAACCTTGAGTCCCTGCTTTCAGATTGTGACAACTAGATTCATTAATGATTTAATTATTTCCACAGAAAGAATAACTTTCTTTTTTATTACAAATTGGGAGTGTTAATACATTCTGCCAGTGTTAAAATTATTACATCAGCAGAATTACATTGGATTCAACGTTTTTGTCCTCTGTAGTTATTCTTTAAACTTTGAAAATAAAATAAAACACATTTCCTTTTTGTGAAAAAAAAAAATCGAAAATCCTTCAATTCTCCCACAAACCTGAATTGGCTGAAAGAATAAATGGCTGAATCAATGTTGTTGATTTGTTTTGCTCTAAAACAGGTTGGTACCCTTAGCATTGCTACTTAGAACGTGGCTCAAAAATGGTAATGCAAATATTCAAGTCAGTTCCAAGACAACCTTTATTATGTAGATTACAGATATTCTAGGTAAGTTTTATATATCTGGTTCACAGTGACATTTTCTTTAGCCATACAACATGTGCTCATGAAAAAGGAGATAAGAACCACAGTTTGAGAATCAGATATGGTTTTAAAAAGATGAATTTGGATTAAATGAAAAAAGTGACACTGACAAAAGATTTCAGGCAGCATTTAGGGTTTAAGAAGTCAGCAGTTAGCAGATTGCATATATATTTGAAGATGAGAGCATTTAAAGCTTTAAAAACAAACAAAATTTTTAAAACTCATTTCTACAACTTGTGTGATGTGTTAAAAGCCGGCAGCAGAGCTGTGAGTCGGTGGCAGTCTTTGGATGTTTTGCATGCTGATATCAAAGTGTACAACAATATTATAGTGTAGAGATAAAGGCAGAGAACCTTCCTTAAAAATGGTCTGCACCAATTTAGTCATCTCATGATAAAAGGTATCAAGATAAAAATTATGTTGAAGTTATTTCACCAGCTAGGATAAAAAACATGAATCTCCCTGCAAAATTCCTCATCAATTATGCACTCACCCTTGAGAAATGGATTTAAACATTTAACAACAGATGTTACAGAATCAGCTTAAAAGAGGAAAACCAATCTTGCTGTTGTTTTTTCTCCTCCATGTATTATTCAAATATAACTTAGACAGGTGTTATTCTGTATTCTTGTCACCTCCACTAAAAGACATTAACTGTTTTACCTCTTCGACTGCATTTGATTTTGTGTTTTTCTAGATTTATTGAGCACTTTTACATTACAAGCCACATTGACCCACACCCATTTATTCTATGCAGACAGCACACTCCATTACACACACACATGCCAATGAGGGAATTGGAGAAAGTTTGTGGTGCCGTATCTTACCCAAGATAAGATTTTAACTGTATTCATACAACTAAATTAATCTTTACAGGGATGCCTCACATTACTCAGAAGCTCTAGCTCTATTGACTAAACCAGGTGCTGCCAGGACTCACTGAGCCAACATTACATATTATGTCTTGCTCAACCAATGCCTGTCTCTTCAGAAGAGTCTACTCAGCAAGTTCTGGTTTTCTATTTCTATCATGTTCCTTGTCAAACTGAAGTGTCCAGGTCCAGATCTGCACATGTAGGCCTTCTGTCTCAGCAAACTGGCCAGCCTTTCCCAAGCCTTGTGGCAGACAGCAAAGATTTCTTCCACTGTTACAGCTTGTGGAGAGGTTCTGTCTTGATCGCAGGCCTCCTGCTTGATTGCCATTTTGACCTTCTGGTTGGCATCTTAAAGGTTCTGCCTTTGTAAGCAGCCTCCTCCCCATTTTTGAAAGGCATTTTTTTCTACTGTATGTTCCCTCCTTGCCACAGCAGGTTTTTTAGTTTTGACTGTCTTGTCTCTTGTTTTGATGCACAATTCTTTGCCGGAGGTTAGTCACAGCCATCAGAATTAACCATCTGCCACATAAGCATCAGCGTAGCAGAAATGCATGGATGCTTTATTAGCAGCATTAGGATGTTGCAAACGACCTTTAAGTTAATTGAACACTAAGACTTTATTATTTCTATGAAATTAGAGGCAATTATAAGGTCAGGGTCAATTACCTCTCCCAGGAGTTATATGTATTAAACCTCGTTAGTGTGATTCATGTATGGCCAACATGAAAACTTGTGGGAAGGTTAATAAAGATCCAGTCCTTGCATGAATCATTTGCATTTGA
Organism: Pundamilia nyererei; assembly: GCF_000239375.1. NCBI lineage: Eukaryota > Metazoa > Chordata > Actinopteri > Cichliformes > Cichlidae > Pundamilia > Pundamilia nyererei. The sequence goes on along the minus strand of NW_005187402.1, from coordinate 1,357,451 downwards.
AATGCAGCCCAAAAGGAGGAGCAACTGTCGTTCCACTTTGACTCAATGAAGGGTTTCTGAGGAGCCCTGCTGGGACTGCAAAATACAGGTTGCTCATATCCACACTTACTGTTATTAGGGCCACATGCCAAAAAGGCCAGTGACAATATAATGCCATCTGTTCTATATGTTACATGCTTGGAGCTTTACAGTGTGGGAGCTGGCTCGGAGGCAGCATGGGACAACACTGTAATCTTACAAACGAGAGAGAGGCACAATATGAAACACACAAAGTCAAACATGGTAATCACATTAGCTGTGCTTTTGAAATTTCAGGATGAGATCCTTGTTAGTCATTGGATTATACTTGAAAATATGTGTTCACAGTTCACGTCAGTATAGCCACAAAGTGCTTTTTCCACAGCTTGAAACAGCATATTTGTGGTTAAAGGGCTACACAATTATATGGGACAGTGTTGCATATACTATATGGCCCCAGCTGGGAGCATATCAACACTTGGCACACGGCCCTTGCATGGGAGATACTGTTGCACCCTCACAGGAAGATGTGCAAAGTGGAACATAAAGGAGATTAATCCAGTAATGGAAAATATGAAAATTAATCAAGACACTGTAACCCAGTTTTTCCATGGGGCCTAATTACAGGAAGTCTGTCTACCATGTGGCACCAGTCCAGAGTATTTGCATTGAATTTGCCATTTCTATCTCCTTGAAGCCTTGACTCCTTAGGGTCCACACTTTTACTCAGTAATTGTATGCTGGATTCTGAGTTAGAAATATACTTCTTGCTAAATGCACCATATGTGACCTATGTTTCCCAGCTGCCTCTATATGCTGCCCTATACTGGTTGTATATGGTGGATATTAGAGATGGCACGATACCGATATGAATCCGATATAGTGTGCTTTTTAATCAATAAAACTGTTTTTTTAATATCTTGCTGCATTTTGTTTAAGTTCAAACTCAAGTTAAAAAAATCACTAAAGCTATTCTGTTATATCTGTATGCAGAAAATACACTGCACCCAAAATATTTCATAGTTCAGCAATACTGATCAATCTAATAAACTTAAACTTACTCGATCCTCCCTATTCTGGTATTTTAAAGAGTAGCCAACCTAACTAATAGGGTTGCAAACTCCCAGCAAAAAAAAAAAAAATAGGGAACCACCCTCCACCTCATGATGCTTAATCGACGTAATCAACTTTAATTTGATGCAGTGTGAAAAAAAAATGCACAGAAATCAATTATTTTTCAAGTATAATTAAATAGA
>NW_005187402.1:1353751-1356157 GCF_000239375.1 Pundamilia nyererei | reverse complement strand
GATCCTGGTGTAGAAAGTAATATTAAATAAATTCTAACAACAGCTTATCAAGGTTAAACGTGCTGCTGTTGTTCAGCCGCTGGTTTCCTCTTTCTGGCGTAAAGTGGGCCAAAAACAAACAAGAGAGATGGAGTCGCGACTGAAAAGCCGATCAGCTGATCATTAATCAGTTTCACGATTGAAGTAGCAGCAGGAGAGAGAGGGAGTCGCTCCTTATATCGGTTGTTAAGCTTAACATGGGAATGCTTTACAAACATTCACGTGAAGAGTTATGAGCCGAGTTACACCTTGTTGCAAGTTTTGTGAGGTGCTTTTTTTGATATTTAATGGATCGGATTACATTTTTTATTTCTCTCCGATATCCGATCCAGTAATTTTGGTCAATATCGGACCGATACCGATACGGAATATCCGATCGGTCCATCTCTAGTGGATATAACTAGGATAATGGATAGATGAGGCTGATTGTCAGCAAGAGGCTCAAAGATAGCAGCCCAGAAAGTAGACAACTGCTTTTTACATAAATGTCTTTAACAAACAAATACCATCATGTTTCTTAACCACCTTTGAGAACATAAGTTGTTACCTAGAAAGGACCCCTTTCACTTTTATCGTTGTAGAAATTAGTTAAAATGCCAGTTCTACTAGGATGGATAAAAAAAGAAAATATAAACATCCGACAGCGTTTAAATATGAGGCTATCCACACAGGAAGGTCTAATGGTGCTTAAGCCTAAAGTCAGCTTATCATAGCTGACTTTGATTAGAATCTAGAGAAGCTCTTCCTGAGTGCAATGGTAAAATATTTTACACTGTCATGACAAACAGTTTTTGTTACTATATAGGTTAACCTTGAACCTTAAATAAAGCTCACATTTACTGAACATCTTGTGGTAAAAACTGATATTACATTAAAGTCCTACTTCAAGTTCAGATGTTCAATACAATGCATATGTGTTTGGGACAGTTGATACCAATGACATTGTACTAATTCTTTAGTAAGCTTTAGTTCATTTTTAAAGTGTTATATTGTTTTCTTAAACACAATACGATAAATGCTTTTTAAGTTTTAAAGTCATGCACGGATAAGAACGTGTCAGTTTTCAGGTGACTGTGCCAAAACACTGAAAATGCTTAACAGCTAAAAACTTGAAGTAAGCATATTTAGTCATACGCCTATTTTTAGCTAACCAACATCTGCATTCCATTTCAGTCCACTCGTAATTACTCACAAAAGCTCGTTAGCCAGTGTTAGTGCTGCCCAAATACCCAGCACTATCCTTTCATTTCAGCTTGAAATGCAAAGTGACACGAGCCAAGCCAACACAAATCAAGCCATTGACTATCGAGGCTACATCTTTAAATACAGTTTAGGTAGCAGTAGTCTCAACATCATTTAAAGAATTAGCATCCATATTTATTGATTTTTAAAAATCAGAGATCTGCTTCTGCTAAGGGGAACTGAGTGCATTGCCCAGAGCTGTTACTATTCTTTTAAACCTAAAAAGACTAGTCTGAATTTGGGAACAAAACAGAACAAGGATCAAATATAACCAGAGGCTTTTACCAGAAAGTTTAGAAAGCTATTTCAAAGAAGCGCATGAAACTCTGTCAGTCATGAGGACTTCAAATCGCCCTGACTGTATGCTTTTTGGATCCAAAGTTGTTTGTTCCTGTTGCTTCCTAATAGACATCTGAGTTATACTGTAGAAGAGGGGGCGCTTTAATATGCAATTCATGTTTTTTGTGAAATGCAATCTCCATAATAAAATTATGGGCATATTTTACGGAAAGTGAAGACGTTGACATGTCTCCAAAATATATATCTATGGCTATTTTTTTGTATCCTAGTTCCTAATGTAAAAAAATATATTTGTACATTTGTATTAAAATACGGAAAAAGGATAGCATGGAAAAGTGTAGTAACAAAACAAAGCATGACAGAAAAAAAAAATCTGAACACTTGCTCCTGAGAAATGAGAAGTCGTCGGGAGGTAAATGTCAAACGAGGAGCTGCTTAGTGCCGGATTGCCTGGTTGTGATGGATGGACTCTGGTGGGAGGGCAACACTTCTTCTGCACTGGAAATATCCATCAGCATGTAGAGCACAAACAGAGAGGAAAAAGGAGGGAGGACATCCGAACTCCAGAGGAAGAAACAGAGGAAGAACATGCTTTAAATATTTCTGTGTAAAACATTTCACAACGAAGTTTAAACTTGTCCTTAAACAGAAATTACCTCTCAGTTCAAAATTAATCTTTTTGTGCTTTCTCAGCGTTGTAAAATTCTTTTGCAAGAATGGTTTTTATGGTTTTTACAGTCGAGGGAAGATTAATGGTGGGTTAGAAAGATGCAGTTGTACTTATATTTATACAACTACTCATTTAAGAGGTGCAAATTTTAATTT
>NW_005187402.1:1350964-1352469 GCF_000239375.1 Pundamilia nyererei | reverse complement strand
TATAGATATATATATAAATAAATAAGTGCTAGATTGTTCCTGTTACTTTATGGTAGATTCAGGTTTTTCAGGTTTTTCGTTATATTAACTGTCTTGCACCAAGTTGGTGTAGAAATGAGAACGATGTGAGTGTAGGTTAATTTTCCTCTTTTGCCCTTCTGTTATTTTTCGACTTTTCCTGTTCCTGTCTCAGTTGCTGAGATTTTTCTGACCTGTTACAATGTAGTATCTCAGTGGAGTATTTTTGTTTTTTTCTTTCTTTGCTCCCGAGTGTCACTGGATGTTTTTTCTAACAGGGTTGTGGTGCAGATATTTTGATCTGTTCTGTAACTTTAAAAATTGCATCAAATGCTGCTTGTATAGCTCTACAAGAATAATGCATTCCTCTGGATAGCAGTGGCAGCAGTTTAAGTAGAAGCATCTAGACCTCCTCCCCAGCCATTGCCTCTAGCTCTTCTCATGGGACACGAAGGCATTCCCAAGCTAGCCACACATAATCTCTACAGCCTGTCCTGAGTTCGCCCCGGGGTCTACTTCTGGTCAGACATGCGAGAAAGCCTCACCCGAGAGGTGACAGGGAGGTATCCCTGCCAGATGCCCTAGCCACCTCCATGGGCTGAGGCAGTTTTTGGCCACTATAAGTGACTGAGCTCTAAAGTGCAATAGTCTAACCTTGTTTGGCCCAAAGGGAAGAAGTTATGCTACGTTTAATTCCAACCAAGAGAAGATCATAAATCATTTTTTTACTATTGAAATCTTGACCTTTTTAATTTAACTGCGACTCAGATGCGACGCTAAATTGGATCTTGATTTTAATCACATTGGAAACAAGAATGTCTGGTCTCCTTTGTCACTGTAACTGGCAAAACTACAGTGGCAGTATTCAATGTTTAAGCATTATAATTGTGTATGAAAATAATAAAAAAACAGCATTCAACAAAAATATTCAATTTGCAACAAGATGATTGTTACTTGTGGTTTTCTACCATTTTCACAGTATCCACGCGATGTGATGAAAAATCAAAAGGAAAAGAAAAGAAAGGATTTTTTTGTTGCTAAGGTTTCAGCAACCTGACCTAGATTGATTAATACGATTGTTAAGAAACAGAAGACCCCTCTCTCCCTGTTTCATAAGTCTCTCATATTCTAAGTGTCAGTTTCTAGCAGACTGCTGTGCCTGTTGTTGGCAGTATGTCACGCCAATTAAGTCAGTAGAATGCAGATTGCAGTATCCATGAGATATTTCTACTTGGCCTTTATCCTTCAGCCTTTTGTCTTTTTTTTCCTCCTCTCATCCTCCTTTCTCTCTCCATCAGTGAAACACATGAATAATGGAATAAACTGGAAGACTAAGTATTCCTCTCGCTGATGAAGTGACACTTGAGTTGTTGCATGAAAACAAACTGGATTACTGGTGATTTATTGAGGACACTTTATTCTCGAAGCATATCGAGGCCCTCTTTATTTCTCTGTATGTGAGTGAGTGCAACTGTGTGTATGTGTGT
>NW_005187402.1:1334947-1336284 GCF_000239375.1 Pundamilia nyererei | reverse complement strand
AAATAAGAAATGTGTTGAAGTAACTAATCTAAACTATCTAACCTGTAAATATATCATCTATGTTCATACAACATAACTTGATTTAGGTAGTCTTAAATATCTCTTGTTAATCTTAAGTAGTCTTTTAAAATTAGATGAACTAAAGATTTTTGCTTTAAACTAACACAATGCAATTTCGTGGAACCTGTTGACAAAATAATTTTAATTAAAGTCAACGTTTCATTTTTTTGAGTGTTGGAAGTGTTACAAACAGCTGATTGGATCTGCAAAGCATGTTTCTGGAATATTATGTTTGTGTTGCTGCAAGCGCTTTTTATGCAGTTTTTGCAAAGCTATATGTGGAAGGAAACCGTGACCTAGGACAAGCTGATGGCATAAGATGTAAGTACAACTCCTCCGGTTTCATATGCAAAAAAAAAAAAAAAATTGCGCTAGCTTACGTGGTTGCAGTGCTATCGGGATTTAAAAATAGTTACGCAAAAAAGAGCATGCCCGCTGCGATTGGTTTTAAAGGGTTAAAGGTACAGTGCCGGAGGTTGGCCCACATGGTCACTCCATCGTACTACTGGGAGACTTATATGGGCAGTGAAGTAAGACCTGGAGGGGTGAGGTGGATGTTACTACCACCTACCAAAGCATTGTTGCAGGCCATGTACCACCTTTTCCCTGATGCCTGTGGCCTCTTTCAGCAGGATAAAGGGCCCTGTCACAAAGCAAAAATGGTTCAAATTCCCCAGATCTCAGTCCAATCAAGCATCTGTGGGATGTGCTGCACAAACAAGTGTGATCCATGGAGGCCCCACCTCACAGTTTACAGGACTTAAAGGATCTGCTGCTAACAAGTCTAGTGGAGCACATGCTTGGACAGGTCAGGGCTGTTTTGGCAGCAAAAGGATGACCAACACCATATGCAGGTGGCCATAATGTTATGACTAACTGATGTATATGAGGAATGACTAAAACAAAATTGATGGATACTCATTTTGGTTAAGCTCATCTACAGAGCATGTAGTTCTCACTGCTAGTGCACTTGTGATGATGATGCATAAGAGAGACTGACAGCTCTGGATAAAACAGCCAGGGGTCTTACTCCTCACTTTCCTTTTCCTCCCCCTGCCCTTTGAAGCATTTCGCTCTCTCCATCCTTCCTGTGACTACTCTCATTTACTTTAGAAAGAAAATGGAGTCGCTGGCCTGATGCCACACCTGACACCCCAGCCTTAATCTGATTAATGTTTTTAATTTATATAAGTGGAGGCTGCTGCCTTTACGGATCACACACACACACACACACACACACACACACACACACACACACACACACACACACACACACA
>NW_005187402.1:1330998-1334838 GCF_000239375.1 Pundamilia nyererei | reverse complement strand
GTGTGTGTGTGTGTGTGTGTGTGTGTGTGTGTGTGTGTGTGTGTGCGTGCGTGTGCGTGTGCATGTGTAAACAGAAAGATAGAAACTGAGTGACGTAAACAAGAAGGCACAGATGGAAAACATGAGAGCAAGAAGTACTTACTGAGGGTGAAGTGAGGAGAAAGTAAATTGAGAGAGAGCAGAAAAAGAAGCCGGACAAACTGGGTAAAGAGGAGCTCTGGGGCAGCAGGGTCGAAAAGAAAAAAAGAGGGATGTGGAGAAGATTAAAAAAAATAAAGAGAAAGAAGGATTCAGAGGGCTGGTAATTATGAGAGGCCAGTTTTGGACAATCTAAGTGGATTTCCCCAGAAAGATGAATAAATCATGTCTAGAATCTCCACTCCCTAAATCCAAAATAGATGCCTTAAGCAAATTTCTTAGGTTCAGCTGGTATTTTTTTTTCATTATGTGTCCTGATTAATATTTTTATAAAGTTTTCAATGTAAAACACACAGACTGCCTCTGTCTTCAGTCCTGATTTCAAATACACACCTTACCATCCCTGTTTTATCCAATCAATAAAGCCACTGATTGCAAAACAAACTCACTCTCATGCTCATTGAAACAAGAAAAGCAGCTGTTCTTTTTTCATCACAGGCAGCTGTGAGAGGAAATAGTTCTAGAGGTAGAAGTGACAGAAAAAACTGAAAAATGAGGACGAAAAAATGGAGCAATGGGACAAAAATATTTTTTTCCCAGTTCTGCTTTTAAAAGGAGCCAGCAAAGACATATTTTCTTGAAACCTTCCACCTTTCCAACCTTTATGTGTTTTTAAAACTGGTCATATGCATGATCTGAAAATTGCACCACTACAATGCACCACTGAGCCATACAGTACTCAGTTTGAACACATATTTAACTAATATCTCCTGTAGATGCATCAGCAGTGAATCACTGTTCAAAAAACGTGTTTATGGCATGATAGGCTGTGTGGTAGGCAGGCCGAAAAGGTGGAACCAAGAACAGGACTCAAAACTGGGAGGTTAAACTCAAAAAGCAGGTTTATTGCTGGAAAAATCTCCTCATAAATAAAACTTACAAAAACAAAACTCTGAACAGAGAAACTAAACAGGAGCACAAGACAAACATACAGATTACAGAGGGTAGGAAACATTAACGGAGGGCACAGGGCTTATAAAGAGTGGAGTATTCAGGGAATAAGAAACAGGAGGGAGACACAGCTGGGAGAAGAGCTAACAAGAGGGGGGGGAGTAAAACTAAATACACTGACATAGGACTGGGACTATCAAAATAAAACAGGAAATGAGAAACAAATCACAAAGATGCAAACTTGACACTGAACTAAACCTAGAATAATAATCAGAACAGCACAAGTAAAGAATTAGAACATAAATGCATAAAATGACCCAGATCCGTGACAGTTTATGGTTTTTAAGAAACAGTGAAAGACAGTTTGCTGGTCTTATTAAAATAAGCTGATTGGCCAAAAATAGTTTGGCCAGAACAGTGACTCATTAAATAAACTGGGTTATGAGACTGAGAATTTAGGAGAGTAATTTGTATTAAAACATAAAATCGGATGTTAGTAGAAAAAGCATGGGGTGCGTTTGTAACCATAAACAGCACAGATCACTGTGGAGAAGAACAGGAGAATAATAATAGCTAATTATTAAATGCAGACTGGTGTATCTGATATCTCTGTATTGGTTATATCATAATCTATCATAATAATGATAGATTGTCTGATAGAGTTGGAACATGAGAGATAATGAGAAAAGCTGAGAAGATCATTGGAGCCTCTCTTCCCTCCATCACGGACACTCATAGCTTTCGGAAGAACTCTGTCTCATTCCACTGTACATGGCTGAAATGACAATAAAAGCCATTTGACTTGACTTGACAATATCATTTACTGGACCTCATATCACAGGTTATACCCAGGGGGCGCTACACCAATCTGTAAGTTTTACCAAAGATACATAAACAGGGTGTACCTTTAAGACTGATTGTCTGTATGATTAACTCAGTCACCTGTAACATCTCAAAGTCTCTGGCTTTGGTCCTCAACCCGCTGGTAGGCAGCTCTGAACACCACATCCAGAACAGCTTGGATTTTGTTAAGAAGGTGAGAGATGTCAGTTCCCTCTTTGGCTCTCGGAGGAGGCGGACACATCTTTCACCCTCTCCCTCCCTTATCTTCCCTGCTGCAGCTTCTATGTCTTTGTCTAGTCTCGTCTAACTCTAACCCTTAAAGAGTTTCTCAGTCTTGTTCTCTAAAACCAAAAGAATTATCGATTTGATCAACTGGTCCCGTAAAGGAATTGACACCTTCCTGGGCTTGTGAGAGCCCGATTGTCCTGCGGAGATGTTTGCTGACAGATACTGGATGGTCGGTTGCATCTTGTGTCTGGTGACACTCTCAATGGAGGACACTGAATGACATCTACCAATTCGGAACAATGATAACAGAGTTCTGGCTGATTGGACACAATGACCTAAAATTTACAGTCAAGGCATTTTTTTAAATTAAACATTTCACACTATTTACAGAACAATCAGCTGTTCTGCATCAAATCTGATGCCACACAAATTATTTGTACCACTCCAAAAATAATTTCTGTCCACTATGAGATAAAGGAGAACAGCAGCCTGATACCTGCAGGCCTGACAACAGGAGATGTATTACTCCTGTAACTCCTGTAACATTCAGCAGTCGCCTCATTGTTCTGACACACACAACAAAACTATTGACTACACTACACACTAACTACACAAGATTTGCACTAAATGTTGCAAATCTCTCACATCTTTTTTTTGTGCACAACGCAGATTAGGGGAACATTGATTGCATGTACGGTCTGCAAGGTTTGTCATCTTAGTTGTGGGCAACTGCAACTGACAAATAAAGGCTATCTCAGCTCATCTCATCATCATCATGTCATCATGGAGGCAGATGAAACCATGGTCTCGTACGATTTACACCTCTCTTCACTTGTGTTCCAGTCACCAAAGCAGTGAAGGTAGTTTGTAAGAGATTACAAGATGACCCCAACCTCAGCAACAGGACCACTCTCAGCACTGACCAAGTGTGTTTGCTCTTGGATCTGTGTCTTCATTCCATATATTTCACATACAAGAGACAAATACTACAGGCAGAAACATTGTGGCCAATTTGTTTTTTTTTCTTGTTGTTGTTTATAGTGGACATGAAAAAGAGGGCTCTGTAATCCTACCCTGGAACACCACCACATTGCTCCACATATGTGGATAAACCGAGGTGAAAATGAAATCTCACCTTTCATATCCTCAGAGGGAGCATATGAAAAGTGGCATGTTAGCCTTCTTAGACTATGAGATTTCCATCACTAATGGGGGACATTTAGAAGTTGATGTGTACCGGAAACCAACACATACAGATCAGTATTTAAGGTTTGACTCTCATCATCCACTGGAGCACAAACTGGGTGTCATCAGGACTTTACAACCAGTGTTGCCACAGTTACTTTGAAAAAGTAATATATTACGGACTACTGATTACTCCTTCCAAAAGTAACTTAGTTACTTTACTGATTACTTTATTTTTAAAGTAACTAAGTTAGATTACTAGTTACTTTATTAGTTACATTCAGAAGCTGCCAATAACACTCCCCACTGCCTCAACATAAAAACATCAACCGATTTTGCCAATACTCACTTTATTGGAAGTGTATTTTAACAGTGATGTCAACAATATATCTCCTGACATTTGAAGTTGAACTTAAAACTTTTTTCCTGACAGAAATACTTGTTTGTATGAAAATAAAGACAGTCTTGTTACTTCACTTAACATAAATACTTTTT
>NW_005187402.1:1310673-1329201 GCF_000239375.1 Pundamilia nyererei | reverse complement strand
GAATTCAGGTTTGCTCCCGCTTTATTTTTAAATACGCATACGGTACTTGTATGCGCCCTATGGTCCAGTGCGCCTTATGTGTGTGTTAAATACAGTAAGGGCACACATAACTGAGACTGCGCCTTTTAGCACAGTGCGCCTTATGGTCGTGAAAATACGGTATCTGGGAATTGGATTCCCCATTCTCTTTTTTTCAGTATATGTTGTCATCGCATGTTATGGGGGAAACAGTAGAGTGGAGCGAGTAAACCAGTGGTTGTACCTCATTAACAGAAGCTTCTCAAACCTTTTGTCAGAAAGTCGATTTCTTTTAGGCGTGAGCACCAAACCTCCCAGACTAAAAAGTCGCTCCACAGGAGCACTTGATGGGGTTGGAGTGTTATACTTTAAAAAAATTGTCTTTATGCTTGAAAACTTGTGCAGAATCTGAAGGTCGTAACCTGACATCAGGTAGTCCATGACTTCTTTTTCTGCAGAATAGGTCTCCTCTTCTGGCTCTGCCTCAAAAGTGAAAAAGTCCATCTCACCTTGGCTACTAGATGTAGTAGCACTGGGCACACTGGCAGGGTTTTTTGCCAGAGGAGCAGTGGTGCAACACTCTGCTATCAGAAGCTGTTTTACTCGCTCCCTTCTTCCTGCATCTCTCAGCCATCGGAGTTTGAATTTTGGACAACTGGCAGCTGCAAGAAGGGCATCTTTGTCGTCCAGCACACCGGCAAAACGAGTCTGAATAGCCTAAAAACATAATTGATATTTTTATGCCTACAATTTATTATGTTATTGAATTATTTGCAAACCATGCCTAATATGAGATCAGTATTAAGGATTTATTTTGTTTTAGGTTACTTGTAAACATTTTAATTTTTTAATCTTATTTTTCAATGATAATTAATATTCTGTTCCATGTTTGTGAATTGTATGAAGCAAAAAATCTGACAAATTTCAAGATGGAGCGTACCTGTACAATGGCATCTGGAAGGCCTGCAGTCATCCTGGAGAGGTCATCTTTCACAGCCTGGGTCTTCTGCATCAGAACTTCAAGTGTTGGTAGTAAAGTTCCATATGGACAGTCGCCTTGTAAAATGTCCAGTGCTGCAGTCAGAGGTTTCATGGCCATGCAGTACTCATGCAGGAACTGGTATTCTTGATCTTTGAAGCACTTCAGTCCTAGCTTTGTGCACAGAGTATTCACCTCAGCCATGGGGATTTCTGCAATTCTCTTTACAGCATCAAAAAAGGAATTCCACCTTGTGGATGTTGGTATTAGGAGCTTTCTTTTGCTGATTTCTTCCACTGTTTCTGATGCAAGTGTAGATCTACTCGATTTGGTCCAAAGAACTGTGCATTTTGCTGTGCTGCTCCTATACACAGCCCTGCTTTCTGCAGTGGTTGTTAAATGTTTCGCCACATCACGTGTGCAAATTATGCTGATGGTGTGCGAAGCGCACCTGCGGTGCGGGGGAAGAGGCAGCTGACCATCACTTTCATTCTCAGCCGAGAGGATTTCTGACAGATCAGAAAAAGTGACATTATCGTCTTTGGGGCTGGACTCTTCATCCTCCGTCTCATCATCGGACTCCGTGACAGGATGATAAACTTGAAACGCCATTATCAGTGGATCCATTATCAGTAACTGTTGCAACTACTTTGTTGAGTAATCCATAAGAGGAGTGGATGTTTTCGATTTCTGTACCAATGACATCATATGTGTGTCTACCACGAATTCGCCTACATGCTAATGCAACCTTGTGATGCTCTAATGTGGTTCTACTGATCCAGTGGAGCGTTACTCCCATATAGCTTCTGTTGTTAGCAGTCCAAATATCTGCGGTAGTTGAAACAAAGTCAATCTCATTCAGTGTGGCCTTCAAATTTCTCTCCATTTCTGTAAACTCCTTCTACAAGTAAGAAGTAAAAGTCGTTCGGTGAGGCAGCTCGGCATTAACAGAAGTAGGGATCTTTTTTATAATGGCACGAAACGAGGGCGAGTCAACAGTGTTTATAGGTAGCATTTCTTCTACAATATACTGCGCGACCAACTTCTTCAATTCTTCATCACTTACTGGTTTTGCACCAAAGTCCAACTTTTGTTGTTTGGGGGGTGTAGGACCTTCTGCGGAAGTCACGGCTCTCTGCTTCGGACCACTTGGTGGGACTCTCTCTGTGAGTTTGACTGTGCTGTGCTGCGACTCCAAATGTTTCTTTAAGTTTGATGTAGTGTTTTTGAAGGTAGATAACACTTTTTCGCCAACACAGAGTGTACAACGAACCTTAATATTTAAATCTTTAGTTGACAGAAACTCAAAATAGTGACCATATTTCCAGCTAAAGAACGAACATCTCTCTCCCTCCATTGTTGTTTACACTTTTTTACGTTGCTGGCTGCTTGTGAGCGGGAAACGTGACCTGTCGCTTATGTGACGTTTCACGACACGTATGCGTTTGTCATCCGCTGAGACGAAAAGAAGAAACCAAATCTTTTTGCTTAAAAAATAGTAACGCACAGTGGTTTGGACAAGTAACTTTAATCTGACTACTGTTATGGAATTAGTAACGCGTTAGATTAGTCGTTACTGAAAAAGTGGTCATATTCGGAGTAACGCGTTACTAAGCAACGCGTTACCGGCATCACTGTTTACAACACAGAGCAAACACCATCCCCACTGACACAGCGGCCAGGGAGGTAGAAGAACATCACATCAAGAAGGCCCTGAGTAAATGTGGTTATCCCAGCAGGACATTTTTAAGGCGCCTGAAGAAAGCTCCAGCCGATCCTGGAGAGAAGAAGGACAACTGCTGCCTAAGCAGAAAACTTTCGTGTGATCCCTTATGTGTCAGGAGTATCACAACAGCTGAGATGCATTTTCTCTAAACACTGTGACGCTGTGGCTTTCACACCCCAAAACACTCTATGTCAAGAATTGGTGCACCCCAAGGATCAGGTGTCACCAGCATAATATAGTGTGCACTCCTAAGAGCTAGGTCAATTGCTGTGATTGATACATTGGAAAAATCAAACCGAAAACTGGCAAACTTGTCAGGCCAGGACTTCAGTCTGCTTACACCTACAGGCCAGTGGCCACTGTTCCAGTTATAAGGAGTCCACATCCTGGACAGGGAGGAACGCTGGTTTGAGCAAAGAATCAAAGGGACATTTTTGTGAAACGGGAAAGACCATCTCTGAGCCGGGAAGGAGTAATAATTCTATCTACAATGCTGTGATTGCACCAGTTCTCTGTGAATGGTAAATAATAAATGCATTTATTAATATAAATTAATGATCATGACACTGTCCTCACACCCCATTGTAAGTACATTTACATAATGACTGGCACCACTGACTGTTTATAAGGTTGGGGAGCCACTTGTTCTTGTGATGTGATAGAGTCACAGCAGCTGCTGTGACCCTGTTTTAGTTTAGGTACATGTTGGTTTTGCCAAGTACTTAAAAAAAAAGTAACAGAAGAAGTTGTCCAAAAAAGTTGTCATTGCATGCTGACACATTTAAGTTCCTTTCACTGGAACTAAGGGACTGAGCCCATCTCCTGAAGAACAACCCACACCACAATCTACCCTCCACCAATGTTTACACTTGGCACAATGTAGTCAGACAAGTCCCGTCCTCCTGGCAACCACCAAACCCAGACTCACCCAGTGCCAGACAGAGAGAGGCATAATTTGTCACTCCAGAGAACACATCTCCACCTGCAGAGTCCAGTGATGGCGTGGCTTGCATCTGACACTTTGCATTGCACTTGGTGATGTAAGGCTTGGATCCAGGTGCTTGGCCATGCAGACCCATTCCATGGAGCTCTGTAGCCACTGTTCTTGAGCTAATCTGAAGCCCACATGAAGTTTGAAGGTGTGCAGCAAATGACCCTGTAGAAAGTTGGTGACCTCTGTGCACCTCAGCATCCTTTCACTTCACTTTTTATGTCATTCCGCTTCATTGTTGAGTTGCTGTTGTTCCCAATCCCTTCCACTTTGTTATAATACCCCTAGCAGTGTGCTGTGAAGTATTTAGAGGTGACTGGACTTGTTGCACAGGTGACATCCTATCACGGTACCATGCTGGACTTCACTGCGCTCCTGAGAGCGACCCATTCTTTCACAAATGTTTGTAGAAGCAGTCTGCTTGATGTGACATCCTATCACGGTACCATGCTGGACTTCACTGCGCTCCTGAGAGCGACCCATTCTTTCACAAATGTTTGTAGAAGCAGTCTGCTTGATTTTATACACCTGTGGTTATTGAAATGATTGGAACACCTGAATTTAATTATTTGGATGGTTAAGTGAAAATATTTGAGCAAATTTTAACAATATAGTATAAATCTCTATATTGGAAACCCGGATATATGAATTCACAGTAGTTCCCTAAAGATAATTTCAACAGCTCACAGTCAGACAATGTGATGGAATATATTGTCACCTTATATGAACGTTATAGTAAATGTTGGTGTTTTATATATGTAAGCTATTGTCTGTCTTATATAATGTTTATATGTACTATAGTTCTTCACCATTTACTCATCAACATGACCACTTTCACATCTGTCTCATAATAAACAACACATGTGTAAGATAAGGAACAATGAAGGGAAATAAAAAAAAAATAGTCATATTGTCTCAAATATCAAATGTTTATTTTTTTCCCTCTTTTTTCCATTTTCACATGGCAAATGTATTTAAACCTTTTTTTTTTGTGGTGATTTGTCTGAAACATGAATCCTTCCTTACTTAACCTTCGGCTAACCACTGAAATACCAAAGTGCATGCATAATTTGGCAGACTAAATTTAACAATCAGTGAGGTGTAAGTTGTATGTTGTGGCATTCTACACAATTGGTGCATGACTCGCACTCCCAGGACTGATATGTGGACTCCCTGGTGAGACTGAAACACTGATGTCTTTAGGTGCTGTGCTTTTGGATTTATTATTTATTTTATAATGTGGAAAAAATGTAATACTGTTGTTCTGATGTTTATCACCCTTAAAGGATAAGGTGCTCATTATCTTCACTGCTGTGGGTTAAATGTCACCATCATGACAAACTGTCAGTGAGTTGTGAAGGTTATGCCAACAGTGCCATCAATCTCTCAAGTCACAAAGTCAAGAGAGGACTGCAGCTACAAACTGAAACAGTGATAGTATCATGATGTTATTGTTTTTATAATAACTTTTTTATCAAGTATATACATCATGGAAACTGTGAATTTGTGTTGAAAATTGACCCTTTTTTGATGTTTTTCTATTATTTTGCATATGGGAATCTGGATGATGATGCAAGATATGAGATGTAATTTAACTAAAATCCTGGTAAGTCCAAATTTGCTCTCTGTGATAATTAATGTTGGTTTATCAAAGCTCCTGTCACATTTACTCACAAGGTGTCCATTGCCAGTGGTGCAACTGAGTATGGCAATAATTAAAGGTGTCTGTCATTTTCAACTCTTCATTTTTCAGCCTGCAGTACTGTTGTGAATAATTTTAGGTGAAAATAAAGTGTTTTCCTAAACCTGAGCAAATAGTTGTTTTTGCCTAAACCTAACACAAACCCTAAAATCTGCTACCCCTTGAAACCCTCACAGCACTAAATCATCATAGGTGGAAATCACAAGCATGTATTTTGGTTTGGGCCATTTTATTTTTTCAGGGGGGCATTAAGAGATGAAGGTTTATATTTTTTTCCATCCCACTACCTGCAAAAGGAGGTTTTTTGCAATCAAAAGAATACAAACTTTGTTGTCTTGGTTTTTCATTACCTCTCCTTTCTTATATGGCATAAAATGTGCTGTGCTATTAAGCCTCCATGTTTTGCTTCTGGTGAAATCAGAAAACATCCAACCTCTTGTACCTGTTACAGACACTCCTGTCTTCTGGGATGCATGTTTTAGTTTAATCAAAAATACAAATGAAAAAGTCATAAAAGGCTGTTGAACACCAGCTAACAACGCTCCTTCTACCAAAAACATATCTGACAAAAAAAGTGCAATACTTATGTTTTATGTAGGACTGCATTCGTTGTTCTCTGTCCTCATTCTCTTAGTCCTGATATGTCTGCTTGTATTTGCTCCTCACATACATCTTGACCTTCTCTGTTCTGGTATTGTCTTGTTTCTAACCCCTTGTAATAATCTATTTAACAAGACAACACACCTCATATGTGAAACATCTATCCTTAAACCTCTGACACTTTTTGCTAGAAAACTCAATGATAACAAAAATCTCATATTGGTGTCTTTCACCTCTGCTTCTGCAAAGCGCTCTGTGTGGTACATAACAGACTGCTCTCCCTCTAACTTGACTATCTGCACTTCTAATCATGTAAAAAACACCTCCTGACAGATTTAACAATCCATGTGTCACAAAGGCCATACAGGCTACAAAATCTGGCCTTGAGCAGGATGCTGCAAGAGTTTGACTTCCAAACCTCTCACATGAAGATTTTAAGATGTAGTTAAATTTTTCTGTGAATTACTGTTTTCTAAACTGAACTTTGTTACATAAAAACACAGAGAATGATCAATATGTCAGGTACAACCAAAGTTGAAAATGTGGGGGAAAGCCAGTCCAGTTCAGTTAGAAAGCAGGTATATGTTACCTCATACTACTAGAGCTTTCACAAACCATCTCTTTTGTATCTGATGAATGGTGCATGCTAGGTTACATCCAAATCTATCAAAATATGGATGTCATGGTAACCAATCCACAATAATGAACAGAAAATTGAACAAACTTGGCAAAAACTAAGGGAGAGGATACAGAGGAATGTCCAGTTCCAGTGTGTTTGATTACACACACACTTTACCTTAGCTGTCACTGAGTTTTTGCCACATTCCAACAAAAAACGTAATGTGGAAGTGGGTTATAAAGTCCTCATCACTAACCAAAATCTGTGAACAGACAGCAACTGTACCTATCTGATATGAAGAAAACTTTCCACTCAGGGGAATCTGGACATGCAGTTTATAATTGGAGATAAATTTCAGGAGCAAGACCACGCCTCCAAACACGCCCCTTCTAGTTCTTATCCATCTATATATCTCAGTAGTTCTACAAGCTGTTCGTTCTTGTTTTTAGCCTAGGGATAAGCTGGGTATAAGAAATGTGACCCCAAGTTATCTAATTTACAGAAAAATTTACAACTATTTACAAAGGTTTCATCTAGCACTCATATCCACAGACACTCACTAACAAACTGTTTGACTAAGATTTCTCCCACAGAAACACTGAGAGCAACCATCAGACCCACAGGCTGTTTGTTGGGTGGTGGGGGCCTGGCGGGAGGTGAGGTGCCTGTCATCTGGTTGTTAAGGGCTTGCTTTCCAACCATTTATCCAATGGGAACAGGAATGAATTCAACCCAGCCACTCAGCAGGCACTTGTCTCCATCAAGACACACCTATGCACACACCTGAAAGGGAGGCAAGATAAAAACCTGCAACCACATCCTCTAGTGGGAGGAGTCGCATATTATCACACACACACACACATATGACACATGTGATCTTGGGTCATAACACTGAGACAGATGGAGGGTTCTTTTTTCGTGCCATGGTTGAAAGCAGAGCTGATGTTGCAAGTCCCAATCCAAGGAAGTCTACCTGCAGATGTAAGTGTCCGATGCTCGACTGGAAAATCTACTAGAAACAGCTGCTGCCTTTGCTTCCAAAACAAAGACAAGAAGGTAGCAAGTTTCTACAGTCAGAGCTCGGTTCACACTGCAAAAGCATAAACCTTGCAAAAATAGTTATCTTTTTTCTTTAAATAACATACATATATAACATACACAGTATGCACACCTGTAATAACATGCATTTATGGTTGTTATGACTTTTGCTTACCCTCATCCTACCAACATACTTAACATACCCCCACTTGGGTCCCAGGGGACCCCAAGAACAATTTACTGTAAGAAGCAATCAGGATAATAATAATTGCTAAACTTATTTCTTCTCAGAGCATTTTTATTTACAGAATCAAACTTTATAATTATTGTAGGATTGCAGGCAGATTGAGAAAATTAACACGTTAGCTAATTGTTGTATTCTGGAAAAGCTGTTGGTCCATTCTGAAGTATAGGCTGTTGGATAACCCATTAAATCCAGTATAAGTTCAGGACACATTATGCAGCCCATAAACCCCCTCCTGGCTTTCATGAACCTTCTTATACACAGAATCAGCAGCTTTACCAACTTTTACTGATTTTGGACCTAAGTAAGGCTTTCGGATGGTTTTCCCTCTTAGAGGTTATTCATCTACTATCATCTTTGCTTTTGTTGAATTTGCACCAATGTGTTTTAGTTAATAATTCCCATAAAAGCTTAATATCTATGTGTTTAGTATAAACAAAAAAAGACACTATTTTATTTCTTCGTTTTCTTCTTATTGTAGACTTGTCTGTTATAAACTAGGCTGAGCTGGCTACTTTATGGAGTTCAGTAAAGGCATTCAGAACTCTTACATAATGTTGCATATTTTTAGAGATAAAGTAAGAATTTCATTGGGCTTATGTAACGTTACAGTTGAAAGTGAAACTGAGTAGAGACACCGATTTCCAAACAACACTAGTGATAACCAGAATAATGCAAACTGGAAAGGAGAGGTAGCGATGGCTGGAGTTAAAGTATGTTCAGAACAGGCAAGTTGATTTTTATCCTTGTCGTTACTTCTCTTCTGTGTCCCCGTTTTCATCCTGCAGCTTCCTTCTTCTAGCTTTCTCTTCTCCCACCAGGTCCTCTACATACACTCAAAAATACTTTTTTCAGTTGTTTGGAGTTTGAATTGAGCAACAGAGAGCCAGCAACATCTATGTGAAATAACAATGAGAGTTACTGCAAGCATACACAGCCAGTTTAAATCCACCTCTGAGTCGGCCAGGGCAACACCGACTTATGAGGCATCAACAGTTATATTTAGCTCCAACTGGAATTATTTTAAGTCATATTTAAATAATATTGAATGAAAAAAACAATAATTTTTCACACTTGATTAATTTTCTCCCAATTACTGGAATAAGCTGTTTTGCATTGGTAACAAAGTTACATTTTCACACAGTTTTTTTGTTGCCAAAATCAGTTCTTGAGGCTACAAAATGGAATAAAAGGCTCAGTGAGAATAATATGTTTTGCTGTGAAAGCTTCAAGGGGTTTAAAGCCATTGTTTCCTTTGTGTCTCACTGACTCTGCCTCTCAGAACAATTAAAAAAAATGTTAACAAAAACTTGTGTTGTTGCTGCCAGCTGTAGAGAAATGGCTGGAATACATGCAAACATTCCCCGAGCTCCCCTCTGTTGTAGCTTTGCACTAATGGCAAGGTCTGCTGCCTCGTTTCTTCTTTCTCATCTTCCCTTGAATCGACTGGCTTCATATCAAAGTGATAAAGTTTGTTGTTGCTCCTACAGGGGTCTGGGAGGAGGTTTCCATTCTCTCTCTCTATTGCTGAGGCATGAGATGTGGTTTGTGTGTCCTCCAAAGGCTGTGCAATGATGTTTCCTCTCCTTCCCTACTCTTTCTCCATCCCCTTCTCATGTTTCTGCCCTCCCTCTCTCCTCCTCTTGACTTCCAGCTGATGCTGTTACGAATGCTGTGGGGAGTCTGCTGTGCATTGTTGTGCCGCTGCCTCTTCTTCGCAAATATTGTGGCCTTTGAGCTGAAAGGCAAAAAACGCTAGGGTGAGCAGATGAGGAGGAGTGAGAAAGAAGCAGAGAGGCAAGATGGGTGGTCGTTTGGAGATGATGGAACTGATGAAAAGAAAGAAACAAGATTTCTGTTTTATTTGTAGAAGTGAACGAATAAAAAAATATTGTTAATATTTAACTGTTTAACTTTTCTCTGGTGTATATCATATATCACAAAATGACCCTTGTCATGTTCAAATGTTCCAGAGAACAGAAAAGAGAGACGGATAGAAGACATCCTGATAAATCAGAAATGAGCATGCAGAGTCAAACCAGCCTGTCAGCGGTCTGTGCAATGGGCTGTTCATAGGCATCAAAGACTGTCAGATCAAGAACCATGAAAAATACATTTAAAAGGTTCATTTATGCAGCCCACTACCCTCACTTACATGGGCCTTCAAAGTAGGGCTGAAATTCCAGAAAACATCTCTGGTATAACTCAGGGACATCTCTTACATTGCAGGCTTTTGGACAGAGTCATGCAAAAAAGTAAATTAAGAAAGGAAAGTACTATAGTACACTGAACACATTGTCTATGATATACTGAAATAATTTCTCTACGTCATATATATGTTTATCACCCGTGTGCTTGTAATTGACAAAGACTGGCAGATGTTTCTTTTTTTTTGTCAACTGGAAAACCATGAAGAGTAAAGTCCAGGAAAACAAGCTTCCTCTGTCATTTGGGAATGTTTTTTTTTTCAGTGGATCAGATGTGAGACCAATATCTGCTTCCTTGAGCGTGGCGTATAGGTGAGGAGAAACAGGTGTCCATGATATCAGAGAGTGGAGGTAATATAGGGAAAGCAATCACCCTGAAGTGGACGAGCTTGTTACGCTATTTTTACATACTAGACAAATTCACTCTTTGCACCTGTTTCTCTCTTCTTGTAGCCATCATCAGTCATCTACTTTAATAAAGTCTCTGTATATTATTATGTAAGTAGGAATTACTTTAGAAAGTTTACTTTTTCAACCTGTCATTTGTTTTATAATTTATTCAGGGCCATATCCAACAAGAACCCACTGTTACTCTTTACTTTACAACTTTATGCACTTCTTATTTATGTTCCAGTAAACATTTTAATGTTAAATAAAAGGTTTTTTCTTGGCCTATTGTTACTGAAAAACGCTTCCAAAATGAAAGCTGTGCTGATACTAACCCCATGTTTGCCTACTGGTGGTGGTCAGAGGGACCGGTGGCGCCAGTGTCCAGGAGCCTCGCCTCTGTCAGTGCGCCCCAGGGCAGCTGTGGCTACAATGTAGCTTGCCATTGCCAGTGTGTGAATGTGTGTGTGAATGGGTGAATGACTGAATGTAGTGTAAAGCGCTTTGGGGTCCTTAGGGACTGAGTAAAGCGCTATACAAATGCAGGCCATTTACCATTTACCATGATGTTGGAGACATCAGTTCACAGTTGGCTGAACGTATTTCTTGAATGCTGCCTTGGCATCTTTGTTAAAAAGAAAATGCTTGTGTTCAAAAATGCTAGATTAACTGAACAAAATATTATATAAGTAGGAACATCAAAAAAAAGAGAGTTCTGACCTCCTGTTACCTCACACACAGAAGCAGGTTATAGTTAGATCCATGGTAATTGGACAATGATGTAATTTTGCCCCAGTACACCACCTCAGTATGTTTCAAATCAAGTTTAACAAAGATATTGCATTAACTTCTTAGTTATTTTAGCCATTTTTATACATATGAATTAGCAAAAAAGGTAAAGAATTTTGTCTTTGGTTGATTATATCTTGGTAGTAACAATCTTCCTTAGATTCTTCTTGTTGTACCACTGGACAGCCTGTTTGTCCCTCTGAAATAGTGCGTTATTTGTAAGGAAAATGTATTTGTGGGTTTAGCAGTAGAGTTGAGTATGTGGTTTGTGTCCATTAATAAAACCTGTCAAATCTTCTATGTTGATGCCAAACTGCGCCTGGTGTCATTCATACTCTGCTGTAGTCAATGACTGCCTACAGCCTAGAAGCCATGGACGCCATGGAAGCCATCGCCAATGGATCAATAGGTGATTATCATTTGTACTGTGAAGCTGTCCAATCAGCTGTGCAGTGTTTGCCTGAATCTCAGCTGAGAGTACAGTATGTTGTATGCAGCCACATCATCAATAAACACTAGTGACCCCCTGGCAGTCATACATGCTCATGAAATAATATTAATTCCACCATGGTAAATGGTAAATGGCCTGCATTTGTATAGTGCTTTTACTCAGTCCCTAAGGACCTCAAAGCGCTTTACACTACATTCAGTCATTCACACACAGGCAATGGCAAGCTACGTTGTAGCCACAGCTGCCCTGGGGCGCACTGACAGAGGCGAGGCTGTCGGACACTGGCGCCACCGGTCCCTCTGACCACCACCAGTAGGCAAACATGGGGTTAGTATCTTGCCCAAGGATATTTGGCACGCAGCCAGGAGGCAGCCTGGGATCGAACCATCAATCTTCTGATTAGTGGCTGACCTGCTCTGCCACCTGAGCTACAGCCACCCCACCATGTCTGACCAATTAAGCGTGTGTTGAGCTCATAAGCATGATGGATACTACATCATCTGTTAGGTTTAGGCACTAAAAACTACTTGGAAATGTCATGGTCTCTTCTCCTCTTTGTGCTGACCCAGCCAGTCTCTGGATCGCCTCTGTTTGCTCAGTCTCTCCCTGGAATGGAGGGCTTGTTAGTTGGCGATCTTGACTGATCTCCCTCCCAGAAGTATGGCTGGCTGCCTGGGCTCCAGTTTGATGCACCTGTTCCTCTCCATACTCACCTGCAGCATTTAACCTCAGCCCTCCTTGTCACCCCTCACCAGATTGTTGAACTACTCAGTTGATCATTTGGCTGCCTACTCTGGAAACCTGCCTACCTAATTCACCCTTTTGGAAATACTTAACTGACATCACAGCATAACCAATCGGTGAGTGAACCTGTGGAACTTTCAAGAAACTCCTTTCAAAGCAGAATATTAGAGAAAATTAGAGAATGACCCTCGGTGTTGAGCCTAAAGACTCTCGGAGAGCAGATCTCAGTCTTGGCTGCAGTGACTAAACCTTAAATTTAAGAGTGAAATTCCAGTTTAATTGAAATATTCCCATCTCTTTTACTTACCTAACCCGACTGTTAAACATTTCCAGTGCATACAATATTGAATATTTTGGGTGGTCCAGGTAAAAAGCTCACAACAGTAAGGGGACACATGGAAGTGACTGCATGCTGTTCTGGCTACATTATGGGCCAAATTCAGCTTCTCAAAACAATGTTTTTATTTAGCCAGATTTAAAAAATGGAGGCTAATAAATTCACCACAGACCAGCATAGAGAATCAGGTTTGTTTTCAGTAAAAGAAAAACAAAGTCAGGGACACAGACCTGCTGTAAATGTGATACACCAGCTGAAACATGGCTTTGAATATAATGATATAGTCTTTAGTCTAGATTGTGTGCCTTTACTGTTGTAGATCAGAGGCTTGTAGAGCCCAGGCTAATACAGACACTGTCTCAGATGAAAGTCTGTGGCATGTTCTTAACTGCATAGATAGTTGTTGTTGTTGTTTGTGATGCATGATGTATTTTTGATGCATCAATCAATTCAGTCATCAGCCTGAGCGGCTCAGTGGCCCTGAAACACAGCTGTTGGAAGCACTTGGGGTACGTAAAACTTTTTAGCATTTCCCATCAATGATCACACTCATTACTCGAGCTCGTACTTAGTTAATTATAAAGCCTAACAGAATTCACACATTCTTATTCTAATTCACTGTAATTTCCTCTGATGTTATTATCTTACATGTTTTTTACATGATTCAGTTTTCACTCATCATCATAATAAATACCAACTATTCCTACAGAACTTTCCTGTCAGTCATCAAATTGTGTCAAAGTAATGCAGTGATAGCTGTCCATACATCTATGTGTAACTTTAAACATGAGCTATTTCAGCGTGCTTTCTGCTGTGCCACAAAATAAAGTGGCCAGCAGTGCAGCTACATTTACAGCAGCACAGCGCTCACAGTGCTGGACTCTGGAATCCCCGACATTGTTTGTAAAAAGACGGAGATGTAGAGATGCTTGAGTGTTGTTGCTTTGACTCTGCAAAGTTCCTGATTTTCTAAATATAAATATTCACTTGGAAATTTTACTTTAGCAATTGGATATTTTGGCCATGAACATTATAAATTTTTAAAACTTTGAGCCCACATTTGTCAAAACTTCCATCATTATAATATCTCCATGCATGGGGGATCCAACCTGCTTCTGTCTAATTATGGGACTGTCTCCCTAACCACCAGGCTAATCTGATGCCTGATGCATTAAACATGGCCAGCAAGTCTAGAAATTAATATAGCAGAGCCAGTGAAAGAAAGTTGTAGCACTCACTTTTAGAACCATTTTGACTCTTTTCCCCCTTGTCTGTAAATGTGTGTGTGTGTGTGTGTGTGTGTGTGTGTGTGTGTGTATGAGAGCAAGCATGTCTGGACCAATAAAGGTTATATTTACCATTTGTCTGGACCGTGACAGAGGCAAGGGGGCAGTGGCATGAACTACTAGAATTCTGATGACGAACATAGGTGATCACGTACAGTCTCTCTCTCTCTCTCTCTCTCTCTCACACACACACACACACACACACATGCACACATGCACACACAACAAAAAGTGTGGTTATTGCGAATTTAATCAAATGTCAGAGCAGCACCCATTATGGTGAATATCCAAAGTCTAAGATGCCTGGAAAGAATGGGAATGATTAGGAATCAACAGGAGTTCAAGGTGGATCAATAGGAATAACTAAGGAGGGACAGATGAGATATGCGTGAGAATAGCTGGACGCTTGCAGAAAGAATAATAGTCAGAGGAATATATTAACAACCTATGCAAACCCAATTACACATTCAGTTTTCTTCTCCTTATACTTGGTGGTGACTTTGTAAGCAAGAGGAGACTTAGGAACAGATTCATCAGCAGCTGGAAACATAACTGATGAGTCATGGGTACTAATCAGCAGTCCAATCCCGAGCTGCAGATTTAGGATTCAGTTTGTTCTATGATGTAGTAAATAACTTATTTTCAGTTTGCATTAATCATTTTAAAGACTTAAAATCTTAACTGAATAATTTTAAAGTTAGCCTTTAAGTTTGCAATGATTAGACCACAGAGAATTTTAACCCAATGTCTACAAATCATTTGAGTAGCCCTCAGTCCAAAAGTCTGTGACCTCAAATGTTTCCTGGAAAAGGAAGTCCATGCATTTATACTCAACTATCACTGTATTAAACAGATTCCCTTGCAAAGCGTGAGGTTGCATCCAGCTAAACTGTAATTCATCTCTATGATAATATTAAATTATATTAACTTTATTCAAATGCAAACTCAACATTTCTTGTTACTGGCAAACAATGCTGCTGGGGTATTAATAGAGCATTATCACCTCATATTACCACATACTGCGTGTGGTAGTTCAGAAGAACTTTATACTACAGGCTTTTTGTTCTTTGTGGTCTTGAAGCTCAGACTTCAAATACAGTGGAAAAAATAATTCACCCTTAAATAATTAGGGAACATAACTGGACATATTACATAAATATGCATCATCTTGAGCTGTGTTTAAACAAGTCATCCAATATGATTTTTGCCTAATTTGATGTTGTAGTCAAGTTTGTCGCCAGGTTATGCTAATGATGACCATCAAATTGATCAAGATGCAGCTATACAGAAAAACTGCAACCTATGGAATGAGCATGAAATACATACACAGTAGTAACCGGTTATCCGGACAGGTGAAGCTAACTGTTTCTACAAGAACATGTTCTGCTGCCCCCACATGGTCAAAAGCCTTGGACACACCTTCTCATTCCATGTTTTTTCTTTATTTTTGCTATTTTCTACATTGTAGATACATTATCTACAATGTAGATACATACAATGTATCTACATTGTAGATGCATACAATGTATCTACAATGTAGATACAGAATTTAGAATTTAGATTTGATGTTATTTATCCCTATTTATTGTTGCAATTTATTACTGCCTTTTTACTGCTCTTTTTAAAATTATTCTTTTTAAAACTACATTGTTTATTGCACTGTAGAGGCTGGTGAGAAACAGTATTTCGTTTCAGGCTAGGTACGATACGACATGACAATAAACTTGTCGAGTCTTAAATCTTAAATCTTACTGTAGACATATATAAAACAAGATATATGGGATTATGTAGCAAAGAAAACATTGAGGAATCTTAAATATAAAACTTATATAGAGTTATTTATCAAAGCAGCCACCCTTTGCTTTGTTGACTTGTTTCCTTCTCTCAATGAGCTACATGATGTAGTCAATTTCTTGCATTCTTAATGGGGTTGGCACTGTCAGTTATATTGTACAGGTTGGTACAGAGCTGACAGCTGACTGCTAGCTGATTGGTTCCTGCCATAATATGAGTTCTAAGTAAAGATAAATGGCAGTCCATCATTACTTTAAAAACTGAAGGTCAGTCAGTCTGGAAAATTACAAACACTTTGAATGTGTCCCCAACTGCTGTTGGAAAAACCATGACAAAGAAACTGGCTCACATGTGGAAAAGAAGACCGAGACTCACCTCTGCTGCTGAGGATACATTCATCTGAGTCAGCTGTGTAAGGGCAATTTGACCAAGAAGTAGAGTGATGGAGTGCTGTGGCAAATGGGCTGGTCTCCACAGTCACCTGACCTAAACCCTATGGAGATGGTTTGAGATTAGATGGGAGCGAGCGCAGAGTGAAGGAAAAAGGGCCAACAGGTGGGAACTCCGTCAAGACTGTTGGAAAACCATTTCAGGTGACGACATCATGAAGCTCATGGAGAGAATGCTAAGAGTGCAAAGGAGTAATCAAACAAAGGGTGGATATTACAAATAATCTAAAATATAAAACATGTTTTGAGTTATTTCACGCGTTATTTGCGACATAATTCCATATGTGTTCATTCATGATTTTGACGCCTTCAGTGAGAATCTACAATGTAAACAGTCATGAAAACAAAGAAAAAACATTAAATGAGAAGGTGCGACCAAACTTTTTACTGGTAATTTATTTTCATTAGTCATGACTTGAATGAATTCGCACTCATCTTCAGACTAGGAGGATCACTGGGATCAAGTAATGAACCATATCGCTATGCAAAGATACGAAATATTGTCTCTCATGGTCTGTTCTTACATCATGATTCAGGTAACTCTGTCTAAATGCCACAGTAACCCTGCTTACTGTACTGGGGTTTGGATGACTTCAGTGACATCGCTGTAATTGCCACATTTATGATGATTAATCGCTACATAATCAGATTTGCATATTTAATGGCTTGGGGTCAATCAGTTGTGACCACGTGTGTTATCCAAAAATATTCAGAGATCCAGAGAAACATGCTGAGTGTTAATGATCATCTGTCTGCACTGGGCGGTCTACAGAAGTATCCTCTCGATGATTAATGTGTCAGCCAAGATGTCCACTGAAGGAGAAGAAACATTCTCGTAACTGAAGCTGACCACAAGCTTGTAATCAGTGAAGACAAACGTAGGGAGGTCATAAAGGATAGTGAGCTTTTATGAATATGCATAGTTAAAAGATCAGAAAGGTACTAAACCATTTAATGACTTATAAACAATTAAATCTTCAAACAGATTCTTAAATGCACTGAGAAGCATTTAACAACAGCATTTCTTTGCTTAACAAATGTGAAGTCAAGAAGTTAGAGGAGCACAACTTCTGATTTTGCTCATGTTGAGAATGTTTAATGTGCCCCAGAGCACACTGTAGGATAAAGAATAAAGATAAATAAGATAAAATTATTTGTCATATTAATTTTTTTTACATAACAGAAGATCATGTTGGCTTAAAAGGTTAAATTTCCATAAAAAGTTTCAATATATCCTAGTAATTGTTCTCACTTTTGCTTTAATGGCAGCAGCTACATGGACTTCACAAGTTATTGACGGTTTTTCAGTACTGAAGTCATTACTGGGGTCCATTTTTTATATAAGCACTTTATTCCTCACCCGTACCAATTTCCTCTCATCTGAGTTTGGGTCTTCTTCTGCATCTGAGCAAAAAGAAACCAAACGGTTGTAACATATAGTTGTGTTAACACAACTATATGTTACAACAAGCACAATGTTGACTTTAGGATTTATGGTCTTTTGAGTCTCACGTTCCTTTACCAGTCTCATGTATCCATGTGCAGCTTTATGCTCACGGCTCCTTCTTCTTATACTGAAATATGGGAGGCATGATTACACAGCAAAATCTCCAGTGTTAACACTAGAGAGTGTCTATATGGGTCCACTCCTCTGAGTGTTAAATACAACACTGTTTAGTGTTAAATTAACACTTTTGACAGTGTTATATGTTTAAAAGTAGTCAGTTTTGAAGATTAACAAAGACTAACTGATTTTCTAGCTGATTTTCTAACACTGGAAAATAACTCAAAATGTTAGAAATATTCCAGTATTAGAAAATCAGCACTGCTCAGTGTTAGTCTTTGTTAATCTTCAAATCTGACTAGGTTACTTTTAAACATATAACACTGTCAAAAGTGTTAATTTAACACTCAACAGTGTTGTATTTAACACTCAGAGGAGTGGACCCATATAGACACTCTCTAGCTGTGCTTGACAGCCTCCCCCTGGCACCACCTCCTAAATGCACTGCACCACCCCTCCGTGCAGCCAATCGACATACAACATCCCACCACACCTGTACTTATGTACAATTAAACCGATCATCTTGAAATTTGCATTTGTTTAGAAATGGCTAGAGAGTGTCCATAAGTGCACGTGGCACCAGGACGCTCTAGGCCGTAGGTC
>NW_005187402.1:1300136-1308479 GCF_000239375.1 Pundamilia nyererei | reverse complement strand
GGCTGGGGAGAGGGAGGTCTGGGCCTCTTTCCTTAGGCTCTTTGCTTAGGCTGCTGCCCCCGCGACCCGGCCTCGGATAAAGCGGATGACGATGGATGCATCGTCATCCGCTTTATCCGAGGCCGCTTTATCCATCCATCCAGACCTCCCTCTCCCCAGTGATGGATCTTAAAGCTGTTCCACCTTGAGAACCTACTTTCTCCATCACACCATTGTCACTGGAGATAAATCAGATCTCGCATAATGAAGTCACATTAGTTCAGAAGCAGTGTTTTATTTGACGTGGTTATATTGTGACTGACTGTTGTTAAATGTTTATTCTCTTCAACAATGGTGGTCTCATTCTGGTTGAGGTGTTAAAACAACGTGACACTACTATCCACTGCAAAATACTCTGCCCTCCCCTCAGAAAAAGTGGGTGCTAATCATCCTCTTAAATTACTGCTTTATAGCATTTTTTTCACAACTGTTTTCTGACAGTGTTCTTGATTTAGTGGATTCCATGAAATTGCTTTTCGTGTTTCAGTGAACAAAGCTCGGATTGACTTTGTGATGCTGTTGTATACTTTACTGTTTCTAATTGTGCTTTGGAGAATGGACCACTTTAATTTCTCAGCCCCAGCATATGTGTTAAAATGCTGAGCAATGCTCTCTGCACCATACAAACTCACCTCACTCCTAAAGGAAACTAAAAATATGTGAAAATATTTCTTTAAGTCATTACTTCCTGTTTTTGTATTAGGCAGGCTTGCAGTCATGTCAGCAGGGTCTGGTGTTTAAAAGCTGTCTAACAGTTATGTCACTTATCAGCTTTTCTATAGACTTTCTTAATAAGATTCCTTTATCAATAATATATCCCAGTATCTCCTTATTGATCCCATCCTGTCAAAGTGTGATAAAATGGTCTTTGAATGTGTGCGTGTGTGTGTGATGAGTGTCTGAAGCAGTACAATACAGTCACAGATATGCAGAGTATAGTGTTAGGCTGTGAACATGTCTTAATGCAGATCATATCTTGACAGAATTCAATTTCCCACCTGAAATTAAAACCCTTTGCAAGACCTAATTGCTCTGAAATTGATAGCAGGAAGTGAGGTGAGAGCTGATGCGCTGTGTGCTTTCCCTCACTCATGTGGTTCTCTTATTTTTAATATGAATTTGATTGATATTTTTTTTAAAAACAGAGTGAGAGCACAGAGAGAGAAGTGGGGGAGGTAAAGACTTATTAGTTTTCTGTTGAGGTTACCAAAAGAAAACCCAAAATATTTGACTGAAGGAGTGTTCAGTCTGTTTTAGTTACCTCGAATGAAGATTGTGAAAACTTTCTTTCTTTCTCTGTTGAAAAAGTTAGTAATGTCAGGAACAATATCTCTCCTTCTGTGTCACTCTTGTCTGCTCCAACTCCACCTAGGCCTATTATTTTAGAAATATTTTTACCTGTGTCCTTATCTGAGCTGCTCAAATTAGTTAATTTGATGAAAGCGTCCTGCTGCTCTCTTGATATTTTCCCTGGATCTTTGTTTAAAAATGTCTTTCAGTCAATCAGTCCCTGTATGCTTACAATTATCAATACTTCATTGGTTTCTGGTCAGGTCCCTGGTTATTGTAAGAATGCTGATTGATCTAACCCAGCTGGCGGCGCGGCAGTAGCGCGCAGCGGCCGCTCCGGAGCCAAAATTTGGTGCTACATCGTTTTTGTGTGTAACGTGTTTATTTATTTATTTTTTTGTTTTTTTAAAAACAAACCCTAGCCGGCCGGCTCTCCCGTCCATCATCTTATCCAACGCCTGTTCCCTGGATAATAAACTGGATTACATCCGACTCCAGCAGGCTACACAGCGTGAGGTTAGAGACTGCTGTGTGTTTGTTTTAACGGAGACATGGCTCAGCGACAGAGTACCGGACGCCGCTATTCAGCTAAACGGGCTGGCCTCGTTTCGCGCCGACAGAAACTCAGCTCTGTGTGGTAAGACTCGCGGTGGCAGCTTGTGTGTTTACATCAACGCGAAATGGTGCAAGAACTCTGTGCTAGTTTCTAGTTATTGCTCATCGCTGGTGGAGTTTGTGATTGTTAGATGCAGACCTTTTTATTTACCACGGGAATTCACCACTGTTTTTTTTATTATCGGCGTGTACATTCCACCTGGCGCTAATGCTAAGGAAGCACTAGGGGAATTGTATACAAAGATCAGTGAACTGCAAAATACACACCCGGATGGACTGTTTATTGTTGCTGGAGATTTCAACCATGCAAATCTCAAGTCAGTGCTTCCTAGATTCCATCAGTATGTGGACTTTGCAATGAGAGGGGAAAACACGCTGGATCTTGTTTACACAAACATCCCCGGCGCATAAAGCGCAGAGCCCCGCCCCCACCTTGGCTACTCAGACCACATCTCTGTTATGCTAATACCAGCATACAGACCACTCGTCAGGCGATCAAAACCGGTTCTGAAGCAGGTGAAAACCTGGCCACCAGGAGCCACGGCTCCCTCCCAGTTGCGCTGAACAGCTTCTACGCTCGGTTCGACAGGCAGAACGACGTGGCGGCGAGGAAGTCCACCTCTCCTCCAAACGACCAGGTGCTGTGTCTCACCAGCTGGAGAAGGACCTCGGGTGGTCCCTCAACACCAGCTCCCTGCACAAGAAAGCCCAACAGCGTCTCTTCTTTCTGAGAAGACTGAGAAGGGCCCAGCTTCCACCACCGATCCTGACCACTTTCTATAGAGGAACTATCGAGAGTATCCTGAGTGGCTGTATCACTGTCTGGTTTGGGAACTGTGCCATATCGGACCGCAAGACCCTACAGCGGATAGTGGGAACAGCAGACAAGATCATCAGGGTCTCTCTCCCCTCTATTGAGGACATCTACACTACACGCTGCATTTGCAAAGCCACCAGCATTGTGGCTGATTGGACACACCCCTCTCACACACTCTTCACACTCCTACCATCTGGATAAAGGTACCAAAGCATTCGGGCACACACATCCAGATTGTGCAACAGCTTTTTTCCACAAGCCATCCGTCTCCTCAACAAAAAGGGACTGGACTGATAAACACACACACGCGCACACACACAACATTATCACTCAGCTTAACTTAACTACCTCAAGCATTGAGTCTAGACTGACTAATCAACACAAGCACAAACACACCGACCCAGACCGACCTACACCACCAAACTATCGTACACACCAACCTGTAAATGCTCTTTTGCACAATATTATTACTGGATTTTTGCACTAACTTCTTTACTTCCTAGTCTTCCTTAGATAGTTAGATAGTTAGTTTTTTGTTAATTTATGTTGTAATTATGTTAGGTCAGTCTGTCTTGTCTCTGCTAGCCAGCTAACTAGGCCTCTTAGTTAGCTAGTTTAGTGTTAACTTATGTTGTAAATTTATGTTGCATGTAGCACCTTGGTCCTGGAGGAACGTTGTTTCGTTTCACTGTGAACTAAATGTATATGTCAGGGTCCCTGTGCCTACCCGGTCGGCTCAGTACGGCTACATATGTTTTGTATTCCTTTTTTATTTTTTTCCTGCTCTCTCCTTTCCCCTCTTTCCCTCCTCCCTCTGCCTGGGCGGAGCTCACCTGCGGGCTCCTGCCCTTGGCCCACGCACCTGTGGCTCATCACGAGTGATCCAGCTCCTTCATAAGATGGCAGCCCTGTGTTTCTCGTTGCTGGACCGTTGCCGACCCTCGTCAGTGTAACCCCAGCTCAATGACTTCTGAAGTGTTTCATAGCGATTTACCTAACTACCCATTCGTGTCTCTGTGTACAGATTCCCTGGACCTACTCCTGTGTTACCCGAGTGAGTGGAGTGTGAAGAGGAGTGGACGGAGAGTGTGCGTGTCTTTCCCGTTCGTGTGTGGACCCCCGGAGCCCGGCTTTCCCCTCACTTTTGTAAATAATCACCTGGTGTATCATAATAAAGACTCTTGTGCTTTCAAGACCTAGAGCCTGCGTGTGAGTCCGTTCAGTCCCGTTGTGACAGTATATGGTTGAAGTGACAATAAAGCCAACTTGAACTTGAACTTGAACTCTTATTCACCCACTGTTAAAAAAACCTAACCTTGACGGTTGTCTTCTTACAGTTTACTTAGACTTAGACTTAGTTCCTCCTTTGGGAGGCAAGGGATCGCCAACGGGCTCAGTTTGCAGCCATATCTCCATCCTCGTCCAATGAAAGATCGACCGCTTTCAGGTCCTCAATGAATGACCGTCTCCACGTCTGTTTTGGTCGTCCGCGGCTCCGTGACCCTCGGGCGGGTCTCCACGACATGGCTATCTTCGGTAGTCGTTCCGGATTTTGGCGAAGAACGTGACCGGCAAAACGAAATCATCGCTCCAATACCACGTCCGCTAGTGGTCCGCTGCCTCTTAGCAGCTACAGACCAATTTCAAAATTACCATTCATTGCTAAGATTTTAGAAAAAGGTTGTTGCTAAGCAGCTTATGACATCTTGATGAACTGTGATGCAGGGTACTGTTCTGTCTTGCTGATGTTGGACCTGACCTCTGCCTTTGATACTGTTGACCATCACATTTTGCTAGATAGGCTGAGACACTGGGTGGGTATATCGGGGTCTGCTTTGGACTGGTTGGCATGCTATCTGTGTGAACGATCTTTTTCTGTGGCTAACTCTAAATACAGGTCCTCTTCGACTTCTCTTGAATATGGTGTGCCACAGGGCTCTGTTTTGGGGCCTTCATTGTTTTTGCAGTATATACTCCCTATTCAGCACTTATTGAGCACTTTTAAAGATATTTCTTATCACTGCTATGCAGATGATATTCAGTTGTATGTCTCCTTTAAGCCCCAAGATGTTTTCAAACTACAGATTTTGCATAGGTGCTTAGATTCCATTAGGGGATGGATGGCTGATAACTTTCTTCAGCTAAATGAGCAGAAAACTGAAGTCCGTGTTTGTGCTCCCAAAAATTGGTACTTATGGTTATGGATAGCCTAGGCCTTCTCAGTACATTTGCCAAACCTTCTGTCAGGAACCTTGGTGTAACTTTTGATTCAGCTGTGACTTTGGACACTCATGCTAATTTATTGGTTCGCTCCGGTTTTTATCATTTAAAAAATATTGCTAAGCTGAGTCCCATTATATCACGCTCAGAACTAGAAATGGTCATCCATGCATTTGTCTCATCTCGTTTGACTTATTGTAATTCTTTGTTCACGTGTTTATGTAAAGCCTCCGTGGATCGTCTCCAAGTCTGCCGCAAAACTTCTGACCAAGTCTTCTAAGTACTCCCACGTTACACCTCTGCTGATCCAGTTGCACTGGCTCCCCATAAAATTCAGAATCCACTTCAAGAGTTTGACTTTGACATTCAGGGATCTACATGGACAAGCACCAACCTGTATCAGAGATCTTTTACATCTGTACATCCCCAGCAGGTCCCTGAGGTCATGTGATCAGGGTCTGCTGGTCGTCCAACATACGAGGCTGAAAACAAAAGGCGACAGAGCGTTTGTACCTGTGGCCCCCAGACTCTGGAACTCCCTTCCTTTGAGCCTGAGATCTGTAGACTTGATTTCTGTTTCTATGTTTTATCTTTTCTGTGAGGCACTTTGTGATTTTTATCTTGAAAGGTGCTATACAAATAAAATTTTTGCTCTTTATTTTTCTGCTTCCATGGAGGCGGAAAATGGAACAAGGCAGAGCAAACCAGACTAGAAAGGATTAGGCGAAATGTTAAAGGACAGCCAGATTTAAATTGGGCATCTTGCCCATGACAAGAGACAGCAGTTAGTATCACCAACACCTCTAAAGTCTTACGGTATCTGACAGAAAGTCATACTTTTTGTATATCAGATCCTCTTTTGTGCCTCACTGACATTTTTAAGGTGATTTTAATGGTTGCATTAGACTGGGAAACTGTATGAGGGGTTAGCGTTGGGATGCCCACTCCCTGAGATCCCAAAGACTCTTCCATTCAGGCAGTAATCAAGAATAATCAGCTGCAGTAATTAGTTGCCTATTCAGTCTTAAATCGTCATTTACTTAATTAAACAACAGATGGATAAGTGTGCCAGTGAGGTAAGGAAAATATGTGCTTGTTTCTAATAGAAATCAGGTTGTTTAAGTAATTTGTTGACATAATGTGTTATTTTATCATCTCGATACTGAAGTGATGAGCAGTGTTCTGCCTTGTTTCCCCAGAGATGGTGGAACGACATCAGGAACAAATAATGTTTTTTTTATCCTAACAAGTCAATTTTGCTCTACATAAGATATATTGAATGTATTTCTGAGTTTTCCAAAAGTAATTTAAAAATAAATTCAACAATCCTGAATATTTGAATGGTAGTTTACAGGACCTAAACAGTTCTATGAAAATTATTGGCTAATTTTAAAGATTTGAGGAAAGTTTTTCTGTTTGCTGGTGTTTTCATAAGTTGCAGTTTGACCTCTGAGGGCCACCGTAGACCATGCTTTATTTTAGTGTCTTTATCTTACAGTATAAATCTTTGAGGTGACTGATGTTGTGTTTTGGCAGTATGTAAACAAATATCAATTGATCTAAAGAAATAAATAATAGATAATATATTCTTCTTAGGGAAAATAGTAAGAACATGCTTTGTACTAGTATCCACCATTGCTCTGTTGAACAGAAGAAGCCTCTTGAAGATGTTTTGTATGCAGTCCTCATGTCACTTACATCCACTGGCTGTAATTTTTGACCATTCGTAGATGCAAAATTCCTCCAGATGCAAAATGTTTCAGTGTCCATTTACTGCCCTTTACAAATCCTCCCACAGTGTTTCAGTTGGTGTCAAATCTAAGCTTTTACTAGCCGACTCCATAACCTGAGAATGAAGAGAACAGAGGTGCACCATAAATTAAAATTGCCAGGTTGTTACACAGAGACGGTGTAATAAAGACTGATTTAGCTTGCTGCTGTTTCTTCCAGCGTACTTGCCTCTGGCCATTTTACACTGACTATGAAATCATTACATAGTCATTTTACAGTGCTGAATGACACATGAAGTAGTGTACAGGTTAGTGTAAAGTCAGGTGGGTGTTCTGGGAAAGACTACACAGCATAAAATGCTGCGCAGAAAGCAAAGAGAAATCATCTGTTTTCTTAAACGCTCGTCTAGTTCAGAATCACAGGAAGGTTTGAACCTAACCCTGATAACAGAGACTGACTGGCAAACATAACGTAGAGCCATTCATGTAATATGCATTTCACTACACCAGGCCTTTGGTATGACACACATTCTGATCAAAGAATTTACTCAAGTATTTATTTATTTCTTTTTTGTAGCCTCAGAATTTTTGTCTGAAGGCCAAAACATGCTTTACTTTGCTAAGTGGACCATTTGCCATAATGGTCTACTTAACAGTCATATTTTATTCAAACTTTATTTGGATTTTTGAGTTATTACAATCACTACGGACAGAAAAGAAAAAGAGGAAAGAAAGAGAAGTTGAGGAGAGAGTTCACAGAAGGAGAGAAAGAGGGGAGAGCAAACACTGGAAATCTGCTTCGACACCGGCTGAAGAAAAAACAACAACAAAAACACAGCAGAGAAAGCACGACAACAACCAACATGTGCATATGCAGCACTCCTAATGCAAGATATGTTTAAAGGCCCCAGCCGAACAAGATAGATGTGCACACAAGCAGGCACTCAGACACACACTGTATTCTTTAGGTTTCTCCATGAAGTGTCTGATAGTGTGTTATTCTGCATACTTCTGGGAATAATTAGTGTGCACTTACAATTAATTGTGTGTATCACTGCGCTGCTAGTTTCCAAACATGGTTGGTCTATTTGTATTACCATTACTACACTTCTACATGGGTTTTTATATAAAGATGCCAACAGTTTAATAAGGGTGAGGGGATAAATGTGTGTCACCCTCGGGCTCTGCTGTTGGGCCTTTCAAGAACGCAGCTGTAACCAGCATCATACTGTCACCTGAAAAATTCGTATTTGTCAAGAAGAGTCTTCTTGTGCCAAAGGTAGGCAAAATATTTCATTCCCTTCTATCTTCTGTGTAATTTGATACGCAGTGCGCATTTAATCTGTTACTGATATTTACTGGCTTCCATGGTCAGGAACCATTATATGCTCTTGGGGGACACTAATGAGGTAGATACGATATTGGAGACTCGTCTTTTTAGCTAAAAAAGACATTTAAAATGCTGCCTTTGGCTCTTCAGTAGGTAATGCTCAACTTTTCCTAACATGTAAGCAGAAATAAATCCTGCTGATTCAGAGATGATGTTTCTGTGTGTTTGTGAGAGAGTTATATGGTTTCTGCACGTGTGTGTGTGTGTGTGTGTGTGTGTGTGTGTGTGTGTGTGTGTGTGTG
>NW_005187402.1:1286321-1300116 GCF_000239375.1 Pundamilia nyererei | reverse complement strand
GAGAGAGAGAGAGAGAGAGAGAGAGAGAGAGTTGTAGCTGCTTTACAATGCTGATCTCCACCTGAGTAATGACTTTCTTAATGTATGTGTAAGCGACAGGTTTCCAACAAATTATCCATAGTAGGCACAAACACAAACAATGGCTGAA
Organism: Pundamilia nyererei; assembly: GCF_000239375.1. Lineage (NCBI taxonomy): Eukaryota > Metazoa > Chordata > Actinopteri > Cichliformes > Cichlidae > Pundamilia > Pundamilia nyererei. The sequence goes on along the minus strand of NW_005187402.1, from coordinate 1,299,968 downwards.
CAAGTCAGCAGCAGAATGGATATAAATCATCTATTTCCTGTGCAGAGCATTTTAGGAGCTGCTTATAATTTCAAAACACCACCCGGACAAAACCACCAATCTTCTCCACTAGATCTCAGCCATCTGTGGACTTATTACCATATTAGTATTGAAGGTGAATTTCAAAATAAAAGGCTGTTTATAAATCAGAATCTTCAGGTTCCTAACTCGATGTCCTTCCTTTCTGCATTCATCTTCTTTGCCCCTGAAAATAAAATGTTCATTTCTAATACTTTTTGAAAACCCTTTGCTGGCAATGACGGCCTGAAGTCTTGAACTCATGGACATCACCAGATTCTGGGTTTCCTCCTTTTAATGCTCTGTCAGCTTTCAGTTTTTCCGCAGCTTAAGGATGGCTTGTTTCACCTGCCGCATGTTATTGAGGCAACTGTCCGATTACCTTTGGTTTCTTTAAAAACAGGGTGGCACATGTTAGCTGAAACTCCTAAACCCTTCATCTGATTTGTGGACACTGTCAAATGAAAGCTGACAGTCTACACATTATGTCCATGTCCATGATATATAACTATAATTGGAATATGTTTCAGTAAACAGGTGAAAAAAACTTGTTTCATTGTTCAAATAAATATATATGTATATATTTCCAGATCTACAGGATCTGTAGACTGCACAGGTAAGAATGTAGGAACTGAGCAGAATATGAGACAATGTCAAATAAAGTACTACAGGAGGCTAAGATATTACCTCTAATTATACCTGTATTAGAAACTTTGGAAGAAAGGATCAAATTTGTTACATTTATTTGTGGATTGAAACTCTGTTGACACAGTTTTGGAAGAATTAAGTCATTTTTGAATGGATGAGAATAAAACAGCAGAATTATATTATTGTTAGTCAGCAGGGAAATGTAGGCTTGTTTGGCTAATTTTATTTCATTGTTGTAGCAATTATATACATTTCTATAAATTTCAAAGCCAGTTTGTAGTTTATCTATATTTTCTCTCAGCTCTCCAGCAGATTCTTTATCATCGTCTTCTCCAAGCTGGTTGACTATGTATATTAGCAGTTCTGATAGGAGCGTTATGATCAATAATTTGATAGATGGCATTCGAGAAATTGTTCATCATTTCATCACATGTTCACAGTACTGCAATGCGCACATTGAAAATTCACTGATAAATGACATTAGTGATTTTGAACCCACATGGCCTCATTAGTAGTACGACTGGTCAGACTGAGTGGACCGTGATGAACTGGTTTCACCAGCTGTGACAAAAGTAGCTGAACAGATAAAACAATATGATAAAGTGGGAGAAATGATTATTTGATCCCTGTGGAATTTTTAATAAGTAACACAGACAGAATTCGGTCTCACACAGATTGATGGGTTTCGGCACACAGATTAAAAGGTTACCTATAAATCAAAGTTCAAACATCATGTTTGGGACTTCATGGCAATGGCAATGGCAATGAGGAACCATGTATCGTAACATCTTGGTAGAAAATTGCCTTCTCTCTGCCAGAACACTGAAAATGTGTCATTGATGTGGAGGGAGCTGAAGCTTTGAGTTTCCAAGCGGCAGCCAAGAAACATGAAGGATATAGAGAGTTTCTAAAGCGGACTGGGACAAAATCTCTCCTGAGATATATACAAACCAGGTCACCAGCTACAAAACGACCTTACCACTTGCCAACATGGGTTTTTTCACCAGGTACTGAGTCATGTTTTCTTTGTGGATCAAATACTTATCAAATACTAATTTAAACCTTTATTTAATCTGTTTTCTTTTTTCTTGTTTTTTTTCAGGGGTGGGGTGATATTCTTCTCTCCTTTAAATCAAAGTACCATAACAAGTAGAGACGGATCATTTCTTTGTAACTGAGCAAAATTATAAATTCAGCCATCGATCAAATAGTTATTTCTCCCACTGTATGTTTGAGAAAAAAAGTTTTGCTGCAACTTTCTTTGGATGTCTACCATCATTTCTGAATAATTAATTACTTTCCCAGAGGACACCGATATTTTCATAGGAGACATTGTGAGTAGAGCAGGCTGATGAGGCCAAGCTACGCAGTGACAGTAACCTACTAAACACCCAGGCCACAGGTGGGGATGGGACAAGACAACATTATGGTTTGTTATAGATACAGATGATCTGGAGAAAGGAAAGAGAGACTTTTCTTTTAAGAATTAGTTTTAGTATGACTAGTTTAGGAAATATTGTTTTACAATTACTGTTTCCTTTGCTCTCTCAACGCTAACTCAAATGAGTTAGTGTTTGGACATTAATAATGAGAACTCATACCTCAGGGTTAAGAAGCGCATGGCTGACGTTTGGTTATATTCTATAAGCATAATATTCCTGCTTATCTTAATATACATAAGAGCTGCCTTTATTTCCATTTCATGTGAATCGGTTGCTGCACAACTTTTACTTTCTGAGGTCTAAGTTCTCATCAACAGGGGCCTCACCCTCATTTTAGCCCCAGTCTGTTGGCAAACAGGAAATGTAGTTTTTCCTCTAATTACATTGCTTTCCATTTTTTTGACATTGACAAAACAAAATAAGAACAATTTTCTGTTGGAAAACATAAGTCTAGAATAGGGTTCGGAGCTCGTTGGTTCAAACAGAACAGAAACATGTTGCGTATTTTGAGATAACATAAAAACAAAGTCAGCGTACTGGGAAGCATCAGTTTTGATTTTATTTACTTTTTGTTCATTCACATTATAAAGACTTTTTTCTCTCATCTGTGGACACAAGCTTCCTGCGGATTTTCTGCATTACTCAGACCATAACTGAGGCGATCTTTGTTTGTTTGACACTCGGATTTCTGAAGCAGCAAATGGAATAGAAAGTTAACTGCATTTTTTTTTTAGGTTTTAACAAAATTAGACCAATTAATTTTATTCTCATGTTTAATATTTTATAACATCTATTTTTGTTTTATTTTTTACTTTTCTCATTGTTCATGTTTCAGAGCTTTTATTCTTAAGTTTGCCTTAAAACTTTAGCTCCCTTGCCAAACAGCATATTAATAGACAGTGTAACGAACTGATTTAATTTGAAGTGCACTCATAATTAATTGACCACATGATAATACCTCTGCCAGGACAGCAAGTTCTAAAATGTCTGGTCTTTTGTTTTTGCCTGACTGCTTCCAGAAGGTTCCTTTGTATTGTGGATTGTTTTAGGACCCCTTGATTTGCATAGCCTACAGTCACTATTTAATTCAGAGAGCTCAAATGAGCTATATATGTGAATCACAATTACAGGTACATATTCGAGGACACCCTTTGAAGTTTTAAGACCACACTGTCACAGAACCGCCTCATTTATGATGCCTCTTGAAGTAAAACTTCTACAGAACTACAGAAATGACACATTCCACAGAAGCTCTGAGCTAACGAATGTAAAATCACAGGGGTGAAGAAAGCATTCTTTATTTAAAAATAATAATAACAAAAATGTTGTTTTATCATGTAAAAGAAGCACATCTTACACACACATTTATATTGTATCAATGTGGAATTATTGCTGTATTTAATTGCGCTTAAAATATCCAAAATGAGGCATTTAGCCACAAACAATAATCTGCTGGAGTTTATTATACGATGTTATATTAGCAATAATGTGCAGGTGTTATGTGCAATGTATTGTTGGGTAGTTACATTTGTAAATTTATACAAAACATACATTTATTGATATTGTATCGCATTGTAAATGGCCTGTATTTGTATAGCGCTTTACTAGTCCCTAAGGACCCCAAAGCGCTTTACACATCCAGTCATTCACACATTCACACACATTCACACACTGGTGATGGCAGCTACATTGTAGCCACAACCACCCTGGGGCGCACTGACAGAGGTCAGGCTGCCGGACACTGGCGCCACTGGGCCCTCTGACCACCACCAGTAGGCAATGGGTGAAGCGTCTTGCCCAAGGACACAATGACCGAGAATGTCAGAGCCGGGGCTCGAACCGGCAACCTTCCGATTACAAGAAGAACTGCCAACTCTTGAGCCGTGATCGCCTCATATATAAAATCTATTTTTAACTGTAAAGTCTCAGCACATTCTGAGAAGATATCGTAAGTCTGAGTATTTTTTAGGTATTATGTGGTTTCTAAGGATTCAGACCAGCAGCCTTTAAAGACATAAAAAGCCTTGGAACCTTTCTATCCTGTTTTATCTTTTGTTGTCAAGTCTGACAATTTAACCAACTTCATTTTCAACTTAAAACATCTGTATTTGGAGTGTATGTGACTTTGCAGTACAGTGTAAATGCAGTGGTGTTGCAACAAAACCACAGTCCAAAACACGTTAACAGCATTAACAGATCACATTAGTTGCAGTTCAAATGGGGCTTCTTCATTTTCTTCTTCATTTTTCGTATTTGCCTTCTTCCTAATTTCTTGGTTTTTTTTTTCATATTTGTTTCAGATGAAGCAGACCTACTAGGCATCAGCTACCATCAAACAGGCCATTTTAGCTCCTACTAACAATCAACAGGTGAGCGGATTTCAGATGTAAGTGGGAAAGAATAAATAAATACATAGACTATATGCATTAAAAGGGTTAAGTTTAACCCTAATTCTAAACCCAAGGCTCACAAGCCACACGCAGCTCTCCTGAGCCACAGGTTGCCGGCCTTTGTACAAGACCATGGCCATTTCTAAGTCTTTGGGAATCCAGTCAATGAGGGACACCGATTATCCCCAAAAGGAGTACGTTTTTTTTCTCTTGGAGAAAAAACTGTTCCAAATTTTCTCTAGAGCTAATACCACAGCTGACCGCTCATCCAGGAGGTCATCTAAAGCACCTCACTTAACTGTGTTAGGGTCACTGTTCATAATTCAACTACAACAAAGCGACTAGGCAAAAATGACATGTTCACAGAGTGCATAGAGGTGAACTCAGATGTTGAACTCTTATGAAATGACATGGTATCAGCAAGGTGTGCCTAATAATGTGAATGTAAAACAAACAGTTTAAATAATCTGAATAGTGTGTAGCTCAGGAAAACAGAACACAGTATGACCAAATGAATCAAATAAATACAATAAAGCCAAAATAATAAATATAAATATTAAATTATAATCTATAAAATAATGAATCAATAGGTGGAACTATGCCAAACAAAGCAAAAATACAACAGTAGAGATAATGTCAGATGGCATTAAAGTGGCTGAACGCAAGAGTGTAAACTGTAATGAAAGGTGCAGTGTAAAACCGTGTATCAGTATAAATGTGACATTGCATGGTTGAAAAAAAATGTTAATATAATGAATACATTTGAATAACTGACCCTGACCCTTGAAAAACACCAGATCTGACCACGCCACATTGATGGCGTTTCACTCCAGACTGCATCTAACCAGGAAACTTTGCATCTAAAGGTTTTCATAGAATTTGTAACCAACCAACCAAAATAACAAAGAAATTGTTCTGCCTCACAACAGCAGGGTTGCAAAGTTTCTCTATAAAGAAAAAATAAATAAATAAAAGAAAATCAGTAGAAAGGAGTCCTGGTGGTTTGGCAGTCGGGTGCTGCTATTGCTCTGCAAGTGACCAACCCTGATGCTATGTTCTGCTCTTTCTTTGATGGTTGTATAAGATCTACATAACAAGGGGGCTACTTTGTGCTGTTCAGGGCAATGTGACAGGGTCTCAATCTTTGAACTCTGACTTACAAATTCATTTGTAGCAGCGTCCTGTGAAGTGAACATGCTCAGAGCCAGCGAAGTGCTACATCTGTAAAGAACGCCTTTGAAGAGTCAGCAAGTGATTGAAGACCACTGAAGGTCAGGGGTTCAACCTCCCAAATTGCCTGCACAAAACAATTCTTTCTCCCCTTTTGCCCATCTGTCTCTTATTATGGTGAATTTCTAGCATTGTCTAAAATCATCAACAACAGCCTGTTTGAAATTTTCTCTGATCTCATACTGACTAACTAATGTCTGTTTAAATCCATGCTGTTTTTCCTCATTAAATGTACATTTACTGCATCACCAGAGGTAGTAATGGAGGTGTTTTATTTATCTATTCAGCCTTTTAAAGTCTCAAAAAGAATTAAAAGCATATAGAATGTGTAAACTGAGCATATACAGTGGCTTGCAAAAGTATTCGGCCCCCTTGAACTTTTCCACATTTTGTCACATTACAGCCACAAACATGAATCAATTTTATTGGAATTTGATGTGAAAGACCAACACAAAGCGGTGTACATGTGAGAAGTGGAACGAAAATCATACATGATTCCAAACATTTTTTACAAATAAATAACTGCAAAGTGGGGTGTGTGTAATTATTCAGCCCCCTTTGGTCAATACTTTGTAGAAGCACCTTTTCCTGCAATTACAGCTGCCAGTCTTTTAGGGTTTGTCTCTACCAGCTTTGCACATCTACAGTAGAGACTGAAATTCTTGCCCATTCTTCTTTGCAAAACAGCTCCAGCTCAGTCACATTAGATGGACAGTGTTAGTTAACAGCAGTTTTCAGATCTTGCCACAGATTCTCGATTGGATTTAGATCTGGACTTTGACTGGGTCATTCTAACAAATGGACATGTTTTGTTTTAAACCATTCCATTGTTGCCCTGGCTTTATGTTTAGGGTCATTGTCTTGCTGGAGGGTGAACCTCCGCCCCAGTCTCAAGTCTTTTGCCGACTCCAAGAGGTTTTCTTCCAAGATCTCCCTGTATTTGGCTCCATCCATCTTCCCATCAACTCTGACCAGCTTCCCTGTCCCTGCTGAAGAGAAGCACCCCCAGAGCATGATGCTGCCACCACCATATTTGACAGTGGGGATGGTGTGTTCAGAGTGATGTGCAGTGTTAGTTTTCCGCCACACATAGCGTTTTGCATTTTGGCCAAAAAGTTCCATTTTGGTCTCATCTGACCAGAGCACCTTCTTCCACATGTTTGCTGTGTCCCCCACGTGGTTTGTGGCAAACTGCAAACGGGACTTCTTATGGTTTTCTGTTACCAATGGCTTTCTTCTTGCCACTCTTCCATAAAGGCCAACTTTGTGCAGTGCACGACTAATAGTTGTCCTATGGACAGATTCCCCCACCTGAGCTGTAGATCTCTGCAGCTCGTCCAGAGTCACCATGGGCCTCTTGGCTGCATTTCTGATCAGTGCTCTCCTTGTTTGGCCTGTGAGTTTAGGTGGACGGCCTTGTCTGGTTTATAGTTGTGCCGTACTCCTTCCATTTCTGAATGAGCGCTTGAACAATGCTCCGTGGGATGTTCAAGGCTTGGGAAATCTTTTTGTAGCCTAAGCCTGCTTTAAATTTCTCATTAACTTTATCCCTGACCTGTCTGGTGTGCTCTTTGGACTTCATGGTGTTGTTGCTCCCAATATTCTCTTAGACAACCTCTGAGGCCGTCACAGAGCAGCTGTATTTGTACTGACATTACATTACACACAGGTGCACTCTGTTTAGTCATTAGCACTCATCAGGCAATGTCTATGGGCAACTGACTGCACTCAGACCAAAGGGGGCTGAATAATTACGCACACCCCACTTTGCAGTTATTTATTTGTAAAAAATGTTTGGAATCATGTATGATTTTCGTTCCACTTCTCACGTGTACACCGCTTTGTGTTGGTCTTTCACATGGAATTCCAATAAAATTGATTCATGTTTGTGGCTGTAATGTGACAAAATGTGGAAAAGTTCAAGGGGGCCGAATAATTTTGCAAGCCACTGTATTAAGATACATTTAAAACTGTAAAGTACAACAAATGTACATGCAAGCAATGCAAGTCTTCTCAGAGAAATCCTTTGCCCTATGTGGCCATTCAAAGTTCTTTAAAGGTAGTGTGCAAATTATTACAACTAGATTTCAGTAGATGATTGACTGCAACTGAATTTTGTTTTCTTAACCCTACCAAAAAACAGAAGTGCATAATCCTTCAAGTATCTTGGTGTCCACATCTCCTCAGACTTGACATGGTCTGCCCACATTCAGGTCCAGACCAAAAAGGCGAGGCAGCGCCTGGAGAGACCCTGAGGAAGTTCAGGGTCTCTCCAGAGATTCTCAGGATTTTCTATACAGGTGCTGTGGAGAGCATTCTCACACAGAACATCACATTCTGGTTTGGGAACAGCTGTGTGAAGGACCAAAAAGCTCTCCAGAGAGTGATCCATTCAGCAGAACGCTGCTGCAGGATTGCTCTCCCCCCGCTTCAGGACACCTACACCAGGAGATGCCAGACTAGAGCAGTGCAGATACTGAAGGACCCGTCCCATCCTGGCAACAAACTGTTCCAACTTCTGCAATCAAAAAAATTTCCTTCGGACTTGATATCGGCAAACGTCGGCGTTAGTATTGCTGCATTCAAACCACCAACTGGTTTTCTGAGACAGTAACAGGTTCTGCATCATCCGGGCAAGGACAAAGAGACTCAAGAGGAGCTTCTATCCCCAAGTCATCCGGGCCCTAATGTGAGAATGTAATCAAACTTTTATTAGAGGGAAAGTGTGGATTTTAAGGTACTCGAGCCACACATTAGCTGTTATAAGATTAGCTTATAACCAGCCGTTCTTGTTGTTTTGCCGGCTTTTTGTCAGCTGACAAGAAACCGGAGGGTCACATGTCTGCTAACAATAACTAGCTGTGACAATATCGAGAATGAATAAGTATGTGTATGCAAGATTTTGTGTGATAGAGCCCTGATTTCAGTTCAGGAGATGAGAAGATGATGAAGGGGAAATGACGCTATATAAATGTGACAGAATAATACTGAACTGAAATGGAGAAAGGAGATGGAGTAAATTGTCATATATAGTTTGAAAGCGCTATTAGTGATCCAAGTATGTGGCCGCTCTCTGAAGTAAAACAAAATGTTCAGCATGCCCATGTGTTGAAGATGGCCGTGCCCACTCTCATGGACTTTGAATTCATAAATTCTAGGGTTTGTAAAAATTATTCATTTTTTTTGGAAGAGGTTATTTTTCCTTTCCTTACTCCTTACCTTTCAACTCCTTACATTTCCTTTCTCCCTGTTCCCTGTGATCCAGCAGTCAGAGATTTGACCTAATATTTGGTTCATATTCTGCCTTAGGCTTGAACTTAAAGACTGACTGGATAATACATTCAAGAAACATCAGTATTTGGTAGCCCCCTTCAGAATTGGCAAAGGTTGTATTGGCTGCATTGCCTATAAAGCGAAACGACAGTAGTTCTCACCACTGTACGCTCGTGTTCTCACAAGAAGAGGATTCCAGTATTCCAGATTTCTGTTAGTGAGGAAATGAGAAAGTCTAAGCAAAATAGGTAAAGCTTATGTCTTTCAAACTATCCATCTTATTGTTTTTGAAGCTGGTATATCTTATGTGTTGCTGTTTGTAGTAGCAGTTACTAAAGAAGCACTTAGAGCGGAGAGGCATGAGCTAATATTTTCAAGTCCCACTGGTGGTAGTAGTATGGTATTACATAGTATTAAGTATTACATAGTAATACATAGTATTAAGCAACCTTAAGAAATTTTTATTTATTTGAATGCAAAAGGGCTAAAATACAGAAAATAGCTTATTTGTCCACTTTTGTTTAAGCCAAGCTAACAGCTTCAGAAGTAGTAATACTAATTTCATGACTCATCCAACACTTCCATTTACAGTTTTCTAATTTTAGACATATATTCATGGTCCCCAAGGATGAATCAACAATTGTTACCCAGGTGCAGCAGATTTTACCTTTTAGCTACATATTTTGCCAGATGATTTGTGTTGTATAGAGAAATAGCTACATTTCTGAATGTCAGAATTTATGTGAGTTTCCAGTGTCATAGTTTTAAAAGTGCATTTTTTCTGTGAAATGGTGTGTTAAAAGCAGTGTATAAAATATATAGAATAAAGTACAGGAATAAGCATTTTAGTGTAATGAAGAACCTTTCCTGTAGCTCCTTGGCTGTACTGTTGTGACTTTGGCAATATCCTCACTATTAACAGGCCAAAAATTAAACCCCTCAAATCTCCTCATTAGCACTGGCATCAGTGTCAGCTTGTTTTTCTGTGAGGTGTTAAAATTAACTTTAGCTGCTAAACATCATCTTATTATGGATGTAAGTTTGCTTATGTCAGGATTTTGTAAAGTACTGCCCAGCTTACAAGTAAGAAAAGTTGATGTTGACTTGTTTGACATATTCATGTGTTGATGGTTTTTAGCTCTTAGTGCTCATTTTTATTAAAAATGAAAATAAACCAAAATAACTTTTCACTCCAGTCTACCAATTAGCATCCACTGAGATGAAACAGTTTGTAAGAAAAAAAAATGCAGAATGAAGACAAAAATAATAAAGAGCTTTAATCATTCTTACAAATAAGGATGAAGTCCAGGTTCGACCTTGAGCAAACATCAAAACAACAAACACACGTGAATAAACAAACAATTGTTCATGTTGCTTTTATTACCTGCAGTAAACAAGGTAGAAGTCAGAGAAAATAATGTAAGTGAGGTTTATGAACCCTTGTTTATGCAGATGAGCTATCATTTGCAGGATGTCAGTTTTCTTCAAAGGGAGAAAAAAACTTCAAAGAGAACGTGCAGATACTGAATGGGTCATTTCACTAACAAGAGACAAGCGGGGAGTTTGAGCCTCATGCCAAAGGCTTTAAAAACAAATCCTCATCTCAATGGTAAGTGTGAAAAGTAGGATAAAACCACACGTGCTACTTTATGATATTATCCTAGTGCTGCTTTGATGAATCGCTATAGCAACTACGTTTTCTATTGTAACAGTTTTAATAGGACATATTGTTACTAGACTATACCATGAACATAATTCAGTGTAATTACTGCCTCCACTAATTTAAGGCTGTTGGAGGGCTGTAGCTTATCCCAGCCGTCATAGGCCGACAGGCAGTGTACACCCTGGAGAGGTGTACACTGCCTTCAACAAGCTGGAGACCAGTTTGTTGAAGGGCTAACAAAGAGAGAGACAGACAGGCAATTTAAAATCACTAATTAACCTAAACCCACTAACTGCATGTCTGTGGACTGGAGGAGGAAACCGGATTACCTGAGAGAGCCCACAGAGACATGGGCAGGACTCCACACAGAAAGGCTCCAGCCAGACGTTGGATTCAAACCCATGACAGGTGGTGCTGCAGATAAAATTTACTCCTCATCTCCATAAATTTGTAAATATAAGACTGACTTATAGCCACCTCGATGTCACTCATTGGTTTGTATGCTCCCACTCTGAAGCTTTCTATTCTGGCTGCATGGTTTGTTGAAATAAGTGAAGGGTGGATGTGGCTAAGAAGACACTGCCTGCTTATGTTTGATACAGTTTGTGAAAACCAGGTCAAAGTCCAAGTCTTTATGGTCGAATACTGTCTAAATGAGAGTATAATTTACAAAATGATCATGTTAGCTAGACCATCACAAGGAAAATACTTACCAAGGTCATAAATCAAGTGATCAGCAGGGTCATCGTCTCATGGGCTTCACTTTATTGCAGTTGCAGAGGATTTACCACTGAGTGGCCATTAGAAAGAATGTTTATGACACTTCCACACTTTTCACACAAGCCGCATAATATCCAGTTTATAGAACATTTATGTACTTTTTATTTATTGCAAAATTAGAATCATTTACAAGCTTTGACCTGATCTTTGATGCACCATAAAAACTGTGTATCTTTGAAACAGGTCTGTTTTGGTGACAGTTCATATTTTAAGATTATTCTTTTTTCATGCGTCCTAAGAAGATTAATGTTGTTATGCATGAATGAATACTTGTAAATTTTGTAACAAATAAACACAATCAATCAAAAACTACAGATAACAAAACAAGTACAGCTTCTTAAGACAAATAATCCTCTTAACATCAATGGGGATTTTCTGTTTGAAAATTTTAGGGACATTGTTAGAGTGGAAAGCACAAAGCTTTATTACTTAGAACAAGTCAGTGTGAGTAACTGCCCATGAGCATCAAAGATTAAGGGGTCCAAAAACTATTTGGTTCATTCATCCTCATTGCTGTTGACAATAAATTAGTCACATTTTCAAGTTATTAATACAGATGAGATTATACCTAATTTACTATCTAATTTCTGCCCGGCCCTGGACTGTAGACAGGTAAGATCTAAAGTTAGCACAAACAAAAGTAAGGAAATTTGTGTTTGGTTGTTTATTTTTTTATTGTCACAATACTTCTTTCACATTAAATCTTCTGCCATTGGAAAGCCTGTTTATTCCCCTTAAATGGAGGCATGTTTGGGTTGAGCAGCAGAGTTGAGTATGTGGGTTGGGATCATGGAAAACCGTGACAAATCTTCTCTTAACAGACATTCTGTCTACAGTATAAAGAAAGATATTAAGTAATAATTTACTTAATAATTATATAATTGCTATGTTTATTTATAAGACCTTTTCTGTTGTTCTTAGGTGACGTATACAACCAAAAATAAAGCTTTGCTTAATAAAACTTCTACAAACTAAAATATGAAATATTGTTTCAACAAAGGAAGACACATGGAGTTCCTTTACACACTGGTAAAAATAGCCATTCCAGTTAGCCAGACTGTTAAAGTTTTGCATTTATAAAAAAGTTATTTTTGGAAAGTTGCAAGAAGCTTAAATATTTTGTCTTGATATACAATCCATGTGCCTGTTTTGTAATGCCTTTATCTTTACAATAAATATCATTGAGCTGCCAACATGTTCTCAGTAGCCACACTGATGGGAAATATGTTGAAATGAAGTGAAATTATTTTCTTTGTGGGAACTTGCTGACAGAAGCTACTTGTTCTTTTAGCAAAAGTAGAGCTATTGACTAAGTATGTACTGTGCTACATATATGCTGTTAAAAACTGGTAATGTAGACCTCTGGCATAATGACACTAAACAAATTAGTAGTGAGTGAAGAAGGTGCTTCCTGATTGACTTCACTGTTTGAAAGTGTGGTGTTAACAAGTATTTCATGCAGCACACTGTCAAAATGTTTGTGTTTTTGGAGGTCAAAGCTCTAAATCAGACCTCCTGGGATATGCCTCATGTCCAACACCACCATTGAAATGACATATTCTGCCATGTTTCTTGTCTCCAGGCGAGCCAGTTTTCACAGTGAAGGCCTCTGTATGCTGACTAATTCTGGGCTGTTCCAGGCTTTGAAATAGGGTAAAATGTTTTGATTTGACTTCCAATACATTGCTTCCTCAAGGTCTCTTAAACTGACCATCACCGGTACAGAAAACCCTGAAAGAGACAAAGTGAGGGTGACTGATTTTTTTTTTTTGTTTCTTATTTTTTGCCAAATAACAAATTTTCATCAGTTTACTACACATTGATCTGTTCCTGTTTATCTGCAAGAGATACAACCTCCAGTCCAACGGTAGTGTTGGCTGTTCTCTGCTATGTTCTGGGCAGAGTGGGCATAATGACGAGGGAAGAGGAGGGCGCAATGCCAAGCAAGAAATCAATACCTCAGGAAAATAAGATGCTAACGCAGCAGCTGCTGCGAAGAACTGATTTGGTGTGTGGGTGAGTCAGTGGAAGAGAGCGTGTGTGATTCTGCACGTGAAGTGCAACTCAACAGTCCTGTCAGAAAGGGCGAACTGAAACAAATTACATTTCCAACACACACACACACACACACACACACACACACACACACACACACACACACACA
>NW_005187402.1:1280398-1286256 GCF_000239375.1 Pundamilia nyererei | reverse complement strand
AACATGTAACAGATGTGTATAAAGCTCCACAGGTAGTGGGCTCTGGTTTCTTTGTCATAATGTGTCACTGAAGGGCTGTGCGTCCAGATTATTTCATTACTCTTTAATGAATTTAAAGCTGTTAATTGTATTGACAGCTCTGACAGCTCTCCCACTGCAGCTGTTGTACTTACTGAACTAAGCCTCTGTACCTTTTCACTCACTGCCGGTCATTAAAGCTATTCCATTTTCAGATCTTAGTTTTAATAAGCATGTAATTGTGCCAAATGGTCTGGATGGATTTTATAAAGCAAAAACTGATGAATGACTGATAAAATGTTGCTCGGTGTATAAGGTCAACCCTTCTGACATAAAGAGGCTCAGTTATCCATATTTGTTTGTATTTTATTTTTTAAAGCCATCTAGTTTCACAATTCCTTGTTTTCTTTAAAGCAGAGGAGGCAACATTTTGTGTGCAATTCCAGTTACATCTGCAGTTTTCACTTGCACAATTTCTATTGAATCTAATTTACAAATCGGCTGCTCTAAAATGACCAACAGACCTTTTAATACAGAGACTAACATGTCAGCTACTCTCATTTATTTTTTGTCTTGTAAATCCACTGGAGGATGTGTACATTAGTAAGGATTTTAGACACAGCAATAAACTGGTCAAACAGTTTGAGCTCTAATTAGCTGGGAAATACAGGATGCTCATTTTGTGAGAGACTCAGCCATCATAGCCTCTGTGGCCCTGTGAATATGCAGTGAGCCAAACACTCCTTACTATTTTATAGCTTTGTTTTTGTTTTTTTGGTAACTTAAATTAATCATATTTAAAAAAATAAATAAATAAAGATCTATTTCTGAAACAGCACGAAATTACAAAACAGCCAAAAATGTTATTTGAAACCTCACAGTGATCTTGTTCAGAAGATCACACACTGGAACGAAATAAGGTAATTTATTTAATTTCATATTCAAAGTCATATTTTCATTCACTGTGTTGTCTGTCATTAATTGTGCAGCAATTTTATTTATCTCACATGACTCTGCTCTGTCACTAAAGACAAGGTACGAGTTTTGTTAATCATATAATACTTCTATCCATCCATCCATTCGCTTCCGCTTATCCTTTTCAGGGTCGCGGGGGGCGCTGGAGCCTATCCCAGCTGTCATAGGGCGAGAGGCAGGGTACACCCTGGCCAGGTCGCCAGTCTGTCGCAGGGCCAACACACAGGGACAGACAACCATTCGCACTCACATTCATTCGAACATTCACACCTAGTGACAATTTGGATTATCCAATTAACCTATCCCCACAAGCTGCATGTCTTTGGATGGTGGGAGGAAGCCGGAGTACCCGGAGGGAACCCACGCAAACATGGGGAGAACATGCAAACTCCACACAGAAAGACCCCGGCCTGGTGTTGGAATTGAACTCAGGACATTCTTGCTGTGCGGCAACAGTGCTAACCACCGTGCCACCGTGCTGCCATATAATAGGTTCAAGGTTCAAGGTTCTTTATTTGTCACATGCATAGTTATACAAGTATAACACACAGTGAAATGTAGCCTGACACGCTCCTCGACATGTGCAAAAATTGGGGGGGTGTAGAGGAAGAACATTATATATATATATATACAGACATATAGTATATACACTGGGTGAATGTGCAGTAGTAGCAGCAAGCTGGTGAATTCTGTACATTAATATGAATAGACATCTGACTATTTTACAGGATAGACAATATAAACATATTTAAAATTAAAGGAATTGAAATGTACATTGTGCCTTGGTTTAGAGTGTCTGGAAGAGAGTCCTGTCTCAGTCATTATAGATGATGTGAGAGGGCGGGTGTGTGTGTTTAGGGCACGGATGGCTTGGGGATAGAAGCTCTTCTTGAGTCTCTCTGTCCTTGCCCGGAAGATGCGGAACCTTCTACCAGATTGCAGAAGTTGGAACAGTTTTCTGCCAGGATGGGACAGGTCCTTCAGTATCTGCGCTTCTCTAGTCCGGCATCTCCTGGTGTAGGTGTCCTGAAGCGGGGGGAGAGCAATCGTTCTGCTGTACGGATCACTCTCTGGAGAGCTTTTTGGTCCACACAGCTGTTCCCAAACCACGATGTCATGTTCTGTGTGAGGATGCTCTCCACAGCGCCTGTATAGAAAATCCTGAGGATCTTTGGAGAGACCCTGAACTTCCTCAGTTGTCGTAGGTGATACAGGCGCTGCCTAGCCTTTTTGGTCTGGACCTGAATGTGGGCAGCCCATGTCAATACTTATTTAATATAATTTATAGCTTTAGATTTACTTTCAGGGTAAATAAAAAAAATCTCCCACAAATAGAAATCCTCTTGACAAATTGTTAAACAGTCAGTGAGAGTGGACTGATCTCCCTCCATAAACATGCATTAAAAGATGCGATACTGCAATATGGCAACTGCACTGAAGTACATGATTTAGGATTTAAATTATTTAAATTAAGATATACAGGACCTGTGTTATCTTCATTAGCATGAACCACACGGGGGCATTCTTACAAAACGATAGTAAAATAAAAGTTTTGGAGCTGATGTGACTTTGCTGTCACTTTTTTCCTAATTAGATATAACCCAGTATCTACAGTAGCCACACAATAAGTCACAGTGAAGTCATGGACATGAATATGACAGCCATGTTTGCTGTGTGATTCACGCTTGGATGAACACAGAAGTCTCTGGCCTGCCCTGCATCTGTCCGCCCACCCAGCACTTCCTTCCCTCATGCTGGGTGCTGTCCAGGCTGTACATGAGTCTTTGCCAGCTGGCAGCCACTTGATGCTCAGGGCACAATCTCTACATGCACATGGACTCCATCTACAACTGGCTGTGAACAGAATAAAGTTCGATGATCAATTAATCATACATACCACACTTTGCCTTGTGCCTGTGGGATCATAAATTATATCCCAATAATTAAAAAAGCAGAATTATTTTGAAAGGGTTTTGTGTTTTATATTCAGAAAAAAATTATTTTTTTGTGTGTTTGTTTTACCGTAAAATATTGACTTTGAAATATATTTTACATATTAGAAGAAACTGAGATAATTGGTTTTAGGTTGCTTCAGGACTCCAGTGATGACTCCTGTTGTCGTGCTGTTTTTCCTCTGTAGTGTGAATTTATATAATTTATATTTATATAATTAATATAATAAACATGGTAAAATAAAATGTAGACATAAACAGTCATAAAAGTATAAAGGCTAGTATAAAAACTGAGCAGGTAAAAATGGACTAAGATCAGCTGTATGCAATTCTAAATAGATGAGTTTTGAGATGTGATTTAAAAGTGGTGAGACAGTCTGTAGTCCAGAGAACAAGTGGAAGTGCATCCAAAGTCTCGGGGCAGAACAACTAAAGGCTCTGAGTCCCATGGTAGTCAGGCGAGCAGGTGGAACAGACAGAAGGGAACCTGAAGTAGAGCGGAGTGTACGAGGGGGTGAGTATGTATGGAGAAGATCGGATAGATATGGAGGAGCAAAGTTATGAAGCACTTTGAAAGTGAGAAGTAGGATCTTAAAATTGACAAGGAGGTGAATTGTGAGCCAATGGAGCTGTTTAAGAACAGGTGTTATATGGCAAATGGTAAATGGCCTGTAGAGCCCTTTACTATTCCCTAAGGACCCCAAAGCGCTTTACACATCCAGTGATCCACCCATTCACGCACACATTCACACGCTCCTCACATGCTATGTTCACTGGATCTAGTTCAGGAAATAATACAAGCAGCTGTATTTTGAACTAACTGCAATTTATGGGGGGATTTATGAGGTAGACCATAGAGAAGAGAATTACAGTAATCCAGACGGGATGTGACAAGAGCATCGACAAGTATGGCGGTACTGTGTGGAGTGAGTGAGGGACGAAGACGGTTAATATTACGGAGATAAAAGTAGGAAAACATAATGCAAGCCGTCTGTCTTCTCCTTTGCACCTTTCTTGTCCAAAAACTCATCTTCTACATCCAAAGGGCTGATTACTCTACAAATGTATAAGCAAACTAAGAACAAGGCCTGGGAAATCAAACAATATGAATCTTAATTTTTTCTTAAAATCCTGAACCACTGAACCCACGGAGGTTTTCTTAGAAACTGGGCATGGGGCGTCACTTTAACAACACAACAGTGATCTTCCCTAGCAGGACAACAAACCCACCACACTGCACAGCTGCTCAGGAATGTCCATACAATACCCCTGCAAGCCAAACAAGCCCCAACATATATCCCCAACTCCCCAGCAGCAGAGGACACGCAGCTGCTGTCTTAGCAGCAGTGTGTGATGTCTGGCAACTTCCCAGTGAGGGACATTACACACTCTTACAGATAGGAATATAGTAAAAGTCCATTTCTGAAAGTGTAAATATGTATAATTTAACTATGTAAAACTATAAGAGTCAAAAAAGTACACTCACTGAACGTGTTGTTAGGTACACCTTGTTACTACTGGATTAGTGCTAATTAATAAAGTTACTGGTGAGTATACAATCGGTGGTGCAATCCCCAAATCATGCCACAGTAATAACAAGTACCCAAAGGTAAAGAGGGAACATTTAGACAAAAACGTGAGGAAACTGCCTTATTTGTTGGATAGCCAACACAGGAGGTACATGTATGCCCCTATGCAGTAGAAGGTACACATTTGTACTTCCTGTCAATGAAATTCTAATCTAGAAGAAGTGATGCAAGTCCAACATCTAAAACCTGTCCAGTTGCTGCTCAAGCAGCATGCAGCAAGGGGACAGGCACAGGTCAGAGTCCAAAAACCATTCAAAGCCATTCTAGCAACACCAAGATCGAACGAACTACTTACAAACTAAAATGTCCCTTAGGGATAACGTCATGCTCCATCTATTACATTTTGTGGGTCCATGCTTGCATTCTTTGTAAAGCTTTAGTCATTCAGTTGAAAAAAACTTTAACCAAAGTAGAGATGGTAAAATATCCTTCAATTCGAAGGAGCCAAATAAAAGAAGAAGAAGAAAGGTTGGGCTGTTGCCGGCCTCATGATTCTGTTGTGGCTGTATCAGAATGAAAAGCTAAAAAAAGAACTAGGCTAAAAGCTCCAGAGTTCAATTAGAGGGATGTTTCTTTTATGTTTCTTGACTGTTTCTCAGTGTATATTTTGACTCTATTGTGATATACGCCTTGCCTCGAACCACATCTCCCATTAGGGACAATTACAATTTCTTTTGAAGCATGAAGGAACAGCATCTAAAACATCCTGAAAAAGGTCTAAAGACTGAAAGACTGCCGGTACAGAGAAGAAGAAGAAAAAAGAAAAGAAAAACATCTGACTTCCTGCCTCCCACGCGCTCTTTACTTGTCAGAGAGTTTGAATGTTAAGCCTGTGGCGGTGGCAGATTATCTTTTTTCAGCTCTTTGGGAGGTGTTTCTGCCTTCATTAGACCTGTGCTGTTATTCCTTTAGGTGGTGCATCTTAGCAGTAGGTGGAAGCCTGGGAATACCTCTGAAACAGGTATGACTGCAACAACAAATCGGAGACTGCGTCCTAAGTGCTTGTTTAACTACAAGATGCGTTCTCTGTTCTCAGCAATTGAGACAGTTTCCGTCTCCGATACAAGTTCATTATCCAACAGCTGGCGTTTGAAACGTTTATGTATGCAATATATATGTGTGTGTGTGTGTGTGTGTGTGTGTGTGTGTGTGTGTGTGTGTGTGTGTGTGTGTACGCATATGTTAAAGCTAAAATGTTATGAGTTTAGAAGTTCATTAGTTGTGTGCATAGAGTATGCTGTCTGTCACACTGCAGATGGGTGCGCTGTCTGTGAAAAGTGAAAGCAGAGGTCAAAATGAAGATGGTGAGCTGACATTCCTGGGC
>NW_005187402.1:1276893-1280378 GCF_000239375.1 Pundamilia nyererei | reverse complement strand
TGTGTGTGTGTGTGTGTGTGTGTGTGTGTGTGTGTGTGTGTGTGTGTGTGTGTGTGGAATACACATGATCAGAGGGATGTACTGGGTTAAAGTTTGACATCTGACAGTGCAAACGGACCCATGCTTAGAATATACCGACTGCAGGGGAAAAATGGCCCCTTCAGGTCAGCTGTCAAACATTGGTAGGTGTTAAATCACAGGAGGACAGGCAGAATAGAGGCTTGTTTCTGTAGATGATACAATTTGGGGGTTTCTATTTATAGAAGGATAGGAAGGTGGGAGGAGAGAGGAGTGAGACGCAAATGACCTCAGCATATTGACAGCTCAGATCTTACAAGCATGTATAGCAGAAAAGCAGAGGCTGATGGGAAATTAGCACATTGCCACTCCAAAGTGAAGCCCTGGTTGGGACTACTCTTAGTTAACACAAAGCAAGAGGAGGAACTAACTTGTAACTCTGCTAAAGGTTGTAAATCCTCTTTTTCACCTGGTCGCCTGGACATTAAACTAACACCTGGGACAGCAGCCATTTGTAAATCTCTACGGTGCCTCAGCAGTTTTTAGATCCAGATGCTTTTCAAGCACTAAAGATGTCAGAACTAAAATACAGATTACAAGACATTTAAAAAAAATAAAAGGTTACTATATTTAGTAGTAAATATAATAATAATAAAGCATAAAAGGAAAATTGTACCAGAAAAAGTAGCTGACTCCCCCTTGAGTGACACATTTGATTCCATTTCAGTGCACTTTGTTTTTAATGAGTCGGTAACTACCTCCAGTGGTAATCTTGGGAGAATCCGCAGAGCATCTTGGGTGCACTCGCATGCGTATTTGATGTGTCTCTGCTCTGTCTGAACACAGCGCGAGAACCCAGAATGCTTGTTAATGCCAGATGCCAGCATGTAGACAGAGGGTCTATTCCTCCCAGTAGGTCTGGGACATAAAGACACACAGACATGCTTCTTCTAAGCCATGTAGTAAAACACTGGCACAGGCAGATGTTTGCAGTTTTGTACTCACTTTAACAACTCCTGTGATGCAAATCAGGTCAGCATGATCCAGACACTCTTTGAGATGACGACATAAAGGAAAGGAAATAAAATAGAAATCAAACAGATCATTGTCATTGTTTGTAGTCAGACAGTTTTAATGTTTCCCTTCTTTCTTTACCTATTTAGTAACAAAGTGATACTAGTTTTGAAACATTGTCTGAGGCTGTGAATATTGGCTATGATCAATTAGGTTTTAAAATTAAATCATCTTATTTAAAAACTCCTAAAGGCTTGCACAGTTGTACTAAGGTACAACAGCAAATTAAGTGGAACATCTTTGTTTGTCCCACTTACACTTGAGTTTTGAATATTTTATTTAATTTTTCATGGAAGAAATCCTAAATATTTTTTTCCTCTTTCTTCCTTTTTAAAATGAGACCTTTAAAGAAAAAGTGGACCATACATTCCCCGGACCGTGAATTTGTCTGTGAATGGCTGAATTTTTCTTGCAGCCGAAAAGTTATTTAATAGCATTGGTGTTCATACAGGTATATGTGCCTTTTTCTTATATTACACACTTGATTACACATGATGGCCAAAACATAAAGCGATGAAATATCGAAATATTCTTGAAGCAGACTGTTTATAGGCTAAATGAAGCTTAGCAGGTGTGTCATCAGGAAAACTAGTCATTTGTTGTTCAATCATTGTTACCGCAGTTGAACTCATTACCTGCTTCAGGCTGGGCTGCAGGAGTCCGACAAAAAGAAAGCAAAGAAACATCCTCCAGCTGCAAACTATACAGTTTTTAACCCTGCTGCCTCTTTTCAAAACTGTTGTCATAAAAAATAATTCGTTTTTGTAAAGTTACATTAAGATTTGAAATATTTTTCCCATAAAATGTAAACAGTATCTTGGCTTTATTTTTCCCCTTAACACGTTGTAATATGACAGAGAAGACAGAGAAAACACTGTCGTCTGCATGCAGAAGCCACTGCTCGGGAGGCACCTCGTTGTTGGAAATTCATAGAGCTGTATATATGACTTCCACAATAAGCTGTAGTTTTATCATACCTTCTTATTTTGTTGGGTTTTTGAGGATCGTGTTCTCAAGTGAGTCTTCACAGCAAAGAGAGCTGAGCTGGTAGCAGGAATCTAATACGTAAGTCTGAGCACTACTACAAGTTATCATGTGTCAGACAAATTACGCAATTGCTATGAAATCATCTGACAAATGTTTACTGAGGTCATCAGGGAAGGGAGCGTTTTTTTTTCCATAGACTTCTATTTAAAAAGTTACGTGAGCAACCACTGGTGTCACCTCCTGCTGTGCATTAAAGAGAATGGCAATAAGGCACATCCTCATTGGCTGTACTTTGCTATGTCAGTGTTTATATCTATGTTCCCTTTTTTAATGGGAGCAAGGAGACATGTTTAAACAAGAGTGTCTCCATGGTAGTCAGTGTTGTTCATGATAAACGTTGCGGTTATTAAATTTGAAATTATTGAAATTAATTTGAAATTCACAGCATACTGACCAAAGAATATTTGGACTTTTACACATGTTTACTACAAAATCAAAGGCAAAACTAACTGTTAAAAGCTTCCCACAAAACTAAAAATTCATCCTGAGCGTACGGCCCAGTTGCTGGTAAATATTAGAAACATATTTATGTTTAGTGTATGCACACTGTGTGACTTGCACAAAGGACTTTGAAACACAAGGCAGACACTGTGTCTGAGTTGTTTGCAGACAGAAGCCTTTTAGATCAACAGATCAAAGACCAGCCAGCTCCATAATAAATACATCCAAGTCCTCTACAGGGTCAGTCAACTGACAAAACGAGAGAGAGGGAGA
This sequence comes from Pundamilia nyererei, assembly GCF_000239375.1. NCBI lineage: Eukaryota > Metazoa > Chordata > Actinopteri > Cichliformes > Cichlidae > Pundamilia > Pundamilia nyererei. The sequence continues at coordinate 1,277,525 of NW_005187402.1, read as the reverse complement.
GAATGAAAGAGGTTGTGTTTGCACTGAAGAGAAACTTGCATAATGCTGTAAATTCAAGTGAGTTTTAATTAAAAATAATAACCCTGTTTGATGTGTGGTGTTAGATAAATCTCACAGAAACTAAAAGAAACTGACATTTTCAATCTTAATCTCTGTTGCTGTCTAAGAATATGATCTAAAACTGTCAGTCACTTTTCAGAATCTGAGCCTTGGTGTATGACAAACTGACAAGTCATTAGCCAGTTTGATTAAGGGTTGACAATTAAGACTGGCTACATTTGGGGTGTTATACTATGGTATGCTAGTAATAATGTATCTGCTGTGATGAGGAGCAGAAACCTCTGACTGAAAAGATCAGCCCTACCTGACTATCACTCCAGATAGAGTTTTTTAAGATGCTTCACAAAACATTACAGAGCAGTTACATTACTGTGCAGACCCCATTTCTTTATATCTTGCCAGGAAAATGGGAAATGAAGACATTGTGTGCATGCTAGCATTACCTGGAGTCTGATTAGCAACATTTAAATTTTTTAGCACGGGCAGCTTTTGGATCTGCCTCTCAAGATGATTCCCACATGTTTTATTTGTAGATTTATTGATAGGTGTAATTCAGCGAAGAGAACATCATG
>NW_005187402.1:1275092-1276873 GCF_000239375.1 Pundamilia nyererei | reverse complement strand
TTTTTTTTTTTTTTTTGGTCAATATCCAGGAAATTAAGTATTTAAGTTCAACTGAGCTGCAGATTAAACATTTTCAGATTTTTTTTGCTCTTTCGATTATTCCCGTAGTTAATTGTGTTTTTATTTAGAAATCCTTTGAAGAACTCTTAAATCTGCTATCCGTCTTTGTTGTATACTTCATTAATTCACAGCTTATTCTCTTTTTTACCACTAGGTGCAACATTGAGGATTTTGTTTAGCATTTTGTTTTTGCTCTGCTGCAGTCTTTTTAAAATAATTCTAAGCACAAACATACCAGCCTTGCATCTATTAACTACTTTTCTTCTGGGTCCAAGCACCTGGCATTTATATTCCATGGTTACTTCAATGCCTACTTTTTTGCTGGACAATATTATTTGTTATTGAATTCCAGGGACCAAGCACATGTGCTGAAAATAGACTTCTCTGTAAGCATTTTTATAGATGGCAATATTCAGGAGCAATAAACGTGGCAATTAGCAGGGATTTGTGTCCATTCATTTTGCTGTTATTCCTTAAAAACCCTGGTTTGTCGTGTAAATAGATTCTTCTGGTAGTCTCCATTATTTGTGAGGACTAAATTACCTTTTCCCACTTTCAGCTTTCTGTAGTCATACCTGGGAAATTAATGGACAATTTACAAAGCAAAATGGCACAGAGGTTATTGCTGTTACTCTTAATCTCAGATGCAGCCCCATAAGCTCACTCGTGCTCACGTTTGACAAAGTTAATATAGGAATGCATTATGACTGCAACCCAAGGAAAATAAATTAGTAAAGAAAACAGCCATGAGAGTTCACCCTACGTTTACATGTTAAAATAGATCACAAGAAATTAGATTGCAGTAATCTTATTACAACGATGGAAAAGAATTTGTTACTTCATTGATTAGGAATTAATGCGGAGAATAAGTAATTTGGAAAGGAGTGTTATTCAGCCTGATGTTTTATTCTGCAGAACGCTGAGATCAGAGTCGAGAAATGTCTCTACTGCTCCAACTTTGTGTATGTGCGCATGAGTGTGTATGGCATGTTCAAAATGTAGAGTTCATCCTCCCAGCTGTTATTTGCTACTAAAATTAGCTGGATGGTTCCAACAAGAGCAAACACTAAGAATTAAAGGGAAACAGGATCAGAGAGCCAAGTAAAGAAAAAGGGAAACGGAAGAAATTAGAGGAAATCTGGGTAGTAGCAGACAGAGAGGGAAAGACTGACGAGAGAGTTAGCGGGAAGCACGTGATGCAAAAGTCTGCTTTCCAGCCTCAAGTTGCCTGGAGTTATTCACGAGACCACCAGCTAAGCATGGGACACACACGCACGCACGCACACACACACACACACACACACACACACACACACACACACACACTCTGCATAAATATATATAGAAATGTTCCAAATGATCACATTTCCAATTCAAAAGTGCCAAAGAATCGTATAGACAAAATGTGCTGGTTAGAGGATTCCTCTTTTCACAAGAGGCCCTGAAGGCAGTCACATAAAAGACAAAGAATAAAAATCATCTTGTTCATTTTGCAGGCTCACTGAAATCATTTGTATCAATCAATGAGAACATTTTTGAAAAAGAAAAGAAAATATTCCGTTTTTTTCTCTTTTTTACAAGCCTGTAAAAAATAAAGAAAGAAACATGCATAAGTGAACTGCTGTACACGGGCAGCTTTTGGATCTGCCTCTCAAGATGATTCCCACATGTTTTATTTGTAGATTTATTGATAGGTGTAATTCAGCGAAGAGAACATCATG
>NW_005187402.1:1269423-1275029 GCF_000239375.1 Pundamilia nyererei | reverse complement strand
AGCTGTTGTAAAAGCATTCACATTGCCGGCAATAAGTCGGACTCGTTCCCGGTGGGCGATGGGCTCCTCCAGGGCTGCCCTTTGTCACCGATTCTGTTCATAATTTTTATGGACAGGATTTCTAGGCGCAGCCAAGTGGCGGAGGGCTTTCACTTCGGTGGCCTCAGAATCTCGTCTCTGCTTTTTGCCGATGATGTGGTTCTGTTGGCTTCATCGGGTGAAGGCCTCCAGCTTGCACTGGAACGGTTCGCAGCTGAGTGTGAAGCAGCGGGAATGAGGATCAGCAGTTTTTGGATTTTGGAGGTTCTCAGCCGGAAAAGGGTGGAGTGCCCACTCCGGGTCGGGGATGAGTTCCTGCTCCAAGTGGAGGAGTTCAAGTATCTCGGGGTCTTGTTCGCGAGTGATTGTAAATGGTCTGTATTTGTATAGCGCTTTACTTAGTCCCTAAGGACCCCAAAGCGCTTTACACTACATTCAGGCATCCACCCATTCACACACACATTCACACACTGGTGATAGCAGCTACATTGTAGCCACAGCTGCCCTGGAGCACACTGACAGAGGCGAGGCGCCGGAGATCGACAGATGGATTGGTGCTACGGCCGCAGTGATGCAGACGCTGCACCGGTCCATTATGGTGAAGAGAGAGCTGAGTGTAAAAGCGAAGCTCTCAATTTACTGGTCGATCTACGTCCCTACCCTCACCTGTGGCCACGAGCTGTGGGACCGAAAGAACCAGATTGCAGATACAAGCGGTGGAAATGAGCTTCCTCCAAAGGGTGGCTGGCCTCTCCCTTAAAGATAGGGTGAGAGGTTCAGCCATCCGGGAGGGGCTCAGAGTAGAGCCACTGCTCCTCCACATCGAAAGGAGCCAGTTGAGGTGGTTCGGGCATCTGACAAAGATGCCCGAACCACCTCGCCTCCTGGCCTCCTGGGTGAAGTGTTCCGGGCATCTCCCACCGGGAGGAGGCCCAGGGGCAGACCCAGGACAAGCTGGAGAGATTACCATACTTTCTGGACAATAGAGCACACCTGTATATAAGCCGCATCTGCTCTATTTTTAAAAATTAAAAATTAAAAAAAAGATATATAAGCCGCACCCGGCTATAAGCCGCAGATATCTATGATGAAAAAATAGATATTTCCTGAAGTCTGTGGACATCAGGAAGCACACAGCCCCACTCCCCCCATCATCCTGACTGACACCCCCATCACCTCTGTGGACTCTGCTTCCTGGGTACCACCATCACCCAGGACCTGAAGTGTGAGCCCACCATCACCTCCGTCATTAAGAAAGCCCAGCAGAGGATGTACTTCCTGAGGCAGCTGAAGAAATGATGCAATTCTACATTGCAATCATCGAGTCCATCCTCACCTCCTCCATCACCGTGTGGTACGCTGGAGCCACTATCAGGGACAAACAGAGACTGCAGCGTGTTGTGCGCTCTGCTGAGAAGGTGATTGGCTGCAGACTCCCATCTCTGCAGGACCTGTACACCTCCAGGACACTGGGGCGTGCAGCTCAGATCTCAGCTGACCCTTCTCACCCTGGACACAGTCTGTTTGACCTGCTCCCCTCAGGCAGGAGGCTCCGGTCCATTCGCACCAGAACCTCTCGCCATAAGAACAGTTTCTTCCCCTCTTCTGTTGAACACATGAACAATAACCGTATGACTGTTCCCACCACTAACACATGACCCTACGCTGTGTTGACTGCATCATTCCATTTTTGGCACTGATCACCACCTGCACTCATGTATATATCTATCTACTTAGCACTTTTAATTCTTATTCTTATTTTTATTTTAATGTCTATTTTAGCGTAATTTATGACAGTATGTTTGCACTGAAGCACCGCAGCAATTTCCTAATGTTGTAAACCTGCTCAACATTTGGCAATAAAACCCTTTCTGATTCTGATATTTACTGCATGTACAGAACAATCTTGTACTGCAAATGTACAAGTATGTACCTGAACAGATTCTTTCCGAACAATGCCTTTTAACACGGCAGCAACTTTGCTGATTAAAACGGAACAGGATCCTCCAGGACATTTTCAAGTTCAGGCCACCTGCTTTTATGTCCTCTGAAAGCTTTTCTCGACTTTTGGCATTACGTGAGCTCTTCCCGCTGTCTCCTCCAACGTCTCACCATAGACTCATTGACGCTAAGCTTGCGTGCAGCAGCTCGGTTTCCCTCCTGGATAGCAAGATCGATGGCCTTCAACTTAAAACTTGCATCATACGAACTTCTTCGTGTGGTTTCCATGATGAAGGGGCGAGGATTTGAAAAGAATTACCAGTTGGTAATTTGTTGTGCGTGTTCTATCTGCTAAAGAAAAAGTAGCGTATTCTTCTTTGCATTGATTTTTCATCTATCTTGTTTTTTATTCTAATTCTGGTTAGAGTCCCCCTAGTGGTGGACGAAAAATCCACAGAGGAGCCGCACCTTTGTATAAGCCTCATGGCTCAAAACCTAGGAAAAAAGTAGCGGCTTATAGTCCAGAAAGTACGGTATATCTCTCAGCTGGCCTGGGAACGCCTTGGTGTTCCCCCGGAGGAGGTGGCTGGGGAGAGGGAGGTCTGGGCTTCTCTGCTTAGGCTGCTGCCCCCACTACCCGGCCTCGGATAAGAGGAAGAAAATGGACGGATGTTGTTAAAGTCAGTTAGAAAATTAAAGGTTTAGCGTGATGTTAATGTTGTGACTAAAATACTTAAAATGATCAAAGAAGGTGTACAGTATCACATGCATGTACATTTGATTCAATACTGGCAGGGCTCACTTTATGTCACTGTAACTGCTGGAATTAGATTTTTCTCTCAAAGAGAAGACCTTTCTACACATAAGGAGACATGCTCAGAAGCTGTTGGTTCTCTTTGGATCTGCCACTTATGGATCGTAGAAGAACAAATATATGAACAATTCTGGATCATGAAGTTTAAGAAATCCAGGTGCCGATTCTCTCCTAAGTGACAAAACGAAACCTGATTTTAAAGCTCAAAACAGAAAACTCATGTAGTTAAACTACAAGCAAACAAAGCAAAATAGCAACAGCACTTTGTGTCGAGGGGCAGCATGGTGGAGCAGTGGTTAGTAATGTTGCCTTACAGTAATAGGGTGCTGAGTTCAATCCTGCTGTCTATGTGGAGTTTGCATGTTCTCCCTGTCTTTGGGTCCAGTGTCCTCCAACAGTCCAAAGACATGCAGTCAGTGGGGGTGGTGATTCTAAATGTTGCGTAGGTGTGAATGCTTGTTTGTCTCTCTGTGTTAGCCCTGCAAAAGACTAGCAGGGTGTACCCTGGCTCTTGCCCTATGGCTGCTGGGAGAGGCTCCACCACCACACCACTGATAAGTGGAAGAGAATGGATGGACTTTCACCAAAGCTTACACAGAAAATGTTGGTGTTTTTTCTGTGCCTATTTAACATTTTCCCTGTCTGATTACAACATCTACTCTTACCAATAGCAGTTTATAAAAAAGATTAAATTGCAAATTCTTGGTGCGGTCCTCCACAATAGTCTTCATCTCTGCTTTGTGTAAAAATCCTCACATGTCACTGCCCCTGGCAAATAATAACAATAATCAAAATGATTAAAATTAATTCTCAACAAGCGCAGACTAAACTGACAAAGCAAATCTAGTCTGAAAGTTAACCAAAACAAAACTGAAACAAAGTAAAAATGTGAAAAAATTAAAAAAATTACAAAAGTATAAAAATCTGTAGGAGGCGGCACGGGTGCAATGCAGCCGAGAAGTGTGTTAGAATGGAGTGCCTTACTCTGAGCTGTAATAGCAGATGTGAACAAACCGAGTAACTAGTCATTAGTCCGATTTAACAACTTTCTGACATTTTTACCAAACAAAGCTGTAGTAAAAATAACTGGCAGGCAGTGGAAGAAAGTCTAATTTTCCCCTCCAGTCAGGCGTTCTCGTAATGATTCGCCATCACTTGAAAACTATGAATAGACGTGCCCTAAACCTTCACAGCTATTTCAGTGCTTTCTCCAGTTTCAGACTTTTAATTCCTAGTTTTATCGGCCGATGTTTAATCAGAACACTGCATCTGTAACTGCTGTTTTCTTTAGCTGCCTGAGAAAAGTGATGGCAAAGGTGTATGAGAACGACATGCTGTGCTCTTTAAACAACAAAAGTACGAACAGTAACAAGTTAACCCAAACCCTACACTTTGACTCATTTTTGTTACATAACTCAGTAATACAAAGTTTGTCTTGAGCTGAAGTTTTATTGTATTATGCTCTGCGTCAAAACCAATTGAGAATCTAAATGTAAAAAAGAAAAACAAATACAATCCATGACCGCAGAGAGAGAAACACGGTCACGGGAATAAAGAAAGATGGCTGGATAAGGAAATGGAGGAATAAAAAGAAAGGAGCTGGAAGGGGAAGAATGTCGCTAAGAGTATATATCAGCAGGAACTCACAGGTACACACTCCAGGGCTAAACACATAGTCTCGTACACACACACACACACACACACACACACACCGTGCCTCAGGCCAGCGCAAACACACGCAGGCAAGCAAAAAATATATTCAGGTTTTGACAAACACACGAAGAGGCTCCAGGTAGACAGTTACAGGTATACGCTGAAGGGGTAAAAGAACACATGGCTATACATCCACTTCTGTTCATACATAATGCAAACCAAACACGTTGAAAGGATAACAGTAAAAGAGGAAAAGTGTTGAGTTTTTGAAACGTTGACTAGTCCTGACCTGGATTCCCCACAGGACAAATTACACAACACAGCTGGTTTTAAGTACACACCTACACAAACACACACAGGGAAGCATGGACGTGTACTTGTTAGATACCTCATCTTCCTCACACATGTACAAAAGCTCACAGTGAAAATAAGAGTTTTTATCTCCTACTGCTTCACTGATAGACTATTACTGTACATGAGAGCATTACCCCTAAACTCAAGTGACTGTAAAATAACCAAATCACGCTTCCATCTAAATAACGTCTCCTCTCATCCTGTTTTTCCACTTGGCACCCTCAGGTAATACCGACAGGCTTTGACATCTGATGGTTAGATTTCTCTAAAAGTTCCTTTGAGTTTTGCGCACAGTGGAAAGACTAAATTTACCCAGTGTGAAACCAGACACGACACCATCACCATGCCTGCATCTGAGGGCAAGACGGAATTTACTCAATTACTTACTTATTGCTCTCTGCTTCTTTTCCATTTCCCCTTTCAGAACTATTGTGTAGTTCAAGCCAGTAGTATAATAATAATAATAATAAACTTTATTTATAAAGCACACTTAAAAACCAAGGGTATGCCAAAGTGCTTAACAAGTAAAATAGAGTATATGAGGAGGATAATAGAAATAGGACCAAAGCAAGTACTAAATATGCAAGCAGATAACTGTCACTAATACATAGGAAAGCAACAGGTACAGAGCAAACAAGAATTTAAATGAGCATAAAACTGCGTGATATAAAATCATAAAAGAAATATTAACTAGAGGGAAAGGCAAGATTGAATAAGTGGGTTTTTAATCGTGATTTGAACAGTGCAATGGAATCAGATGCGCGGAGGTCGAGAGGAAGGGTGTTCCACAGTACCGGGGCAGCCA
>NW_005187402.1:1262157-1268710 GCF_000239375.1 Pundamilia nyererei | reverse complement strand
TAGGACCATAGAGCGTCCAGTATCAGTGATTACAAGAATATCATTAAGAACTCTAACCAATGCTGTTTCAGTGCTATGCAATGGCTTAAAGGCAGATTGAAATTTCTCAGCAATATTGTTCGTGTCCAAGTACGCCTGGAGCTGGGAGAGAACTAGTCTCTCCAGGATCTTGGACAAGAACGAAAGCTTAGAGATCGGTCATTAGTTTGAAAGGTCATAACAGTCAGAATTTCTTTTTTTAAGAATCGGGTGGACTACAGCATGCTTAAAGGACAAAGGAACACAGCCTGAGAGCAAGAAAAAGTTCATAAGAAATAGGATACTAGGTCCGATTACATCAAAACAGTCCTTAGCTAAACAAGATGGAAGAATGTCAAGCACAGTATTGGTGTTATTCATTTGAGCAACTAGCCGCTTAAGAGTCAAAAGTGACACAGGTTCAAACTGGTGGAAAGTTGAAATGCACTCAGGAATGGGGAGAGGATATAAAGCAGGGGGAAGGGAGGACTTAAGAGATGAGACCTTTTTTAAAAGGTGAGTTTGAAATCGCTCACAAAGACCCTGAGAATGAATTAAAGGCATGTCCGGAGAAGGGTTAACCACAGAGTTAAAAATTTTAAATAAGGTACGGGGGTTATGGTCATTGTCCAGGATGATTTTGGACAAGAAGGACGCTTTGGCCGTTTTAGCAGCACTTTGGAATTTTAAGCGGCTAGTCCGTAGCATGTCATGGGAAACCTGAAGTTGATCTTTTTTCCACCTTCTCTCAGCGCGCCGACACACGCGACGTAAGGCGCGCGTAGTGTCATTAAGCCAACACTGAGAGTAGGTTCTAGGGTGCTTCATCTTAATGGGGGCAACAGTATCAAGGATCGAAGAAATCAGCGATAGGAAGGAATTAGCACAGTCATCAACCGAGTGAAAAGAACAACAGTCGAGAGTGACAGATGCAGAATCCAAGAAAGACATAGAGAAGTTTGACATCGCTTCAGCATTAATTACACGTAGCGGGCGAAGGGGAGCCGCAGGATGTAGTTCATTAGTGCATAAGCCAGTATCAAATATAACTGGGAAATGATCCGAGATCCCAGCGTCACTTATATCCTTGATACAAATGTCCAGACCATATGAGAAAACCAAGTCCAAAGTATGTCCTTTAACATGCGTTGGGTCATTAACCCACTGAGCCAGGTTAAAAGAGTCCGTTAAGGCAAGGACGTCTTTAGCAAATGAGTCATCCTTACAGCAAGTGTGTATGTTAAAATCACCGACAATGAGAACACAACCATACTTAAAAAGAACGGAGCCTAGGAGATCAGCAAAGTCCATGATAAAATATTTGCTATATTTAGGCGGTCGATAAACCGCCTAAATATAGCAAAAAAAAAATCAATATAATATCAGCATTAGGGAGCGTTGCATTCTTCAAGTAAAGCCCTGGCTCGCCTCTCCGCTTTCATTAAATGGATGCAGTCATCTCCAATAATTGGACTTCAAAGCTAGAGTAGGTAGGTGAGGGTAGCTGCCGAACTGCATGCGAATTATTAAAAACCGAGGCTACGCCGCCACCCTTACCAGTAAGCCTTGGTGAGCTAAAAGCAACACAGTCCGACGGAAGAAGTTCAGTAAAAGGGATGAACTCACCAGGACGAATCCAGGTTTCAGTCAGGAATAAGGCATCAATCCCATTAGTGGAGATGAAGTCATTTAGAAGAAAGGTCTTATTGACCAGCGACCTGACATTAAGCAATGCCATCCGTATCCTAGGGGCTAAGTCGCCACGGGTGGTGCGTCGTAGGACACTTAGGTTGTTTCGGCAAACGCCGCGTCGGAGCGATGTTATCCAAACCCGAGCAGGAGAACATGCCACAGGAATCGCAGGGTAGACTTCGTGGTCGGCCAAGCAGATCCAACGGTGGGTGAGCAACTTAGCATCAGAGCGCTCCTGGGAAGGAGGGAAAGAAGATAAAATATCCAGGCTGGCATGTGGGTAGCCAGTGGCTCTGGCTTTAAGGTAGAGCCTGAAGCGAACGCGACGATGGCTCCTTCTACCGCGTTTCCTATAGCGTTTCTTGTGTAGATTCGGAATAGGTAGATGGAGGAAGCCGGTCGGAGGGTCCGGTCGGGGCGCGGTGGCGTCACTCAGGTCCTAGCAAGGATCAGGCCGAGAGGAATGAGAGAGTCTTAGATTTAAAAGTGTTTGCCTGTCGTATGTAATCAGTGCACAGCCATTAGATGCGCATACAACTAAAAGGATAAAAAAATACAATGCCAAGGTCCATAAAGAGCGTAGAGAGGGTAAGAAGCAGCGAAGCAGATATAGCCGAGGACGGCAAGCCACGTACACCGGCGCCATCTTGTAGTGTATGTAGTGTCTGTAATGGAAAATCTGCTGATGAATCTGCAAAGCCTCCTCTTCCCAGCATCCTGATACATCATTTAATAAGCTGATATGCCCCACAAATACAATTCTGGCCAATGTGAAGTTGGCTTCCTGCCTTACAATCTTTTCTAAGTTAAAACCATTCAGCCTAGAGTCATGTTGGTAGAGGAGAGGACAGATGCTTGGACCCCAAGTTTATTGAGATGGCTAATACACTAATTATCACTTTGTAGAATTGTCTAATACTGGCAGGTTGTCAACAGCTGCTTATCCATATGACAAGACCGAGAACTTCATTGAAAAATGGTACATTACACAAAAATCGGTGTTTGTACTCTAAGAACAAGTTAGTCAAGGCTAGTCTTTTTCTTGCCTTGAACATTGCCTGACGGGATGCAAATTGTTGGGGTCCAAAGTGAGATGACGTCTACAAAGGTGTCACTCCTTCAAATAATTCACAACAATAAGATCTTGGACAGCTGTCGGCAAGTTTCAACATCAAAAGAGGCATTTTAGCTGGAAATCAGACAAAGACATCAGCATTGATGAACCAGTGGTATCTACCGTGTTTTCCTCTATAAGGGGATTCATGCTGAGCAAACAATCCAGACTAAGCATCACATCAGAATGACCTTTTGGACCACCAACTCCCCTCCCCTGTAAATACTTTTGAATACACCATGTGTTATGCCTTTTTGTTGTGGCAAATGTTTCTGTGAAGAATCAACACAAATAACTGGCACAGAATTTATACCTGTGCAGACTGTTCCAACAGTAGCACAGCTTGCCTTTCACTTAGCCACAGTCTAGATGCTGCACTAATCCATTGGTCTATGTCACACTCCACATTCCCATTAAGGATGAAAAAGATCCCCAGAGACATAAACTTCGTTTCTTGGGTAAACAGCTCTCCCTTAACCCACAGAGAGCTTCTATATTTCCGCCTTTTTTCATTTTCTTGGTAGACTGCTCATATAAGCTGTATGACATGTTGTGACAATGCTGCACTTCTCATGGGTCATGTTTGAAGAGGTAAAAGCACCATTGCTAATATACACCTAGCTAGAAATTATACACAGCTTGTTGTTGCTTTTGGTTTAAGAAATGTTGAGATTATATTGAGAGTGTATATCTCTGAAGACCAAATATGTGAGTACATCTAAAAAAGTCTCTGCACTTCATTTGCTCGGAAAAAACATTACTCTGCCATAAAAACAGCTTAAATTATTTCCTGCCAAATCCAACCTGATGGGTGGATGACAGTACTGCATGTAGTCCAACAACAGAGGCTGTCCATCTACCTGGGGACTAGTCTGTACCAAAGATTGCTAAAACACATGCTAATGATTTACTGGTTTTACAAAGCAATAATAGCCCTTTCAAAATTGAAGGAGTTCATCCAAAATGAGCCCTGCCTGTTGTACCCACATGACATTGACATAGAAGGCAAAATGTTTTAATGAGGCCTGGCCTCTGGCTGAGAGGATACTTCTGTCTTTTAGGTCTGTGAATGAGAAGTTTGAGCCCTTTTGCATTGCCTTTGTTTCTTTCCTTTTTTTTCCACTGTAGTTTGCAGTTATAGCCAGGGCACAACTCCCTTGTGCTTCAGCAATAACACAATCGTGCATAGCTTATCGTTTACTTTGTTTTTCTGCTGACCTTGGGCTGTTTTGCTGATATTGTTACATTTTATTTAGTTCTGCGGAAAAGAAGTAAAACAAATAAAACAGCGGCATCCAGTACTGGACTGATAAATATGCATGTCCCTGTTTCCTCTTGTCTGCTGCAGAAAAAAAGCAGCAATGGGACAAACAAAGCACAATGAGTTGCCAGCTCATTTAATTAGCACAGACTTAACACACTGAGGTGCAGCAGTGTTGCCAAACTATGAGATGCTGAAGGATCAACGGTCATGACAAAACATGAGACTTATTTACACACGGCACATAACATAATCTGCACCCCTGTATTACTCCAAATATCCAGTTAATCAGTCAATAGTAATGTGTGTAAATGCTGCCAAAACAACAAGCAGTGTAGTTTCAGAAGAAAATGAGGTTTGCATATTTAAATTACCTGAAAAAGTGGAGCAAAACATTGCACATGTGCTCTCAAATAAGCTGCAGATGTAATTAAAGGTAGAATCTGCCATATTTGTTTAAAATTAATCACAGGCTAGAGAGTAGTTCAGATCTAAAGTATAAAGCTACTTTCAGTTGCTCCCTTTTACAAGCGGTTACCATAGCAGGAAGCTCCACCTACTTGATTTGCCTGGTTTGTATCAGATCCATACACCCAATTTGTCTCTCCAGCAGCAATCTTTTGCTTGTCAAGGAAATATATAAATGACTACACTATGGAACCACCAATTCAGATATATAATATACCTTTTTGAAAGAGATTGTTGGATTGATAGAGCTGGTTAGATCAGTTTCAGACCAGTTATAGAATGCAAACATGCTTTCTAACTATGAGTGTTGTTTGGCTGATATCTAATTATGTTCAAAGGTTTTTGGACAAAGATAAATTTGCTTCTTGTCAAGCTGGGATGTGTTCCCTCATCATTCATCATCATGGCAAATCAGATAAAAAATATCTGGAGTTCAATTCTGCATCATTAGCTGTTTCTGGGTCCAAAACTCCATCTTCTTCAGATCCCAAAGTCAAACGAACACTGCAGCATCACTGAGAGTTACAAACTGTCTAAATTCTTTCATCTTTAATAAAATGATCAGTGTTGCTGCTTTACCAGGTGTAACAATTAAGTTTAACATCCAGGCATCCATGAAAACAGAATATATTAAATTAACAGAGTTAGAAGTTAGCAGGAAGTTAGCTCGCTAGCTTCCACCTAAAGAGGATATAGCATGTCCTGACTGAGAGATTTCTGAAACAAATTAAAACGTACAGCTCTGCTATCACTTCCAACATAAATGAAGACAGAAAACTAAACAGCAGTGACGTTTGTAGGGTTACTGAAGTTGGGCTAGCTGGTATATAATGGTGTGCTACGTGATCGCTAGCGACACAGCTATGTTAGCATAGCATAAACACAGTGAAGCTGGAGGATGAACGCTAACTTTTTTCCACTCGATGAAAAATGGTAAATGGCCTGTATTTGTATAGCGCTTTACTAGTCCCTAAGGACCCCAAAGCGCTTTACACATCCAGTCATCCACCCATTCACATACACATTCACACACTGGTGATGGCAAGCTACATTATAGCCACAGCTGGCCTGGGGCACACTGACAGAGGAGAGGCTGCCGGACACTGGCGCCACCGGGCCCTCTGACCACCACCAGTAGGCAACGGATGAAGTGTCGTGCCCAAGGACACAACGACCGAGACTCTCCAAGCCGGCGCTCAAACCGGCAACCTTCCGATTACAAGACGAACTCCTAACTCTTGAGCCACGATCACTCTATTGGGAACCCTCACATTAAAAGTTAATGTGAGGGTTCCCGATGGTTAGGGACAAATGCAATCGCATGGCAGGATGCTGTAAATGGACCAAACTTCAGTCAGGAGAACAACTGAGATAATCCATCCACAATACAAGGTTAGTTATTAATATACTGCTGCATGGGCTGGGCTGTAGTTACATTGTAAGGTTTTAAAAAACTGAGCTTTAAAATGAACAGTGGTAATAAAAACTGAGAGAGGCAGTGATCACTGACTAATTAAACAGAGCAAGACACAAAAAATTAAAACATGTTAAAAACACAACAGCTTTTATAAACGCAGGGTTCATACATCATCACTTGATCCTTTAAGACCTACCATAGAACAAAGTCCGCCAGAGCTTATATTATATTTTTAAATGTTGTACAGCCATTTTTGGGAGCATTTCAAGTTGCTATACATCAATACAACCATTGCAGCCTAAATTTTAATAATATGCATGCATTAAGTGCATAGTAATTACATAAATTGCAAAAAAGTGCAATAAACTACAAAAAAATTGAAAATCGTTTTTGTTTTTTAACATATATTTCTAGTTAGAGAAATTTAAGTGGCTTATCCCTCAAAACTGTAAATACAAAAAAGTTGCACAAAATAGTTGCCCACCACAGGAAATTTATTTTGAGTGTCTTCATAGTTTTATTTTTGAAATACACCAATTTCTATACACTGCAGGAAAAATGAAAATAAATATTATAGTGCAAA
>NW_005187402.1:1255552-1260330 GCF_000239375.1 Pundamilia nyererei | reverse complement strand
GTACCTCTGGTGCAAATTACTGACCTCTGTCATCATTTTAAGTGGGGGAACTTGCACAATCGGTGGCTGACTAAATACTTTTTTGCCCCACTGTACATGCCCATTGGCTCCAGTGTGTTTGAAAGGTGATGCAGTACCTTTTGGATCTTGACCTGTTCCTATGCTTCTCCATGTTTTTCTCCAGTTATCTTGGGTTCACCTGTCCAAAGATTTCTTGTTCTTCAGTGTAACCAATGCTTCTTGGTGGGTTTGTTGTAAAACCTTTGCATTTATATTCATGAAAGCATCTCTTGATTGACGACTTTGACAACAATATGTCTACCTCTTCAACGTTAGATTTTAGTTTCTTCTTTTTTTATAACCAAGAAAAGAATTCTTTGAATTCGGTATCATAATCTTCATAACATAAACTTGTCTTCTGTGGTGTTCTGGGTTTATTGGGGTTTCTGAGCTGGTCTGGTTCATTCCTTTTCTTAGGAAAGTATCAGATGTTGCTTTCACCACTCCTTGCTATCTGTATGATAAGTTTATTTTGCGTTTCAACCTGATGACAGCATCTTTACATCAGCATTTCTTTGGACTTTAACCGGTCTTTAACCCTTTAAAACCGGTCAGAGCAGGCACGCGCCGTTTTGCGTAACTACTGTATGTCTATGTCTGCCCATGCCAATGGAAGTGTGCCAGTAAGGTTAGCTGATGATGTGACTGCTGATAGAAGTAACGGAATGAATCCTGAAGCATACAGGGCTGTAGTCCCTGCTCAGATTCAGCCAAATGCTCCAAAACTGATCGGACTTCACAGTGCAAATGGCTAATGACCCAAAACATACCACAAAAGCAACCCAAGAGATTCTCAGGAGAAATCAGTGCAGTATTCGTCAATGACCAAGTAAGTCACCTGATCTCAACCCATTTCATGCAGACAAAGGGCCAATGAGCAAGTCTCTATAACACAGTCCACCAGCCTTTCAATGGAACAAACTTCTGCTTTGACGTTAACACTCTTTTTATTCATGTTTTAAGCCAAGGAAGTTGCTGGTTGGTATTAATATAACACAAGTGCATTTATATAATTACACTTTTCAGTCTTGCTGGGCACTGAAAAAGCACTTTAGACTACAAATGACATTTTAAGTACTCCACTAAGCTGGACTACTTGAAACCCAAGGAGGATATGCAAATTCCACCCAAGCAAGCCAGAAGATTTGAACAAGGAGCCTTCTTGGTCTAAGACGACAGTGCTGCCCACTACATCAGCATGCTTCAGGTTATTATGGGCTATGACTATAACTTACTCAAAATGCAAATACAACACCTTGTGACTTTCAAATTCAACTCCATTGGTTCTTACATCTTCTCACTTTCCTGGATTTTAGTTAAAGTAACTTGTTTGATATTAATTAGCTCTAAGTGTAACTCATAGCTCATTTTAATGGCAAAGCAATGCAAACATATAAGTGTAAAAAAGAAAAATGCAAAGGGAGTAACAGCATCTTGGCTTAGCACAGCAACAGCAACTGTAATAAATATATTAAACTGTCAGTTTTGCTTAGTCAAGAGGTGTTTTTTTTTTTTCCAAAGCAATGATTTGTTTGTAGAATGAAAAAACCCTCATGAATAAGGACTCTCTTGCTTGACTCCCAAATGAATTTTTAATTTACGCATCACTGATAAAGAGTCAGGGACTTAATAATCTCTAAATGGTGACTTTATTGTGCTCGGAGTACACCACAGATTTGGTTTCAGTTGGTGAGGGGAACGATGGAAGAAAACAGACACAACTGAAGTGTGTTGATGAAAAGCAACAGGTAGTAAAATAGAAAGCACTGCTGCTGTGTCAGCATTCAGTATGCACACTGATGTATCACATTCATGCAGCGAGAGCAAATTTGTGCCATTATAATTGATCAGGAGGTGGATTTAAAAATAAAAGTTCACACATGCAGATATTAAGACTGCAAACTGCTTTTTTCTATATATGGCACATCGTGTTTTTCTTTCATTCTTTTCTTCAGGTGAACAGCTCTCCAGTGACGTTTTCAGATTATTTCACAGAGCTTATCTCTGTATGCAGTGCTGTGCCTTCTGGCTGTTAAGCCTGAAGCTGCTAGACCTCCACGGAAATCTCCCCTGTCAACACTAATGAGTTTATTTGCAGCAATCGCCTTTGAACAATGCTCACTAACAAGTTTGTTATCAGGCTGACGCGGCAGTCCAGATCAGTCATCCCTATATGTGAGGTCCACAGCAGTTTCTTGTAGTTTCCTGCAACCCCAGAAAAATCACATATATGGATAAAGGAAAAATGACTTAAGTAGAAAATGGAATATGCTGTACTTTCTATTGAATATGAGGCAGAGTCCAAGATTCTCCTGCAAATGCTGATTTATAAAAACATTGTTTTTTCTTTTGAGAACTCTTTTGAGAAGTGAAAGTAATAAAGTGCTAAATCCTTGTTTCCTTCTAAAGATATTCTTTTACTGTAACAATTCATATGAAGCTTGTCCAATTCAAAACCGAAAACATCCTTTGAGACAGCAGCAAGACGCCGTTTCCATTTATTGATTTGTGTTTGCAGGTTTTCATTCATCTGTTTATTTCCATTCATTTTTTATACTGTATTTTTATTAGTTTTTCTGTTTTCACAAATAATACATAATTACATAACATAATAAAGTGTACAATTCAGAACCAAAAATAAATATATAAATAAAAAACAAAAACAAACAAATAAACAAATAAACAAAACAAAAACAAACAGACTGATAACTAAGCACAGAACACCAGCTCAGTTCCATCTAATAAATAAATAAATAAATAAAGAGAGAATACAATGCAGTACAATACCTGTGGTCCCAGTAGTACGTTGCAGTTTGAACACTCAAGAGAATCCTTGTAACATAATATTAGGAACGTCAGGTTCCAGATAATTCAAGTATGGTTCCAACACCTTAAAGAATTGATCTGTTTTTGAGTGCAGTACACATGTAAGATATTCCAATGGCACTAGATCCAATAATATGAAGATATCAAACTGTGCAAGTCTTTGAATTATTATAGTGTTTAGTAACAACACAAACAGATAAACTTTGAGTTGCAGCATGCATGCAGATGATTTAGGTGGTGATAAAGCCTCTACTGGGTTCACTAGATACCATCCACCAATGACAATCGATACATTGGGGTGGCTGTAGCTCAGGAGGTAGAGCACGTTGGTGGTTCGATCCCTGGCTCCTCCAGTCTACATGCCAAGTATCCTTGGGCAAGATACTAACCCAAACTGCTCTCTGATGCGTTCATCGGAGTATGAATGGTAGTTAGGAAGCACTAAGAAACGTAGAAGACAGTGCATGTGTGAATGGCTGTGATTGGGTGAATATAGCATGTTATTTAGAGCGCCCTGAGCACTCCGGGAGAGTAGAAAAGCGCTATATAAGAATCAGTCCATTTACCACAGGTCAAAGATGGTAATGGGGCCAAACTATTTTAATTAGACATTAAAACAGTGTAGCACTATCCCTGCTCTTCTCTAGCAAAGACCTACAGTTGTAAAACAAGTAAAGGATAAAGAAATGGGAATAGAGAGTTTTCCTTATTAGGCATACTTGAGCCATAAACTATACCACCATGAATTCTGTCAGCTGGCTGCTGATTCATATCAAAACTTTATTAGAGAATGAAAACAAAGGCTTTCAGTATCTTTGCTGAAGAGAAAATTCTTCCCAATTTGTCTGATTAGACTGAGTGTGGAATCGGCTTTCCTGGGTTTGCATCTGTGTTCTCTCTGGTTTCTCCTTCTCTCAGCCCTAACCACCAGCTGAGTTTGTGGATCAGAGGTCACAATACAATCTAACTGATAGTCCTGCCTGCTGTTCTCTTATCTACCTGAATGTGCATCCACTTTCACAAGCAGACCCATTTGTGTGCATTTGCCCCTGTTATTATCCTGTATTTTCCTACATGTGCATGTGAGCGTGCTGGCGTTGTATTTGTTTCTGTGTTTTCCTGTATTTGTTTCTCTGTGTGCCGCAAGCATGTTTTTCCTCCCTGTGTGTTTAACAGAAACTGTTCTGGCAGCATCCTTCCTCTCCCTCTTATGCGCTTTCTCTCTCCTTCTACCTTTTCTTTCTCTTTCCCTTTTTTTTTCTCCCTAGAGGCAATACCGGATAGAAAACAATTCTAAATAAATAATCCCTCTCTTGCTTCCTGTACCAGCACTCCACTACAGTATTTTGCCTCTTCCCTCTTATCATTCATTTCTCCTGTATATATACTGTATATATATATTAGGGGTGCAACGATACACAAAATTCACGGTTCGGTTTGGTTCAATACTTTGGTGTCACGGTTCAATATTTTTTCGATAACAAAAAAATGTTCATGCCTTTTTAATTTGTCATTTATTAAATTTTCACGGCACATTCCGCACCACATCTCTGTGCGTTCATCATTTGTTTGAAGCCAGCTCACCTCCTGCAACTACTTTTCCGAGAATACGTGCTTCTTTTGTGGTTCGGACTCCTGACATTTCTTTGGAGGTGGAGGAAAACCAAAGTAATTGCTTAAAGGAGCTTCTTCAACATCTTTAAGAGTTCTAAACAAATGTCTGTCCTCCTCCAGAAAATCTTATGTACACAAACATGCGTTGCAACTTCTTATCTTATGCGCGTTTTTTATTTTGACAGCGAAAGCGCACCTGCGGACCACTTATGTGCAGCCCTGGTTATTTAGCTCGTCATATTGCAGCCACAGAAATTCTTTTGTCCATGAAACCATAA
>NW_005187402.1:1236890-1240536 GCF_000239375.1 Pundamilia nyererei | reverse complement strand
TATAGCTCATAAGTTTACCAATTTAACCAAATTCCTGAATTTGCAAATTGCTATTTGCTTCCAGCTAAATCACAAAGAAAACCCAACTAATAAGCTCCATGAGGGCCTTGAGATATGCAACATGTATATGTTTTGGGGGGGTTTATTGTTATTTTTTTATTGTTGTTATCGTTAACTCTTTCCCTGGGTCTTTTCCCGTGTGTTATGAATAAATCTTCTTTTTTTGGTACTGGTGCTGGTTTTATTTAGTTGTATTTATCCGCTACACCTTGAAAGCCGGTCTGTGAAAATATTGTTGGACATAAACCGGCCCGTGGAGCAAAAAAGGTTGGGGAGCGCTGCTATACAGGACAAAGTTCAATTTAAGAAGTAGATGTTATCCCAACCCTGTATGAGGGATATCGTCATGTCGTCAATCCTAAATCTCAGCTTCAAACCACAAAGGGTTTTCTTTGCAACTTCCCAACTGAAAGTAACCATGATGCAGAAGTTTCAAAAGATGTGAATATGTGGCTGACTTCACAGAGGTAGCTTCTTTCAGCCACAGATCACAAAAGGTTTTCTCTAACTGGAAGTCAAGCTGCTTTAAATTCTAGTTCTGATGAAAATAGAATGTGATGTTAATCTGCTGTCCTTTTGCTGTGAAGTTTAGAGTGAGTCAGCGTGCCAGTCACTGGTCTGTGTACTGA
The DNA here is from genome assembly GCF_000239375.1 of Pundamilia nyererei. Lineage (NCBI taxonomy): Eukaryota > Metazoa > Chordata > Actinopteri > Cichliformes > Cichlidae > Pundamilia > Pundamilia nyererei. Next base: position 1,239,847 of record NW_005187402.1, on the reverse strand, counting down.
GCCAATGCCTCGCCCTCAGAGACAAATCAGTCATAGTCATTTTACCCTCAAAGAGCTTAACCAAATATGCAACTTTGAATCTGTCCATCCTCTGCTTCCAGAGCATCAGGGGCTATGATACATTCCTGAAATTCTACATCGGCGTCATTCTGACCAGCAGCGTCTCCAAGGCAGCTGCATGCCATGAGCGTCCAGCAGCACATTTGCACTGGACTCAAACATGTTGTTCATCTCAGCCTACTGAGTCTGCTCTGTTAAATGCCAACTGTGCTCACCCCTAAGTCCTCGTGTGGGCGAATGTTTCGACTTGATAAATAAAGAGACGCCATATTCCTCTTGGAAATGTTTGACCTTGTTTTTTCTTCATCTCTTAGATATGTGATTATGCAATGAACACAAGACAAGAGGTGATAATTAAACCTTGTTTTTGTGATATTGCTGCACTGACCTGCAACACTGACTCAACAAGAGGCAATAGGTGCTGCAAAATATTGTGTTTCCTGCCATCTGAGCAGCATTTATAATTAGGTTTAAGCTGTTTTTGCTCTGGTGCCTTGCTAATGGTTCCCATGCTGATGATTCTCTTTCATATCTCTCTGCCTTCTTGCTATTTTAGTGGTTATGTGCATCCTGTTTAATTTTCAAGGGCCACTATTTTTACTTACCCATAATCCCTCTGCCTCACCTGTGAAAAACAGGAAATTAGCAAAACAAAATACCAATTGTGTCCTATTTTTACTTGTAGTGATCTCATTATTTCTCTGACTTTGTTTTTCTTGGGTTTTTTGCCACCTATAAAAATCCATTTCCCCCTCCCCCATCTGTCCTCTCTGTACACCTATGCACCGGGAGGAAATTAGTCCAAACAAAATATTGTTAAAGCCTCAAATCTACCTCCAATTAGCATGAACTGGTGTTTCTCCTTTGATGTTCCATGTAAAGGTAAAAGAGGATACTTTAATTAAAATACAGGGAGGGGGAAGAAAGATGATTGGAGACAAATGGAAGCTCATTAGGCATCTGAGAGAAGTGATAAGTGGGACTTCTAAAAGGAAGATCTAATCCTACTGAATGCTAACTGAACCCACAAGACATAATACAAGTCCAGGATGAATTATGTATTTTCTTTTTAATGTTGCTCTACATATTTTCTTCATTTTTTTTATCAACTTGTTGTAATATTGTTGATTTATTTCTGTTGAATTTTCAACAGTACTGAAAGATACGATATGCTGATTCAGTCTCTGAGCACTTAAGTCACCCAAACAAGCATAGTTTCAGAAGGTAATTCAAATCGGCTCTTTTATGTACATTTTGTCTTGACAGATTTGACATTATATGGCATAAAAGAAGCAATCTAGGACCTGTACAGGTAAGAGCTGTAGTTTGAGATGGTGGCTATCGAGTATGCTCTGTTGCCCCAGGCCTTGATTAGTCTAGACTGGAGCTTGGCATCAAAGGAGCAGAGGTTGTGGTCATGCGGTTGGTCAGTGAGGTGGGACTGGTCCTTCTGAATTAAAAGAAGGGCTTGCAAGTGGATCTGTTGTGGGACAGTAATGATGCATGTGTGGGAGTGAGTGAGTAGACCAGCAGCACAGCTCTGGATGTACTAAGGTTTATTCAGTGGTATGGTAGTAAATTCTGGGTACCATGGATCAAAGTGTAGCAATGCTCCCCTTCTCTCTTCCAAATTAACATATTTACAGCCCAGAAAAAAGAACAAAAAATCCCCAAAACACACTACAAAGTAAAACATGTTTTGATCTCCACAGTTAATTTCCCCTTTTATAAAATTTTTATAGCATAAGATTCAGGGCATGATAACTTTCATTGTGACTGTGTGTAAGGCTTCACTTACAAAAAGAGAAGTTTTAAAGTTAACCAAGTTATTTGACTTCGCTAGTAACTAAACCAGCTAGTTGAAATTGGATCACTTTTTGTGAGCTCCAAGGGGGAAAAAATACATCCTTCATGGTTTCCTGGAGTATGACAGATGTTTTTTTTTTTTAAATTTAAAAAAATATAGTATTGATTGAGATGACTGTGGTATCCCCACCCTAAAACCTATTGTACTGTAATTAGTACATTTGTTCTTTGTCAACTACACATTGTTACATTGTTGAACATAAAACATAGTGGAGAGGATGTTGTAAGAGAACCTTTCAGAGCAAAGTTATTTGTACACTGCTTCTTTTCAAGGATAAGAATTACGAAAGAAGTCCATCGAAGAATAGAAAAATATTACAGGCAGGGTGGTGCATAAAAAGATAACAAGGTAGAAACATATTCAAGGGGGAAGAAAATGAAAGAAATAGAGAGGTGCTACATCTGGGGAGTGTTATTACTTGTGATGTTTCATATCCAGTGTAGCGCTGAGCACTCTGGCTGCAGGCCTACAGGCCAGGCTTTATCACACGGAGAATACAGGCCACCCCCACAAGTGCAGAGGTCAGGTTAGCAATGCCAGCTCAAATCTTGTTTTCTCACCTCGAGAGTTGTGATGCATTCTGGAAGTGGAGCAAGGGTATAGCTGCTCTCAGAAGTTCAAAATAACATTCTCTAAAAATGTTGTTTTGAGAGCATCTCTGTGGTAGGAAATATTCCCACTGAAGGACGCAAGGTCTTTGGGTGAGAACCCTGGCCATTGTTTCTAAAAGTGTAAAGTATGCAGGATATGATATTCTAATTTACATCAGCCGTGATATGAAATACAGAAATAATGTACAGATTACAGCAAACTGTAAAAATATTGTGTTGGCAATTTTAAATTGGAAACAGCATTAATGTTGTTAATAATAATAATAATAATAATAATAATAATAATAATAATAATAATAATAATAATAATAATAATACATTTTCTTTAAAAAAGCCTTTCAAAACACCCAAGGATACTGTTAGTGTGAAATGATTTGTCTTTTTAGCAGGCCGGCAGTTGGCTCCAACACACTGGTTCA
>NW_005187402.1:1234515-1236672 GCF_000239375.1 Pundamilia nyererei | reverse complement strand
ATATATATTGCAATATTTTACATTTTTACCACAGATTCAGTTCAAACACTTTGACCAGCACGCTGTAAGTTTAGGCTGACATGACTTTTTACCTCCAGTGTCAAAGTGAGAGGTGTGAAACACTGACATCTGTTTACGCTTGAGGAGACTTTAAAGTTAGCATTAGCTTGTTTAACATTAGCTACGATAATGTTAGCTTGTAGTAGCAGGCTCATTATCAGCTGTCCGGCAATAGGACAGTCACATCACTTGTCTGGTAACAATAACTAATTGTAAAAAGTATCAGCTATAGATTCTCGTATTTTACATGTTTCCCTACTATATGTTACAGCCCTGACTTCAGGAGATGAGGAGTAAGAGGATGAATGTGATACGATAGGATAGAGAAGTGAAGAGGAAGAGGAAGATGTGATGAAAATGTACTTTTCTCAGGCATCTGGAAAATTCAGACAGAATTCTATCTGGGTGTAGAGTGTTGAAGGAGTTCTTCTTTCCCACCATCATTTAATTCCTGGGGTTTTCTCTCTAACGTTGCACCTTTACCTTACAGTATGGGATGATATTACATTATGGTGATTATTCTCACTATACCTGATCAAAAACTGGGCTCAGCCTTTAGACCACATAGTATCATTGGGGTTAAAATATGATGACTGAGGACAGCTTGTAGCAGAGGCACCCATGTCCACATTTTGTTCCCTCTTCTTCCTGCACTGTATGGAAGCTCTGGAAGCTCTTCCTCAACCGTGGGTCCTCATTTCATCCCATTCTAAGATAGCGTGTTGCCAGTGTAACTCTTTGTGCTGATCCACCACTGTGAAGTTGGACCCTTTACTTGCGTAAACACACGGATGTCTTTTTTTTTGACATTCGATTTACTGTGGTTTCACAGTGGGACACAGACACTCCCGCTCTGCTGTCCCGTCCACTCTCCTTCCTCTCCGACTGTCACTGTGAACATAAAGAGTCACAATCACATTCACGTCCCAGCACACCTGTTCACCCCTCCCCTGCACCGCCCCGGGAGCTCGCTGCGTCACCCCTCCTCTGCAGCCAGCCAGAGACCACACCCATGCCACAACCACCTTTCTCATAACCATCCTCACCGCATGTGGCATGGTCTTGCATGGAGCTCCATACAGATGGTTGTGATGATCATTTTATATTTGCTCTATTTCAACAGTTGATACCTTCTCACCAATCTTCTTGCTGGTGATCCTGTGGACCAATCCAACCTTGTGCAGGTCTACAGTCTTATCTGTGACCTCTTTTGGCAGCTCTTTGGTCTCGACTATGTGGCTCATACACATACTGATCTGAGATCAGCAGTATCAGCTTTATCTGTAAGTGATTATTGCCACATGTGTTGATTGTCACGTGTGTGCCACAGGGGCCAGCAACCGATCCATGGGAGCCAGAGTTAAGGCCGGGTTAGCTCTGGGCAAATATATATTGCTCTATTTTGGAGAGCAGGCAGGCACATATTCTGCACATAAAGTCATAAAACACAGCAAAGCAACAAGTGTGTACAAGAACCTCTGTGCACACAAAGAAGACACAATAGTACCAAAGCTTACAGTAGATTACTGTGGCCTGAGAGTACCATCCAGAGAGCATCAACTGTGTCATTTAGACTCTCATTTACCAGTTTGTGTGTGTCGGGATGTGTTTATGTCAGTGTCTCTTTTTTTACCCACGTTCACACAGAGCATGCTGTGTATAAATGAATCACAGCACTAGCAGCATGTTGTGAGTTAGCACCTGCATAAATGTCTTCCATTAATATAGTGTTTGTATCTGAGCGTGAATGGGGAATGTTATCTGTGTGGGAATAAGTATCTGAGTGCTAAAGGACTCAGTAAGAATAATGAGCTACGCAGCCAGTGAGGGTGAGACGGAGTTAAACACACACACACAGTAGACACAGCTACACCTACAGCTGAGCAGAAAGCCAATTCATCTTCTCTCTCATTTTGATCTTCACTTATTTCTTATCTCTCTCTCTCTCAAATGCTCTCTAAATATTTGCAGTATTAAAACACTTTGATGCCACTTTATTTAGCAGAGAGCCTTCCTGGAAATGCAATCACCCATTAGATTCTGTGTGTGTGTGTGTGTGTGTGTGTGTGTGTGTGTGTGTGTGTGTGTGTGTGTGTG
>NW_005187402.1:1225920-1234495 GCF_000239375.1 Pundamilia nyererei | reverse complement strand
GTGTGTGTGTGTGTGTGTGTGTGTGTGTGTGTGTGTGTGTGTATGTGTGTTGGGGGGTGAGAAAGCATTCTTCCATGCGCCAGCAACCATATTATATTACTGGCATAAGTGAATCAAGCCCAGGAACCTCGGATGTGCTAGTGCCAACAGTGTTTCTGGAGGGAAGGATATTCCCTTAACCCCAGGTGACCTTGAAATAAATAACTCAAGAGCTAGATCCACCTGCTCTGCAACGATTCTGGCTACAGGCTGGATGTAATTGGCTGTCAAAACAGCATGTCGACTGCTGGAGCTGGTTGTCACAACGCAGAGTTTAATGTCATCACACATGCAGGAGTAAAGCAGTCCTAGTGGATTTCAGTGACAGGCAGGTATATTTTACTTCAAAGCCTCCCTTTGGTCATGAGACCAGTTCGAGCTGGTACTTACATGAAGGCACTGTGGGAGTCATGTAGAAATCAGCACAGTTTTTCCCTCTTATTGTGTTTTTAAACACTGATTAACAGACAGTCAGGGACAGACATTCATATTTCAGGCAAGCACCACATTCCAATTCATTATTATTATTATTATTATTATTATTATTATCCTGTTAGCAGTCGGACGTACCGCCCACGGTACATTGGATGGTTTAGGGGACTAATTGGACTGCTAAGGGGTTATTATTATTATTATTATTATTATTATTATTATTATTATTATTATTATTATTATTCTCAAAACATTGCCAACAGTTAACTTTCCAGTTGAGCAGATATGAGGAGGGGAGAACACATTATGACTGAGAAGAGAGGGAGTGAAGAGCAGTTTCTCCTGTTTCATATGGCGATGGGTCCCCGGTGAGAGGAAAATACCATCATGATGTCTGAAACACAGAGAGACAGCAGCTGGTAGAAAGGTCACACACTCACACACACACATGACACACATGCACACATGGTCACACGTGAGCGACACATACACTTACAGCTGTATATGGATGAATGCGCTGAGAGCTGTGCGCTCACACACAAAGGTCAGTGTTTCCCTGATGGGTATTGATGCTGGAACTGTTCTTTTTTCCCCAGTGTGTGTGTGTGTGTGTGTGGGAGGGGGGTGACAGAGAGAGAGAAACTGATTCACTGATTCTGCACAATCCTAACTGAGAATCTGCATTACCACGTATTGTTTTGAATCATGGCTACACAACCCTGATTTTTTCCAATCACATTTACCATTTTTAGCTCATCCAGCTAAAGGCCCGATGACCTTATGCCATGGGAAGACATCTGTTATCCATCCATCTGTCCAGAATTCACAAGAATCACCAGCTCTCGTGGAGTATTGGTCAGAATTTCATCAAGCTCACACAGTTACCATCTGAAACTGAACTCAAGGTCTAATGGCAAGTAACCTGTAAACTGTGCTAGAGTTGAATGACTTACATGATTCGTTTCCTGGTTTTATATTGGTCTCAGCAAAGTAATCTTTAATTAATTCACTTTTTAATTGTGTTTCTTTCACATGTCACATGCAACGCCTGCAAGTAACTTTGAAATTTGTATTTGAGTGAATTTTGCTTGAGTCGCCACTAAATGCCAGCGACAGTCAGAGTCACTCAGATCGTATCTGCTTTACCTGTCCTATATCTGCAGGACTTAAGCCACTCTATTGCTGCTTCATGATTGGCTGATTGGATAACTGTATGAATAAGCATGTGCATTGTGTTCCTGATAAACTGCTTGCCGAGCTTCTTTAGTGCTGAGCTACAGCTTGTTTTTGACCAGCGTTCACTTTTTACAAACAACGGTCACACAATCATCTCTTTTCTTCTGCTGGGTTCTGTAAGTTTGTAGTTTTCTATCCAGAGTGCTGATCAAACAGCCAAGAGCGGTGCAGCAGCTGTCCGTGGTCCTTAGTGTCATCTGTCCCAGGGAGCAGAAGATCTGCTGCTGTGAGCTGATGGCCGAGAGGGAAAGCATCTGATTGTCACTGTTGCACCTGTGTGTGCATGTGTGTGTGTGTGTGTGTGTTTTCTGGAATATACACTAGTGACTTTAGTTTGTCGTCAGTCGTGGTTTCGTGTTGCTTTGTATCATGTCTCCTGCTGAGCTTTGTGCAAAAAGCCTTTTGCCTCAGTCCAGCCTCTGAGTCATCTCTCTGCCAGGGTCCACACACAACGCACAACAAAACTTATTTTGGGCAGAAATACATGAAGATTAGCACCAACTCTACAACTGAAGCCAACCCCAAGTGAGATAAAGCTGTCCAATGTGCTTTTATTGGGTGCACTTTGTTTTATAGAATTCTTAAAGGGCACCTATTGTGCTATTATTTATTTATTTATTATTTTTCTCTGATATGCTGTTACAACATTTTATAGCCACGTGAAACATGTGGTGGTGAATGTGAGAGTGCTTTGCATTAGTTCAGTATTTCAGATGGGACACATCTATGTGGCAGCTTGAGTTAAGATGTCCTTAACATCTTAATCATCGTATCATTATATCCCTGCATTTTCTTAACCAACAGCCCAGCCTATCCCAGCTTTCACAGGGAGTGTTGTAAAATATTATAATTAAATTCCATCCATCCAAGTTCTTCTGCTTATCCAAATCAGGACAGCTGGTAACCCTGCCCCAGCTGTCACAGGGAAAGTATTGTATACATATGGTATTTATGTATGTATTTATGTATTTATTATTAGTATTATTAGTAATATTAGGGCTGTCAGTACTGTGGAAATTGATTATAATTCACCTTGCATTTACAGACAACAAGACTGTGCAACATTCAGGATACTTTTTTTCTTCTTCTAGACAAACGTTCAGATTGTGGCTGTGTTTTACCCAAACATTTCTACACAGTCTTTGTCCTATGCTAGTTTCCACCATGTTTTTGCCCTGTTTAGCAGTACAATAGTAGCTATGCAGAATTCACACCACTATGAATCCTATTTTCTTTACACTGGGCCTAAGAACAGCCCTTCACTTTATCCTCTCTCTGAAACAAGCTGTTTTAGCTACCTTCCTGCTGCTATTGATCTATAGATCCAACTTTCTTCTCATTGGCTGTCAGTTGTAACCAGCAGGTTCAACCAGGTGTGGCTTCAGTTCCCTAAGAGAGGATATTAGGGTTACCCATGTCATTGATATCATACAGAGGCAAAAGTTTCATGTTTGAACCTTCAACAAACATGAAGCAACAGTTCAGAGTAAAATCCATAAAAATAAGAAAAAAGAACATATTAGTGGTCAGTCTCTGTAATGGTCACAGTAATTATTGTCCGCAGTGCTGTATTCACATCAGCTAGACCTTCAGAGGGTACCTCACATAATCTTGGTAACTGCTATGGAGGGTCCAGGTTTAAGTTTCACCATGATCTTATCTTTCAGGTCAGTTCCTCTCGCACTCAACAAGACTTCTTCTATTGCACTTGAGGATTGGTACTCAATCTCGGGTGGTCATGATGATATCTCCCCCCTGACCTCTCTAGCCATGAGAGCAGTTCTTTCTTCCGATTGTTGGAACACTGAGCTACTAGTTGTTTCGCCATCAATCTGGATGTTGGGTATCGATGATTCCATAGGGCCTTCATCTTATTCATGTAACCTCTCCCACTGGGGTTACTTGCATAGTAGCATCCCAACAGCACCCTATTTTAATCGCTTGCTCACTCGTGCCTTCTGGTTCCAGTAACCCACTTCTCATCAGTGTGTCCTAGTTCCCCAACACCTGATGTGGACCTTGTTAATCCGGGCGATGTCCAACTCGGCATGGCTTCATTTTAAAGTAATATTAGGCTTGGTGAGCATGGGGGATCTAGCCTAGGGACCTTTACTGGATACAGATGCCCCGGCCCAAAGGTGTGTAGTCTTACCACTAAGCTATCCAGCTGCTTATCCATTTTTTAAACTTTGATTATTGTAAGCTTCTGAAAGGAGGATCATACAGGGTATGTTCATTGGCTGCCTGATTGTGACTAACAAGCACGTAGTTTTAGAGTCAGCTCCACCCATTACTCATCACATGCACTTTTACACGGAGATAGCAACAGCCAAAATACCCATGTTAAAGCTTCATAACAGAACTTACTGCAAACTGCTTCTAAAACAGCCTGTTGAGATGAACAATTTCCAACAGATTTCGAACCAACAGACATAGTTGAGACATGGTTCATTTACATGCAGCCCCTGAGGCTCTGATCTATGTCTGAATTTTTTATTTGATATGTTCATTTATTTTCTTATGATCTTCAGATAAATCATATTATTTTGTGTATGGAAGTGATGATTTCTCCATACCGTACCAGTACCCTAACAAAGCTATAGAGACAGTTATACAGCCACACACAGCATCTTTATCATGACGCTGTTCATTATTTTGTAGTCTTTGTCAGCCCGATCGGCTACATCGCGCTGCTTGTCATGTGATTGCTATCGTGGTCTTGGTCCGTTTTTGAGTTTTCTTGTATTTTCTGTCAATTTTTATTTTGTTAAGTCACGTTGTTATTCTAAAGGTTTTTTCTACTGTGCCTGGGTTTGTCTGTTTAGTTTGGTTCGGTTTGTTCGATTCCCCCCTGTGTTGTATCCCTCTGTGTGTTAGTGTTTATATAGTTGTGAGTTTCTTGTGCCTTGTTACCCCCACGTGTGTTATTCCATCATATTTCCTCCAGCCAGTCATGTCTGTGCTCTCCATCATGTTCTCTCCCTCCCTCTCGTCTGCCTCTCCTCCACTTTTGTATCATCTTTCCTGTGTTATTATGAAGGTCCCGTGTTTCCATGTTCAGTCCAGCTTCCCCTGTCTCGTTAAGGTTATTCGTGTCAGCTGTGTTCCTCCTGTGTGCTCACTTCCTCGTTATTCCTCTGTGTATTTAGGTCAACGTCTCCTTCCCGTCCTTTGTACCATCTTACCTCATTGTTGTGTGTGTTTTGCAGTTTAGTTTACTTTGTACCATCTCTTTTGTGTCAGCAAATAAAGCTGCATTTTGAGTTCATCCCTGTGTGCTGTTAGTTCTGCATTTGTGTCCAATCACCTGCCTGCCACGCAGCGTTGACAACTGCAGAGGTCAAATGAAAGTGATTCCATTCTCAGACTTTGTTTCCTTGTCTAAGAAAACTGATTTGCAAGTCTTAACCCTTTGCAATCAAGTTAGTAATAAAATGAAAATAGTTTATCACCTTTTGTGGATTTTGTCCTTTAATCTTATCCTGACAATTGGCTTGTGCCAGATACGTCTCCTGATGAGAGCCCAAAACAATTTATGTGTGTGTTTAACTAAATGCTTGAGGCAGATTAGGGAGGGAACCACTCAGAGAGCAGGAAATCTAAATTAAAAAAATATAAATTATATAAAAAAATGACTAAAATAAAAGGTAAAGTTGAAGTTGTTGCAAAATTACCACTTTGATTTGCAATTTGAAAATTACCTCAGTGATTTTCCAGCTGGTAATTGCTTGGTATTATTATCTGTGTGTGTGTGTGTTCAATACACTTGTGCGGTGCATGTGTCTCTGTGCATCTGTGTGCATGTGGTCACCTCAGTGTCCAGCGTTCTCCAGAGGCTCTAATTGCATGTGTGACTCTGTGTGTCTGTGTGTGTCTGTGTGAACTTAATTGAATAGGAGGTAAAGGCTGTGGTGTTCCCCTATGGTGCAGCCTCTAAATGCGGCCTCGCTGGAGAGGAACCGAGGGGAAATGGAGCTTAGAGGCACACAGGGAGCAAGAGCAAGAAAGAGGGCGAGATGACAATAAATTTGACATTCCTCCGAGATTTTGAATAGAAAGACTGACAAAGAAAGAGAGCGTGGCTAAATGTGGGCTCCCCGATGAGATGGAAAGAGCTTGGGAGACAGGGAAACGGGAGCGGGAAAGAGAGAGAGAGTTTTTATCTAAATGTGTCCCTCCCCAGTGAGCGGGCTCCGAGACCGGGGGAGCTGTCCTTGGTTCAGAATAAGCCTCTGGCAGAAAACCAAGTCAAGCAGTTAGCATTGAGCACATCACACAGGGCTGAAGCCTCGCACACTACCTCTCTGTCACTGTCTCCCTGTTCATCCTTCTCCCTCCCTTTCTTTTAACCCCCCGTCACCCCATCTGTGTTTGTCGTCGAGATGTGACACAAGCAGTTAGTGCACTGAACAGGACGTGGCCGAAGGCAACAAACTACAACACCTCCCTGTCTGGCTTTTTTCTGTGTTTGTTTCCTTTGGTTTTACCATCTTCTGGTGTTTTCGTCACTGGATTTTTCTCCATTTCTTCTTCTTCTTCTTCTTCTTCTTCTTTTTCTCCCTTTTTGTTTGGAGTCTGAGATGCATCACAGCCTTGACAGCATATTGCTCCATATTGAGCTTGTAATCTTTAATATGCGGGTCTAGCCTTGAGAATTTATGTGTCAGAGTCATTGTTTAGCATTAAAACATTATATAAGTAACCGTAACGATAAAAGTGGAGGGACACTTTTATCAGATTTCCACAGCGAGTCATATGCCTCAATGTCATATCACATACATCCACACTAGCATTACTCAGTCCTGGAGTCAGTTCTCAGACGTAGTTGGGCAGACAATGGTAGCCCGCACACCTGTTTGTCTTCATCTCATCATCAGCTTCTGGGAAGAAAAAAGTCTCCACTCCATACAGGTTGTTGTTATTCTTAAGGTGATAATCAGGTGCTTAACTTGTGAGTGTTGTTTTTGTTGTGCGTGTGTGCGTCTTCTGTTCCTCGACCTTATTCTCTCATCTCTGCTCCCAGTTAAACACCAGTGTGTGCTTTGGCTGGACTTCAGTTCCCTGTAACCTGAAGAATTGCCTCATTGCTCCCATGTTTGCAAAAGAGCTGAAAATCAAAACTCATTGCTCTGTTATGTTAGTACTCACCTGACTCACCTGTCCTCTCTGGTGTCCACCTGCAGAAAAGCCTCTTACCTGAACTCACTTGGCTTCTTGCCTTTGAATTTGACGAAAATAAAAGATCTTAAAAATAAACGATCCTAAAACCACTGCAGTCTGCGGTTGAGTACCTTTGAAGCTCACTTTTAAACATATTTTTTGCTTAATAGCCTAAGAACACTGATGACCAGGTACGGTCGGATTCATTCAGCTCCCAGAGAAATAAAAGCCGTACTCGTGTTTTGGGCAGCAAAGTAAATAAGTGTGAACTTCCACACAGCTGCACAAGTTTTCAGGTTTCCCAATTAAAGAACCAAAACCAACAATTCTTTGCTTTTCTCTCAGATGTCCCAGTGCTGGTCACGCAGTTCAACATTTGGTATTAAAGCCTCATTTTAACTGCACTTACTGAGATAAATTACATCAATATTCAACAGCAATAAAATAACTATTTGGTGAAAACTGCTTCATGGGTGTCATGGATGAGGCCAACTGGAGCAGGAGTAAATATTTTTCTGTACTTTTTATCAAATAAATATCTTTCATAATTTTATTTTATTTTTAAAATGTGTTAGTAAACATGCTGTGTGTGTTTGTTTTCTTTGATGTTGTATTTTTTAATATGTTCAAAACAAAGCCACATGACACAATGTGATTGGACTAAATATTAGGAAAGGATTTGGGAAAATTGTTAACATTTTGCTTCATTGTTTCACATCTTTGACCAGAATATCATAAAACCTACAAAAAGTCCCACGGAGAGCTCCTTTTACTCTTCCACACACCAAAACACTGTTCTTGAAACATTTGTTGTATTTCTGCATAATTGTGATGGATTACATTCATTTCTTTACCTCTACACATAGAACCCCATAAAGAGAAAGTGAAAAATGTTTGTTTGAAACTCAAATTTATTAAAAATGAAATACAAAAATATAACACATAAGTGTTCACAGCCTCAGCCATGATGGTGAAAACTGAGCTGAGGTGCATCCTGCTCCCACTGATTATCTGTCAGATGTTTTGTTCTGTTGACTGGACATGAGTTAGAAAGGCACACACATCTGTCTGCATAAGGTTAGCAGTGCCTGTCTGAGCTCAAACCAAGCTGTGAATTTCAAAGAATTATGTGTGGACCCCTGACACAGGACTGTATGAAGGCACAGACCTGGGGAAGATGACATAGATTTCCGCAGTATTGCAGGTCACAATGGGCAGCGTCACCTCCATCATTCGTAAAAAGAAGAAGAACCAGAACTCTTCCTAGAGCTGGCTGCCCAGCCAATCTGAGCAGTCGGTGTAGACGGGCCTCAGTCAGGGAAGTGACCAAACTCTTGATGGTTTCTTTGACAGAGCTCCAACATAGAGAGGAGAACCACTTCTGCAGCACTGCACTAATCAGGCCTGTGTGGGGGCAGACAGAATGACCCGTCAGGAAAATGCACACAACAGCCTGCTTGGAAAAGGAAACTGAAGGACTCTCAGGAAAGAAATTAAATTCTCTGGTCTGATGAAACCAAGATTGAACTCTTTGGCCTGAATAACAAGAATCATGTCATCCCTACATTGAAGCACGGTGGCAGCATCATACTGTCGGGATGTTTTTCACCAGCAGGAACTGGAAGACTAGTCAGGGTCGAGGGAAAGATGAATGCAGCAATATAATAATAATAATAATAATAATAATAATAATAATAATAATAATAAT
>NW_005187402.1:1219344-1223297 GCF_000239375.1 Pundamilia nyererei | reverse complement strand
AGGGCTTTATGTATCCTCGTGCGCGTGCTTAACTTGGGGTTAAAGCAACTCCGCGTTGATTGAACTACTTGTTATCAGCCTTTCTGAAACGGAATATTCCGAGTTGGACAGTTCGGGGTTACTCAACCGTGGGTGTCGTTTTTCACTCTGAGTTTTCTAAACCGGCTTCCTGAAACAGGGCCCAGGACCTTAAAATCTGCTCAAACCTGACAAGGCGACCAGTGAAGCGACTTCAGCACTGCAGGTAATGTGCTCAAATTTCCCAGTTTTGGCTAAAATGTGAGCAGCTGCATTTTGTACCGTCTGTAAACCTCTAAAACCTTTCTTCGGTAGTGCAACGCACTTCCCAGAAAAAAGAACACTGCAATAGCCAATGTGTGAAGACACAAATGCATGGATAAGAATCTCTGCAATGTCAAGTGCTAAAACTTGCCTGATTTTAGCGATGTTCTTTAGGTGATAAAAACCAATTCTTGTTGTCTCTTTCACTCAAGTAGAGCACCGTGTCAAACCACACGCCCAAGTTCTTTACCTTGTTCCTGCAATTTATGACATAGTCATCAATTTTTGCGGACAAATTTTGGAAGCAGGAAATTATCAGATAACCAGCCCCAATTGCAGATACACAAGCTTCTAACTGAGACAAGTCAGCACAGTTTCCAATGGTTAAAGGAGCAAAAAAAAAAGCTGCAAGTCATCAGCGTAACAATTAAAGGTTACATTAAAAGAACTCAGAAGAACACCAAGAGGCAGCAGATACAGAGAAAACAGCAATGGGCCAAGTACAGAGCCCTGAGGGACCCCATGCCTCCCTGCACAGGTCTTAGAGAGATCATTTTTAAACTAACAGTCTGAGATCTCCCGCACAGGTAGGATCTGAGCCATGACAAAACATTTCCCATAACTCTGATAAAATGTTCAAGCCTATCCAATAAAATACAGTGATCCACAGTGTCAAAGGCAGTGCTTGGATCTAGCAGTAATAAAACTGAGGTCTGATCATTATCTGCATTTACCAACAGATCATTGATCCCTTTGATTAAAGCTGTTTCTGTGCAGTGGTTTGGTCTAAAAGCAGATGTTGGCACTAATTAGTAGAATACTATTAGTGCTAATAAGCTCCTTCAGGGTGCTCTGGAGCTTGACTGGGGTGACAGTTTATATATGGCTGTCTTAAAGTTAGCATAATTCCAAATTCAGAGCAGTACTGTGGTTAGGACTTTAAAGGTCCTCCCTGGGTTTTCTCTGGAAGCTCCAACTTCCTGCCACATAATGAAAGCCATGTGTCTCGTGTTAATTGTTAATCCCAGTAATTCCAGGATGACACTTGTTTGTGGTTTGTCTGCTTCTCACCCAATGACGTCTGAGACCCTGACTGTGTAAGTGTAGCAGAGTAATAGTTAGTGGATGTTCACTGCCTTTTTTTTAATGTTATGCTTACCGTTTGTGTTGTGGAGGGCTGTAAGTTGGACAGTAGAATTAAAGATCCAAGACCTGTATGTGTAAATCTTTGTCTACCATTACTGAACTGAGGCCTAAATGGTTAAAAAAAAATCCCTTCCTAATATGGTACTAACTGCTAATTAAGGAAAGAGGAAAATAGTCTTAATTTATGATAAAAACAGACACAACACATGATTAAGACTATTACATAAGCAGTTAAGAAAATGGATGGACATCAGAAGTCACCGGCTCAGCAATTCAAAGCCGAGCTCTGATTCCATGACTTGCAGATTCAGGGGTGTAAAATTTGGAACCTTAACTACACAAAAATGTAACTTGTCCAGAGAAAACTGCCCCACATGCTAGAAAATGATTATGCATATCAACAAAATAAAGCTGACAGCTGACATCTCCCTTCTTCAGGATAAGATGATGAAACAGCTCATTTGCTAAAATGACTGTGTACAAGTGTAGGTGAAACGGGAACGATCCCAGGTTAACAGTCATCTGAATCAGCATATTTTTGATTTCTCATTTTATGATGTTGAAAAGCCTCCAAGCAGATTGACATCTAATTAAGATTCAGACGAGTGTTTGGGGCTCTTAGCCTCTAAATGGACCTGGGAGATGTGAGGAGATGAGGGCGGCTGGCTCAGTTTGTCCGTGTTCACAGAGCAAGGGAGGAGTAAGAGAGGGTGAAAAATATAAAGGAAGTTTGTGGCCAGGGTAATCTAACTTGTTTATTTAGACCCTTCTGCTTCCTGGTTATGCATGGATTCACATTTTTGTTTTCGCCTGTGCTGCTGTTATGTTACTAGCGTAGGGAAAAAAGGAAGACAAAGCTCAAGCATATGTAGGCCTATTAAAAATGAAACAGCATGGTAAAAAGAAAAAGCAAAGCAGCTGCATGTTATTTTCTAAGTGCCTGCTACTATCTGCACCTCTCACATTCAGTTTCCTCTCATAAGTGTCCGTCCACCCAAATGAAGATGAAATGCTCTGAAATAACCACGGTGATGGAAAAGCACAGGCGGAAAAACAAAGACGCATCCTGGCCTGTGTTTCCTGTGACATTCACAGTCACTTCAGCCGCAGCTGTGCTGGTATTTCACAGTTAATATTTCAGCGTGATTCATAAAAGCCCACCCTTCCAATATTTTAGCCATCATATTAACCTTGCCAGCCAGCGTTGCAGCATTTATTTTATTCTCCAAAGATGATTTTTAAGCATTACATCAGCTATGTTGCATCTGTTAAATGTACTAACATTTGATTTCCTGTCTGCCCTACCCTCCTTTATCAATTCCCCTTTCAGCACTCTAAGCTGGCCAAGGAGGCATTGTTTTATGGCCAGGGACAGTAAATTACCAGAATTATACCCGTTTCATTTTAGTGAGCATTTATTTTAGAAGTTGGAAAAGAAGAAAGGAAAGGCGTGTCTTTGGAAAGCCATCCAGCTGTGTGTTGTGTTTAAAACCTGAAAAATTAACATCACAAAATCATGTTTTTGTGACTAAAACATTCTGTTAAAGAACTAGAATTTAAAAAAAAAAGAAGAACTAAATAGTTCTTTGGTAATACCAGTTTGTTCAATGTAAACTTTATTAACAAGGCTAGTTTTTAAAAACACATTTTTGTTTACAAACCTGGGAAAAGCCAAAGAAATCCCAAAAGTTAAAAACAAAGTGGGTCGCATCGGAAACGTCACACGACAAAATGGAGTGGAGAAAGCTTCTTTGCAAATCTGATGTAGTACCTGAATGATTGGGGTTTTTTTGAACAAAGCTCTTAAACCTCTGTTAAATGATCACTGTTTGAAATCATGTGAGAAAAGAACATATTTTGTTTTTTTATTCATATCCCTCACCTGCATATTTTTACTACTAAAAAGCCACTGTGGAGATCTGGTGTACTGCCTTTTTATCTGTGATGATTCTTGGTTTCATGTACTGATTTTCAACAGCAACTAATTTCATCTTTTCCTCACAGGCAGACAGTAAATTTGCCATCATGTTACACCATGAGGTGAAAATCTCCATTAATATTTTGGTAAACTATAAAAATGATGACTTCAGGTCCAAGGCTAATTTTCCTCAGCAGGTGGGCTCAAGCAATTTTGGTTAAATGTTGATGCAGGGCTGCAGGAAAGACCACTTAAGATGTTGATCTCACCCCACTGCATGTCCATTATGATCACAGTCATTCGGTGTCCACGGGCACAATAAGAAAAAGAGGGGGGAGGAGTGTGTGACATTTCACCATTTTATGTGGATTTGAATTTTGATCTGAGCAAATTATAGCTTCATAGTTAGCATGAAGGTAATTATTAAAGCATTTTGTAAAAAAGTGTCAGCTTGCTTGTAAATGCCTGTGTTTGTCTGTTTGTCTGTGATACAGACTGAATCTGCTGTGTCACAAACCTTCCTGTTAGATATGAATGGCATCGTGGCATAATAGATATCAACATAAAATATGACATTTACTTTTACAGGGAGTGCAGACTTATTAGG
>NW_005187402.1:1209638-1218050 GCF_000239375.1 Pundamilia nyererei | reverse complement strand
AGATATCCCCCTAAAATAGCTAAAACTAAAAACAAACTAAAACCTACTTCCAAAAACATTCAGCTTTGATATTAATGAGTTTTTTGGGTTCTAATAATTCTGCACTCCCTGTATATAAGACACATTAGAAAATATAAATACAAGTAATGCTTGAGATCAGTGTTGGTCAAGTTACTTGAAAAAAGTAATTAGTAACTAATTGCTGATTACTTCTCCAAAAATGTAATCCTTTTACTTTAGTGATACCTTATTTTCAAAAGTAATTAGTTACTTAGTTACTTTTAAAAAACATGATCCGCAACCTGAATACAGAATAAAGCAACAGACCTTTCAGCCCAATTCTAGTTTTTCTGCATAATCAATCATAAAAAATCTAATCAAATGGAAACGTCTCTTTTTTTAAATTGTTTCATGAGTTTTAATCTTTTAATTTTATGCACATTGCATCAAGCAAAAATTAAATTATATGCAACAGTCTTTGACTTGAAGAAATTGTTTAACATTTAAATCAATTTCCTGCATATTCCACCATATAAAATAAAATAATGTTTTGTGTTTACACTCTTTCAAATAGATGCAAGTAAAACACATAAAATAAATAGAATCAAAGACTCAGCAGCTCTTAAATCTATTGTCACCTGTTTAGCAGGAGTGGGGCGGGTGGAGGTTTGCCCACAGCACTCATGTCAGTGGAGGGATCCGGGGGTTTCTCTGTGAATATCACGTTCCCGTGGCAGCGTGCTCGCTGCTCGCTCAGATTAGAAGTTTAATTTTTTGCTGTAGAAAGAAGTTTTCTTCCCACGCAGGTTGAACATCTGACACTAATATTTTTGTCACTTTTTATGGAATCAAACTCAAAGTAATGTGAGTACTTCCACACTTTAAACGCTGCATGGTCGTACTCACTCCATCACTCCATATTATCCATTGTTGATCTGCACACGTCTGTTGCTGCCACGAACGTCGCACGGTCGTACATCATTGTCATGAGATGCTCTCACAAACAAAATCACAGTTTAGTAACACAGTAACGCAGCGTGCTGACGGGAAACTAGCAGTAATCTGATTACTTTTTACAATAGTAATCCATTACATCACTCGTTACTTGAAAAAAAGTAATTGGATTACAGTAACATATTACTTGTAACGTGTTACTGCCCATCTCTGCTTGAGATATGCTCCAAAAGTGAGATATGTAGAGTTTTCGTTAATGACACTTGGCTGTTCAGACTTTACTGACAGTTTGTTCTAATGCAGTCCGCCCCTGTGTGGCCCCCCACAGTCCCCTTATGACTGATATAATCCATACCACCATCAGTCCACTATATTCTAATATATTTTAAAAAAATCTCCTTTTGATTATCCTTTTGTTTGTCTCACAGTATAACTATAGGAAACCTGTTTCCATGGCTACTCAGGTGTAAAACAAGTGCACCCTTCCCGGCTCTCACAACGTATTTGTAGGTTTCCCATCTTTAGTCAAATCTATGTTGGTTTTAAGCCAGGCTAAATCAGCCCTCGAGCCCTCTGTGGCACGTGAGGTCCTGTTTAAGGATGAGCCCTTCTTAATTGATCATAGAAACAGGCACTGCTATTGTGGTGCTGGGGTGGATCTTCTCCCATAATGAGTATTCTGCAGTGTCTGTAACCTGCTGGGGAGACCAGACATCATTTATAGTCCGGGCAAACAAGCCACACAGGCTCTGTTGCCAAAAGCACCATCCGTTTAATAGAGACAAGCCAGAGAGAGGGCAACCTGCATACCACCACACAGCCAGCTCTGCACTGCAGGGGAAGTGTTAATAGTACCCATTTACTTGCAGTGATTATTTATTTTTTTTTTTTTATCTTTGAAGGGCTCAAACACTTTAAGAAGAAGTCAGAGTCTTTTATTGAATGAGATCAAAGCCAAGTAAATAAAGTAAAAAAAATCTAGTAAAACATAATGGAAAAGTTGTTGTAGCTCGTGGGTCATTTTGGAAAATAGATGTTTTAGTAATGTTTTCATATTTTGGGTTTTATGAGATTTAGTTTTCTTTAACCGTACTACTCTGTAATGGAGACCAGGGGTTCCATTACCTGGTTGGTATTGTTAATAATAAATTGTTGGATTGGGAATTTAAAATAGGGTATTAAAGAAAACACATTAGTTCTTATGGAGTCTTTTATTAGGTTATTTGACATACGATTAAATTGACAGCTTGTAACAGAAAAGAGACAGTGGGACTGGCCATCCTACCTGTGTCGGAGAAGAGCCAAAGTTAGAGCTGTTTGCAGTTAATCATTTATCAATAACCTAAACATATGTGAAATGAGAACTTGTAAAGGTACTCACCTGTCCTGGTTGCTTCTTGCAGGATGTGGAGCAAAAGAGTGAAAGCGGCTCAAGCACCTGTTTAAGAGCTCTTGGAGCAGACCAGTGTGCCGGGTTAGGGAGTATGGTTAAAGAGGGTTTTAATTTAGATAGAAATGAGTGAAGCTTATGTTATTGGTTTGTTTATAGTATGTGTTGGAAATATGTATATGTTTGTGATGTGCTTTAATGTTATTGTATGTTAGTTTGTGTGGAGGGTTATGTTTCCTGTTGATTAGTTAACCCCCATACTTGGGCTATTCCGGATACTCACCTGAAAAGGTAGAATATAAAAGGAAGCCATTTTGTTTAGTTGTAGTTAGTGTTTGTGCTGTTATCGTGCTCCTTCTTTAATAAAGTGCCAATCCATGGATGTCTTTTACTCCAGTCTCGCGTCATATTATTGGACAGAACCTATGACCGCCGGCCAAAACTGACATACTCTGACATATATTTGGTCTGTTTATCAGATATAAAGGACATCTATTCATTCTGAATTTGTTTCTTAAGCTTGCACCTCACATGTTCAGCCTCTGTTGTGTCTCATAGCCGCTGTGTATAATGTCTGTAAGAATACTTTCAAGTTTGCTGTGGTTGCTGCTCTAATTATGAAGCCAGAAATCATGTGTATAATGACCTTGTTTCTATCTAACTGTGTAGTCAAAACTTACGTACACCTAAAAACACACCCATCATTACTACAAGAAACATTCACCAAGTGTTTCTGCTTAGTGTAGTAAACTCATAGTTATACAAGTGACAGAGGAGAGAACAGTTAGACTGTTTGTGCACAGGCCAACAGTGTCAGTATAGATATTAAATAGGCCAATACCCATGTTGAAAATTTCAATGCAAAAGAAAATCATTTCATAGAACTTATTATTGTTTAAAAAGAAGGTATAACACGCCTTCCCTGAAAAAGGACAAAAAAATATTCTAATAAAAGCAGGAAGTCAGGTGGTATTGTGATTGGATGTGTAGTCCATGACAGGAGGAGGCTGGGGTCGATGGATGTGTCATAAAAACATTGCATCTGAATGGAAAGAAGAAATAAACAACAGCCCAAATACACTCAACAAAAATATAAATGCAACACCTTTGTTACTGCTCCCATTCCTCATGGGATGGACGTAGAGACCTAAAATTCATTCCAGATACACAATATAACCATCCCTCCCAAACAGTGGTCACAAATCAGTCCAAATGTGCGGTAGTGGGCACATCTGCTATATTGAGATAATCCATCCCACCTCACAGGTGTGCCACATCAGGATGCTTATCTGACATCATGAGTAGTGCACAGGTGTACCTCAGACTGCCCACAACAGAAGGCCACCCTGGAATGTGCAGTTTTTTGCGCTATTGGGGGTCTGGGGACCCAGAACCGGTCAGTATCTGGTGTGACCACCATTTGCCTCATGCAGTGCAATACATCGTCGCATGGAGTCTATCAGATTGTCAATTGTGGAATGTTGGTCCACTCCACTTCAATGGCTGTGCAAGGTTGTTGGATATTCGTGGGAACTGGTACACGCTGTCGTATACGCCGATCAAGCACATCCCGAACATGCTCAATGGGTGACATGTCCGGTGAGTATGCTGGCCATGCAAGAACTGGGACATTCTCAGCTGCCATCTGCCCTGAACAATGTGAACCATGATTCATCCGTGAAGCGCACACCTCTCCAACGTGCCAGACGCCATCGAATGTGAGCATTTGCCCACACAAGTCTGTTACGGCGATGAGCTGGAGTCAGGTCAAGACCCCGATGAGGACGACGGGCATGCAGTTGAGCGTCCCTGAGACGGTTTCTGACAGTTTGTGCAGAAATTGTTTGGTTGTGCAAACCAATTGTTCCAGCAGCTGTCTGGGTGGCTGGTCTCAGACGATCTTGGAGGTGAACCTGCTGGATGTGGAGGTCCTGGGCTGGTGTGGTTACACGAGGTCTGCGGTTGTGAGGCTGGTTGCTCTGAAACGCCTGTGGAGACGGCTTATGGTTGAGAAATGAACATTCAATGCACGGGCGACAGATCTGGTTGACATTCCTGCTGTCAGCATGCCAATTGCACGCTCCCTCATTGCTTGTGGCATCTGTGGCATTTTGCTGTGAGACAAAACTGCACATTCCAGGGTGGCCTTCTGTTGTGGGCAGTCTGAGGTACACCTGTGCACTACTCATGATGTCAGATCAGCATCCTGATGTGGCACACCTGTGAGGTGGGATGGATTATCTCAATATAGCAGATGTGCCCACTACCGCACATTTGGACTGATTTGTGACCACTGTTTGGGAGGGATGGTTATATTGTGTATCTGGAATGAATTTTATGTCTCTACGTCCATCCCATGGGGAATGGGAGCAGTAACAAAGGTGTTGCGTTTATATTTTTGTTGAGTGTAGTATTTCATTCCAGACCTTTGTCGGTGCCATGTTGTCTAATATGGAGCTTGTGTGTAAGTTCAACAAGGAAAATCTGTAATCAGTCCTCTGCCTGCTGTTAAGCTGCTTTCCCTGCTGTCAGTCTCAATGCTGTCTTCATTACTTTAGTCCAATCCTGTTCTTGCCCACCTTCTTTGAGCCAACAGGCCTCTGCTTTGCAGAGTTTAAATCTGCGCTCTCCATGATTCTCCCTTTCAGAATATATTTCACGCAACCCACCTCCTCCCCATTTCCCCTATCCAAACCTCAGTCTTCATTGACACCACCACGAGCATCTAGACTCCGGTGGGTCCCGTCTTAAACCCTATCACGACTGGGATTCTGTTCCATGATAGGCCATCGGAGTCTAACTTTGTTATCTCAGTAAATCATATTCAGTTTCTCCAAAAGATCTCTCCTTATTGAACTGTCATCCTATAAAAACTGCTAGCATTCCACAATGTGCCCTTTGTGTCAGTGTGCCAGGCTTAGGTTTACCTTCCAAATTGTTAGAAATGGAAACCGATGTCATCTTAATTGTACATTACCTTTCAGCTTTTTTGAAGTGAGATATTTTAACCTAAAACGAGTTTTAGTGTCTAACCCTAAGCTAGTCGTGAGAGAGAGCAAAAATAAGAAGTGAAAAGACGCACAGCACTGAAATGAAAAATCCTATGACTATTTCTTCAAACATGGACCCCACCCCCTCCCAAATTAACATAAGGAAACCCTAGCTTTTTCCTAGGCAACTCCTGTGTGAAACTGAAGGGCAACGCGTGGTCAGCAAACATTTCCAACTAAATAACTTTTGCAGAAAAAAAGCACCATCTGTTTAAAAGTGTGAGATCAGGGTGAAACTCATTTCCTCCATGTTGCCCCTCAGTGTTTTGGCTTGGTGCTTGGCCAAGAAATCCAAAGGGACGACAAGGTGAATGGCTTGACCTGCTGACTACCTTTAGTTCCTTATTTCTTTATTTCCCAGATTGTTTCTCTAATATCCGTGTGGGGTTTCAGGGTTGTGGCCCGGTGCAGTGGCTGCCAATCTTGTAAGAGCAGCAGATCAGTTGCCTCAAGCACAAAAAGTCTGCAGCTCCAGTTACTGATTGGAAATGTCACAGAAGGCTCTCTATATTAGAAAGGGCCAGTATCAAAGTAAGCAAATTCTGCTCACAAATCCCCAAATTCACTTTCTACAGGAAACAATAGCAGCCAAAAAGTTAACTAAATGTGATCTGTGCTCCCTGCCTGTAATCTTTTAAGTGCAGTTTGGATAAAATCCCAAGTTATTTCACTGGTATCATTTACAGCTGACAGAAGAAAGACTGTTTCTTTAAATGGCAATTAACAGAATTCAACACATGAAGAAGCTGTCTGAGAGAATTATTTTCTATTATT
Source organism: Pundamilia nyererei (assembly GCF_000239375.1). Taxonomy (NCBI): domain Eukaryota; kingdom Metazoa; phylum Chordata; class Actinopteri; order Cichliformes; family Cichlidae; genus Pundamilia; species Pundamilia nyererei. The sequence goes on along the minus strand of NW_005187402.1, from coordinate 1,211,882 downwards.
TTTTGGGTGTTAATAAGAAAAGCAGCAAGCAGCAGCCAAAAACAAAAAAAGCCTTTGATAGCAACACAGGTAAAGCAGACTGTAAAGAGTGTAGATGCTAAAATTTTTGGAGATAAGATAAATTAAAAAAAAATCTAATTTCAGCAGCAGTGTCTGTGCAGTTTTATCAATACTCACAGTAAGACGCCTCAATTCGCTGACTTTCCCCATTTACCACACAACCATCATAATAATTACGCTGCCACTTTAAAATGTTATGTTTGATTCATTAGCTTACTTGCGGGCGGTTCAAGAGTTTATGCATGTGTGAGGCTTCGACTTTCATTCACAGTAACCGTGCTTTGCCCTCACGTTGACAGATAAGGATCTCTCTTGTGTAACCTCACCGTATGATCTGGATTAAGAGAATTATCATTTCTGCCCGTGCCTCCCTGTGCTACTTCCAGTTGTTGAAAGTTGGCTTTTCATAAACTTCTTTATGTTAAAATTCAGAGGATGGAATGTCTTCTGTACAGATCTTGCCTTCCTACAGCAGTAACACTGAATAATTCCAACAAATCATTTAATCTCATTATCTTAAATGTATTCCCTCAAAGGCATTTCCCGCCTTTTAAATATCCTTTGAAATGGTCGACAACTGTTTAATTCAATTCAATTCAATTCAGTTTTATTTACACAGTACCAAATCACAACAACAGTCACCTCAAGGTGATTTATATTGTAAGGTAGACCCTACAATAATACATACAGAGAAAACCCAACAATCATATGACCCCCTATGAGCAAGCACTTTGGCGACAGTGGGAAGGAAAAACTTCCTTTTAACAGGAAAAACCAGGCTCAGGGAGGGGCGGGGCCATCTGCTGTGATTGGTTGGGAGAGAGAAGGAAGACAGGATAAAGACATGCTGTGGAAGAGAGACAGAGATTAATAACAGATATGATTCTGTGCATCATCATCCCTTTGAGATGGTGGCACTTGATATAAAATGGGCCAGTCTGCTACTGGGAGATCCCCTGAACTTCAGTGGGTGTGGTGGTATGAGGGCCAGTAGTATTATTTTTAGAGACCTTTTAAAATCTTTGCCTTTGCAATCTAAGCACAAATAAGAAACTTGGATTCTTAGGAGCAACTATATCCCTTTTTTTTCTTTGTGTTGGCTGCAGGCTATTCTAAATATATTTTATTGATCTATAAGCCTTAACATTTGAGTATAACTCTAAAACAGGGAGAACTGCAGCATTGCACTTGTTAACCTTGTATAAATTTATTTGCAAGGAAGTATACGTACCCATTTACATTATGTCTATAGATTTGTTCTTTATTTGCCTACAGACTCTTTACCAATGGGTCTGCTTAACCCTTTAAAGCCGGTAGGAGCGGACACTCTCCATTTTGCGTAACTATTTTTAAATCCCGGTAGCGCTGCAACCACCTAAGCTAGCGCAAAATTTTTTTTTGCATATGAAACCGGAGGAGTTGTACTTACATCTTATGCCATCAGCTTGTCCTCGGTCACAGTTTCCTTCCACATATAGCTTTGCAAAAACTGAATAAAAAGCGCTTGCAGCAACAAAAACATAATATTCCAGAAACAGCTTTGCCGATCTGATACGCTGTTTGTAACACTTCGTACGTCCATTAGCGTGAACTATCGCATGTCCGGCATGACCTGCCCGAAACCGGAAGTGACGTCATTTTGCGGAAATGTAGTTTTTTACCATTGTGGCCTTATGAGCCTATACTTGTGTTTTTAAAAGTTATGTTTGACTTTAAGACTTTCTGTGTCGTTTCTGGGATGCTGAGGACTCATATTGCACCTCTGGAAATAGTTTATTTTTATGCATATGCTGTTATTTTGCAAATTTGCACTATAATATATTTTTTCTTTTTTCCTGCAGTATATGAAAATTGGTGTATCTCAAAAATAAAACTATGAAGACACTTAAAATAAATTTCCTTTGGTGGGAAACTAGTTTGTGCAACTTTTTTGTATTTACAGTTTTGAGGGATATGATAGGTTCGTAGCTTGAACCCATCCGCTGGAACGTTGAAGACAATATAATTACACTGCAAAGCAAGACACAAGTAGGCAAGGTTCTTCATGTTTCTCGTGCACGGGAGAGAACCGGACAGGCGCCGTGCCTTCGCTTGACCCCAGTTGCTCTCGTCCGTTCTCCACTGTCCTTTTATTGAGATTACATGAATATGCATAGGTTCATTAACATATGACGTCTACATACA
>NW_005187402.1:1196710-1209618 GCF_000239375.1 Pundamilia nyererei | reverse complement strand
ACTGCTGATCAAAGGGTCATAAAAGCACACAAGCAAACATCCTTGGTCAGGAAGAGGGTAGACCCCCCCTCATCCTAGATAACACAGTAAGGAAGTCCAGCAGTTCATTTATACACAAAAAGCACTTAGACTAGAACAGACGTAACTACGTTAATCCTACCATAACACAATTAAACAAGGTACGAACTTTCCCTTGCTCCCAGGATGTAGGTGTGCATTCTAGTGTGGAATGCACACCAAGCCTCTGTAGCCTGTTAAAGATCACACAACTTATCACTACACAATTGATTATACACCTCTAAGCATCTATGGTTAAATATTTCTAAGCATAAATGACAATCAACAATACAAACTCTAACAGGATAAGCCTCTTAAATTTCTCTAACTAGAAATATATGTTAAAAAACAAAAACGATTTTCAATTTTTTTGTAGTTTATTGCACTTTTTTGCAATTTATGTAATTACTATGCACTTAATGCAGACATATTATTAAAACTTGGGCTATAACGGTTGCTCCAAAAAATGGCTCCACAGCATGTAAAAATATACTATAAGCTCTGGTGGACTTGGTTCTATGGTAGGTCTTAAAGGGTTAAAGAAAAAGACTAAATTTGTTGTTTTGTTTTGTTTTGTAATTTAATACAATCCACCACTGTGATTTTAGTCAGATCTTCTCTGGTCTCAAAGATAGAGCTGTTATACTTACACTACACAACTATTATCTTTAAATAGTTGGGTAGTGTTATTCCAGTCCTACAGAGTACTCACACATGCCTAAAGTACACACAAATTAATGCAGTGCTATTTAACACTATATACTATACAGCAATTATGTTCTTTCACATCTTCCTTATTTGCTGCAACAGATGTGTTGCTGTATAGTGTGACTTATGTGCTTATCCACTGTTAATATAGTTTGCTCTTCATTTGTAAACAACTCTGCTCTCAGTGGTTCTGTGATTATGATTGGTCAGATGCTGACAATGCCACCCATCTCATTTGAATGTGCTCATTGCGTTCAACTGTTAAGCACTTTTGTGCAACAGTAAGCCTGATCGTTAATGCTCCAGTATGTGAAGCTGGATAAGAGCACATTATTGTGAATATGACGGTACATGCCCCGATGTTCTGCACTACAAAACATGCAGTAAAGACTTGCATCAATTAACCTTTATCAGTTACATTTGTATTTTTTGTGGAGGGTCGCTTAGCTTAACAGCATGCTACAGAACTGAAGCAGTAATCATGACAATGTTAGCAAACATTTGCATTTTAGTTATTTAAGCTCGGAATTGTAGCCATGTGAAAAACCATGTACATCCTTACTGATCCCACTGAAATTAAGAGGGTGAGTAGCTTAAATGTGCTGCTAATCAAATTCACTTGATTAATTGAGTTTGAATGTGAGTTAACACAATGCAACAATCTTCCCAGGGGGTGAACATTGCAGCAAATTCACTCCAAACACTGTGCAATGCTCAGAGAACTTGCAAAAGACCAATAGCTACATCTCAGACTCTAATATTTAATATGTTAAGCAAAGCCTGTAAAGTTCATGACAGTACAATTAGAAAAAAGTAGTCAAGTATGACTTGTTTGGAAAGGTTGCTGGGAGAAAGTCTCTTCTCTCTAAAAACAACATGACAGCAGGTTTAGGTTTGTTTCTGAACAAACCACATGTCTTATGAATCAGTGTCCTTTGGAAAGTTGAGACCACAATGAAGATGTTTGGCTATACAAAGCACCAAATTTGATAAAAAACCACAAGCAGCATATCAGCCCAAACATCTCATACCGCAGTTGTGGAGGAGTAATCATGATCTTGTTCTGCAGCCAAGTGAACTGGACGCCTTGTAGTCGTGAAATCCTCGGCATAAAGTATTCTGAAGTGAAATATGGGACCGTAAGAGGGCAGTAATCCAGCCACACGAACAGCTCTGGAACAGAATGGCTGAAAAAGAAAAGAATTAAGGGGGTCCAGTCAAAGTCCAGACATCAGCCAAATTGAAATGCTATAGCATGGCACAAATGTCTACAAGCATCAATGAACAGAAGGCAAAAATTCCCCAAAAACATTACTTAAAATTATTGCTGCTAAAAGTTGTTCTACAAGATACTGAATCATATTGTCTAGTCAATTTTTCACAGGACTGCTGGTAATGTTGTCTGTTTATTATTGCATGGTGAGGTCATCATTGTTTGGGTGTTTCCACCTGGAAAAACATGAGTCCAACAGTGATGCTGGCTCATTCCAGAGTGAAATCAATTAGCTAAAGAACAAAAAATCTATGGTTGAGCAGAACTGCCATCACAGTAATTTATTATGAGTTTTTCAATAAGGCCGATGTGATAGTCATCTGTCCTTCAGTGAATTTAAAAACATCAACAACTGCAGATTTTTACATGTAAATTATTCATATTTAGTGGTGTATGCTTTAACAGCAGAAGGCAGACTCATCTCCAGCCATTGGGACAAAAAAAAAAGAATTAATATTCACGTTTTTTTCTCCAAGCCATGAGCTCATGTGATTTCTACCCACATGCTTTAACAACTTCCCACCAACTGGACATGTTTCTATCTCTATAGGAATGTTACCTGTTCCAAATCACAAAGTGGGTGGTTGATAGCCGGAGCAGAGCCAAGTAATGTTGGCGTGCGCCTCTCCACCACGGTTTTACTACTGGATATACCTCAGTTTAATGAACAGAAAAAATGAGCAGCAGAAAGACGATTAAACGACTCACAATGCTGTCTACGAGTCTAGAAATTGTCCAATATCATGTTTGTCCAAAGAAGAAACAAACAAAGTCTTATATACATTTATTTTTAAAATTTTATTCACAGTTCTTCAGCTGCTTGTTTTAAACTCTGATGTGAGCAGGGTGGGGCTGCAGGTGTTTCATGGGGTAAACCTGGCTTAGCTCAGACCAGGACGTCTGCCAGATCCTGCTGCATTGTGACCTCCACAACTTCTGTGACAGTTGGTTCAAGTTATTGGCAATGATGCAGCACAACACAACATTTCCTGTGCAGTTGTCATAAATCACTGGTGAACAGAGGTCAAACAGAGGCTGATAAATGCTCGATTAGAGGTCTTAGGAACTGTTGAGTAACAACAACAACAACTAATTTAAGTTATTTCCTTTCAGTTCTAACTGACAGAAGGCGTCAAATACGAGACGGTCCAGGATTTGTTAAAGGCCGAGGTTTAAAGGTTTGAGGCTGAGGCCAATCAGATTGCTGTGTGCTAAAGAGACCACAGGTGCTCATAAGCCTAATGTGATGAACTGTGAATGAGAAACTCTTTGGGGGGAGGTTTTAACATTAATTAGAAAGTGAAAGCTTGTTCTATCATTCTAGTAGAGTACAAGAGTACTAGTGTTTCTGTACTCAAATTAGCAGAATGTAACGACTTTTTATGAATGCACACATCTGTCACGATATCACACTCAGTGATGATTGTTTTTTTTAAAACAATAACGTACCCTGTTAGCTGCATTGATTTGTGTAAACACTGTAGACACGGTAACCTTCAACCGTTCAATTAAACAATGAGAAATATCTGTCTTGTCTCACCAAGATGTCACTGCATTTTTACAATATTGCAAAACCTGGATTTCTTCAAACGTTGAAAATAATTACTGCAGGCCTTTTTTTGCAGACATACATTTTGATGTTTGACATGTAAATAATAAAAAGCCAAATTCCAATTTGTTTCATCAGCTGCTGCCCACTCATTTTCACACAGCCTTAACCTGCATAGAACAGAGCCATTGTTAATGTTATTACTAACCATTATCCCTGATTTGACAACATCAAGTGCCTGCTGTAAAGAAAAGAAGTAAACATTTTTAATGCAAAACCACCCTTTGTGCTTCCACCAAGTAGACGAATAAATACATAGAGAAATACTCTCTCTCTCTCTCTCTCTCTCTCTCTCTCTCTATATATATATATATATATATATATATATATATATATATATACACATACTGTAGATTTTTTTGATGGAGTTTATTGTTAAATGTTTTCTTGCGCGAGTGGTCACTGAAAGAAATCACAAGGGCATTGGATGACATTAATGACATCTTTGTTTCATTTAGGTGTGCCAGTGAGCACCGACAGTGAGCCAGCAGGCACAATGCAGTGTTCTGGATTTTACATGCTGAAGTGGAATAAAGCCACCAGCGTAAGTGTCATTTATTGCACCTGTGTTTTTCCAGCTGGCCTGTCAGCCAGTAAAAAATACCTCCCTGGATTTTGTTGGTTTCATTATGGCAAGTATGCCTGCTTTGTTCTGACAAAAGGTTCACACAATGACCAGATCCTCTTGACGAAGCTATTTATCCAAAAGGAGAATCTGATGTTACGCTGTGTTGCCTATGATAGAGCCAGGTGTGCAGTGGAATTTAGTTCATTTTTTCCCTCAAAAATGAAAATAGCAAAAGTTACTCCAATCCATAAAAACAGACAGAGATATCAATTTACTAATTACTCACCAATATCTCTACTCCCACAGTTCTCAAAAATCTTAGAAAAATTATTTGTTACTAGGCTTGACTTGACTTGACTAGACTTACTAGACTAGACTTGGCTTTAGAGTGAAAAGGTGCACTTCAATGGCAGTGATGGAACTAGAAGGGATATCTAATGCTATAGATAATAAGGAATATACTGTTGGTGTTTCTATAGACTTAAAAAAGGCGTTTGATACAATACAACTAGAGAGATGTGGTATAAGAAGGATGACATACAAGTGGATGAAAAGTTATCTGGATGACAGATATCAATATGTCGAAATCAATAATGTAAAATCTAATCAGTTGAAGGTAACTTGTGGTGTTCCTCAGGGCTCTGTGCTGGGCCCTAAATTTTTCATATTATATATAAATGACATATGTAGTGTTTCCAAACTCTTAAAATGTGTATTGTTTGCTGATGATACCACTCTGTATTGCTCAGGTGAAAAACCTAGAACACCTTCTGACTGCAGTGGAAAATGGGTTAAATATATTAAAAAATTGGTTTGCTCTAAATAAGTTGTTGTTGTTAAATATAAACAAAACAAAATGTATTAATTTTGGCAATAGACAAATGAAAAGTTAATTTAAAATCAAGATTAGTTTAATTGAAATTGAAAGAGTGCACAAAAATACATTTCTTGGAGTGATAATTGATGATCAGCTGCTTCCAAATATGACTTATTGTCTAGAGATATGGGCTAATGCATATAAAACCAATACTCTTCCTGTTTTCAAATTACAAAAAAGAGCTGTAAGAATTATGAATCAAACTATATAGAACCAATTAACATTTTGTTTATTAATTTGAATACACTGAAATTTTATGATTTTGTTGAAAATGGCACAGATAATAACACAAAATAATTTGTTTTGCCACAGTACTCAGAAGCTGTCTGAAGTCAGAGAGAGTCAATATGACTTAAGGGGAACAGACTTAAAGATAAGGACAAACATAAAGCAGAGATGTGTTTCTGTTAGAGGAGTTAACTTGTGGAATAGTGTAGTGTAAAATGTGGAGTTCCTTTTCCTTCCATGTTTAAAACTAGAGTATTAGAAAAAATATATAAATCAAGAATGAAAAGAGCAAAAATAATAATACTGAAACTCTTGGTTGTTTTGCTTTGATTATTGTTATAAAATTTAATTTAATGTATTTACTTATCTAAGGTGGAAAGGTTTTTGTTTGTTTTGTTTCACTCATTTGCTTCAAGCCCTTTGTACATGAGCTGCACGCTAAATGATCTTTTGTTAAAAGTGTTGGCACAATAAGCAAATGCTTCAGCCAATACCTTTTGATTAGCCTTGTCTTGTCCTTTCTTGCTTTGTGGTAGATCTTTGTTCTGTATTCATTGAGATATTTTAATGCTAATCAAAATAAAGACATTTAAAAAAAAAAAAAAACATAAACCTGCACAAAAACTTTTCATTGCCATCTTACTCTGTTAGGACTTTGTGAGCATTTCATGCCCATCATTGAAGTCTGTTTATGAAACCTTCACTAACAGTGAATATTGGGAAAACTGATCACTTTGTTGTGAGTGGCACATCAAAATTAACCACCAATATATGATCATCAGCTGCAGAAAGAAAAATAAAAGACAAAAAAAGCCTGTTTTTGTGCCAGGATATGCCAGGATGTCAGCAGTCCTCAGTCCTTTAATCACAGTTAATTCATGATTTAAAAACAGGACCAAAGACGTTTTCAGACAGGGCCAGGAGGGCTTGGAGAACTTTTTTTCTCTAATAAATTATTCCAATTTGTTTTTATCTATCTTTGTCTAAAATTGAAATTTATTTGTTGATCTGAAACATTTAGGTGTGAGAAATATGCAACAAAAAACAAAAAAACAGTCAGTGTATACAGTGAAAGGACCTGACCTTCAGAGGGAAATTTTAGCACTTGACTAAATATCTTAAAAAGTTCTTGGTGCAGACAGCTGTGTTGTCTCCTAGACCCAGGCTTTGGATACTCTGCCCATTTCCAACATACAAGAGGAAAAGGAAGTACTAGCAGAGTGGCAGGGTCATGGTAGAAATGTCTAAAAGTACTTTACCTCCCCTCCAGAGCACAGTGCACTCAACAGCTGTGACACTGTCACTGAGAATAAAGCTTTGGCATTGGGCACACATCAGTTCATACATCCAAATGCATAACAGTTGGTCATTCTGGCACTGAACCTCAGAATTCTTTGAATGTCCTTATTGCTTTTCATAGTGGTGTATGCTTGAACATTTCCCTGCATTGTTCTGTGTGCTAACCTTCCACCTCCACCATGCAGGTGTAGCTGTGCTCCAGCACTCCAAGCACAGAGCTAAAAGCTGTGCTCCACTTCAGTTAAACCTGTCAGTCACTCGATTCCTTCAGTCCTTTCTCCATAAGGCAACAGCAGCAGAGGTACATTTAAAACCTCTTTGCTCAGAACTTTGACTCCCATGGGCACATAGCACATTTCCACTCTTTGCTTTTTTTTCTGTGTTGTTGATATACAGGGTGGGCCATTTATATGGATACACCGTAATAACATGGGAATGGTTGGTGATATTAAAGTCCTGTTTGTGGCACATTAGTATATGTGAGGGGCCAAACTCCTCAAGATGGGTGGTGACCATGGTGGCCACTTCCTATTGTTTTTTCAATAGGAAGAGGGCCATGTGACACATCAAACTTAGTGGTAATGTAACAAGAAAAACAATGGTGTTTCAACGTAGCTTTATTCTTTCATGAGTTATTTACAAGTTTCTGACCACTTATAACATGTGTTCAATGTGCTGCCCATTGTGTTGGATTGTCAATGCAACCCTCTTCTCCCACTCTTCACACACTTGCTGAATGAAGCTAGGACAGCCACTGATGTTTTTTTGCGTCCACATTTTGGCAAATCCAACACTGAACCAGTTTCATGAAACTTAGCAAGCAGTTTGCTAACTGTAGCATGGGAGATGGGTGGTCTCGTAGGGTGTCTTGCATTGAAATCTGCTGCAATGACCTTGTTACTGCGTTCCCCAGATATCAACACAATTTCGATCCGCTCCTCACGTGTTAACCTCTTCAACATGTCAATGGCTGTGAACAAAGAGAAACTTGTAAATAACTCATGAAAGAATAAAGTTACGTTGAAACCAAGCACACCATTGTTTTTCTTGTGACATTACCACTAAGTTTGATGTGTCACATGGCCCTCTTCCTATTGAAAAAACAAAAGTTGTATCCAAGATGGCCGAATTCTAAATGGCCACCATGGTCACCACCCTTCTTGAGGAGTTTGCCCCCTCACATATACTAATGTGCCACAAACAGGACTTTAATATCACCAACCATTCCCATGTTATGGGTATGGTCCCAGTGCGCATGCGCCATTAGCGTGCTGCCTGCTGTAACCCTAATTTCCTTCGGGATTAATAAAGTATTCTGATTCTGATTCTGATTATTACGGTGTATCCATATAAATGGCCCACCCTGTAGAAGTAAATGGTACCTCATTCATCAGTGCTGTGCCTGAAGACAGGAGTCTTTTCATTGGTTATTCAAACACCTGAGAGGAAAACTTATTTGATTTGATTTGTTTGAATGTTTCCAAACTCCTGGACTTTTTTTGTATTAAAATCTGCCAGTCAGTGAATCATCTCAGTATCTCAAACAATAAATAAAAAACTGCAAGAAAATTGAATGAATAAATCTCAGAATTTAAACTCCTATCACCACCCAGCTTAGAGTTGCTCCTTATGTTTATTTATTCAGGTTACAAAGTAAGTTTGGAGTGAAATTATGTGACTTTAGAGAGTAACTGATAATATTGTTGTGATATCTTCCAAGCTTCTCTTGAAGCCCAGTTGTGTATTATTCCCAAACTCTCCCACAGAAACAAATAATGTAAGTTTGAATATTTTCTATGCCAGGCTGCCCACAACATTCATGCAAGAACTTTTAAAGTTTAAGGTCTGAACTTCATTAAATTTATAACCATGGATCACCAATTCTTGTGGTTGGTACAATTAAAAACAAGATATAAAAAAAAAATGTCTTCAATATCGTATGCTATATTTCAATGTAAAGGTTTCAGGCCCTACTAATGTGCAAGGATCTTTTCATCTTTTCAGAACTGTATGATTTATTTTGTTAATGTTTTCCAAAGAAATACAGTAGTTTTGTTTTTACCACTTTTGTCCAGATTGAAAAATCTCCGCTTTTCGCTCAGTGTGTCACTTCATTGAAATTTCAGCTAAAGCAATAAAACCATTAAAGCCTAATATTATCTTGCCCCTCTTTGTGTTCTTACCAAACATGTCAGGACATGGAGATGGGACCTCTGGGGGTAATCTGCCTGGCACCTGGATTCTGGCAGCGGATCTTATAGATTCTATACGTTAGGCCCAAAATAAATATTTTTCAGTGAGGCATGGGCATATTGGGAAGTAGTGAGGCTAGAGGCTGGAGCCACGCCTTAAGCTCTTTGTCACACTCTTTGAGCAGTGATTTCCACTTTATAGAGTGCATAGTTATGCTGCAGGCAGGATGCTTCCATCAACAAGTGCTGAAGCCACTGCGGTGTGTGTAACCTTTAGGTGTGATGTCTTCTCTTTCTTTAATGAAGAATCTGGAACAGGTTATATTTGTAATAACATCTTCTTTAATCAGCACCTGCATTTGTGACAGTGGATAACAAAGCAGAAAGGTTATCTCTCGTGGACAACGACCTTGGTACAGAAATCCTCCATTAATCTGAAAATTACCCACAATCCTTTGCTTACAGTAAGAAACCCTTTTATAAAATTTTTTCTGTACAATATGCTGAATCCAGATGTCTGTGAAGGTTCTCAGTCACCCAGGGCATCGTAGTCTAAGGAGCTTGGAAAGAAAAGTGTCTGGACTTCTTCTTCGAGAAATGTAAGAAGTCCAGACGCTTTTCTTTCCAAGCTCCTCGGACACTGAATACAGAGTTTGACATCTTACAAAACAGAGAGGATTGATTTGTACAAAATACAAAATCGCAATTTCTGCATTGCTTTCCTTTATCTTTCCTTCATAAGGTCAATTTGGAAAAACAGCATCACATCAATATTAGCTAGCTATACTAGAGACCTACATCAGAGTTAGCTAGTTATACTTGGGACGCTATTTATTGGCGAAGAAAGGAAGAAATCTCATGGAAACATTCAGAAGCATGTTACCTCAACATGAATCCTCCATTACTGTTCCCTGTCTTAGAACAAGAAGGTCTATTTGAATGTTTCCAGGCTCGTTTAATGCTTCAGTGGTAATCAGCTCCTCTCGGTTCCCTTTGTAATGCCTGCCAAACACCAGTGTTGCATCTTTAAATGCCAGATAAGTCAGAGAACAGTCAAAACAGATGGTTGGAGCGCTCAATGGAAAAAACAGATTTTCTGTTCTAGTGTTGAACATTTACAGTTGAGCTGAAGCAGAGGGCAGATTGTGGAGTACCATCAGGAAAGAAATGCAAGTAATCTTTTATGATTTCCTCAATGAGAGGGTAATTACCATCCACAATACGTTAACACAAGGCAATTAGAGACAGAAATGCATGTTGGTTTATGTATCACAAGCTAAACCTACAGTTGTGCATCTTTTCCACATTGTCACTGACACTAGTGATTAAAGTATTTTTTCAAACCTATTTTTTTCAATCAAACTCCCAAACTCTAACTAACACCCACTCTCATGGAGTATCTCCTGTTCTCTTTCCATCTGTCCTTCTATTTTCTTATTCATCCTGGATCACAGGAGCAGCAGCCTAAACAGAGAAGCCCTGACCCCCTCTCCCGAGACACCTCCTCCGACTCATGTGGGGTAGCCACCCTTTGGAGAAAGCTCATTTCTTGTGTCCGTGAGCTCAGACTTTCAGTCCTTATCCAAAACTCGTAACCACTGGTAAATTAACAGCTTTGCTTTTGCTCAGCTCTCTCTTTGCCACAGCTCTCTCTTCATCACAACAGATGCATCTGTATCACTGCTGATGCTGCACCAATCTGTCCATCTATCTCCTGAGCCTGAGATACTTCAGCTTGTCCCTGACCCAGAGTTTCCACCCTTCCTGCTTCCACTTGATGCTAGTGTGTAACACTACACAGGGTGACTACTTTGAAAAGAATAGTGGGTAAATTTAAATTAGATATAGTTTTAAAATATTATAGACACAGTCGTGGTATAAGCTTCAGTGTGGTCCTTTCTTCTTCTTTGCTGTGTCGCTCAGCTGGTGTGCATTTCTGTCATGGACCCCTGATAAGTTTTTCTTTTATGGACACGTCTTTGTCTTTGGTCACATTTTCCTGTATTTGTTCCACTAAAGACAAAACTTGCCTTATAGCAACATGTGAACTCTGTAGTCTTCAGACACTGACAGCTAGTGCTGGTCTAATCCATGTTAAGATTATGCTCTAAAAAGCTGCTTAAAACTTATTATTCTTGCAATTTTAACCATGGACTGGAACAGCATTACAAGTCTGTTTGGCAGTCAAGAACTATCACAGTACCTTTGGGCAAACAGTCAGGCACCATAGAGAGATGAGTCGTATTGATGTTTGCAGTTCTCAGAGGTGAATATTGGTCTTTTGGGGAAATCTCAGCAATGTTGTGTGGATTGCATATAAATAAATCATCTTCATTTTAACCTTAGGGCTTCTGGAACACCTTTCAGCTTGTGTTCATCAGTGACCTATTCACACCCATAATGCCTTGTCATTGGGAGTAATTTCCACTTAGTCACATGGTGGGGCTTTTAAGTGCTTAATTTTGGGACATCCCACTCTTAAGCCACAGCAACCCTTGTACAGCTAGCAAGAGAATCCAAAAGAAACCTTCTGATTTTGCTGGCACAAATTTTAAGTCATGGAATCAGTTTTTAGTTATTTAATACTTGTGTTTATGTTCCAATGTCTTTAGGTTATACAGGCTCAGAACATCTAGTTTATTCTCCTTGCTTGTGGAAGAATGGAGGAGCAGCTGGCTGATTGTGTCTTCAGATCATGTTAGTTTAGAGCACTCATTTTACACCCTGCAGCAATTCCACCTTTGGCCCACAGTTTCACCACAGCCAGAGGGCATCAGTCTCCATTAAACCAATGAAAGCTTCGTCTCTCTATTCACATTGCATCATGTGTGAAGGAAGAAAGTTTTACTTTGCTGACTGTTTTTTTTAATCATCCTCAAATAAATTTTAAATAAATTGAGAAATAAAGTTGATATTGTTTTCCGCATTATGACTCAGGCCACGAGCTTGTTGAGTGGATGGATTCTCATTAGCCAACAATGCACCTTTGTTTACACTAAGTATTAATTCACACTGTTCCACAGCCTAATGCTGAATGCTTATTTTCTTCTCCATATTAAAAAAATGCTGAGCAAAGAAAGAAAATGCTGAGTAATAAAGGTAGTGGCTGCTCCTGTTCTGCAGATTACTGTGAAATTATAGACAGATTTCTTTTTTAAAAACTGATGGTACGGACATATTCACAGGGCAAAAACTGTGTGAGCCAGCTGGAGAAGCTTCGTAAAAGTTGTTAAAAAACTTTTCAGAAGTTATCGGCCAACATCTCAACAGTGAGATGAATGTTAGGCTGATCTGCTGAAGTCAGCAGAAGTGGTGGCTAAATGAATGGTGTTCCACGTGTCTCTGTAAGCTAACTAACCTCTATGTTCAGTGATAGCAACAAGAGTAATTACATATTGCACTCATGTTACTTTTGATGATGCTAATTATAGCAATTGACGCATAAAATGCTATTTTCTGCTGTATCTGTCATATCAATGAGCAATGTTACTGTTGTGAGCAAACATACGTACTTTGATAACTTTTTGGGCAGAATTTAGTTGTAATGTATGAAACTTTAAGCTTTAACATTCATATTTCGGTTTGTCTAATGATTGTGTTACATGTATGTTTATCACAACTATGTCGGTTAGGCTGAAGAAGTCCTAACAACAGTTACAATTTAATCCGTTAACTACCGAGTACCACACATTCTCATGATGTTATATTATTGCCAATTGCAGTTATTTTTTAATTGTTAAATTCATGATTCACTTGAATGCTCTAAAACAGAATGTACAGTAGAACTCTTTGAAAATGAAATGACAGATTAGAGACTATAAACCTGTTTCTAAATACTGGTCAGGTCTTGTATTGAGCTATGAGCTCATGATGAAATTCCACTGATTCCATTGGATGCGATCCTCCAAGTGTGACCTCCAGGATCCAGATCTGCACAACCAGTCAGACAGCGAATGATTTATCTGATGTTTGGTAGGATTCCACCAAGGTTCAAGGTTCAAGGTTCAAGGTTCTTTATTTGTCACATGCATAGTTATACAAGTATAACACACAGTGAAATGTAGCCTGACACGCTCCTCGACATGTGCAAAAATTGG
>NW_005187402.1:1182834-1196032 GCF_000239375.1 Pundamilia nyererei | reverse complement strand
ACCAAGATACTTGAAGGACTGCACCCTCTCCACTGGAGCTCCATTGATGATAATGGGCCAGTCATCCCAAATGGCAACAGTGGACAGACGAAAAGACTGAACTCCAGACTGTTAATGCACCCGGTGTGAAGCTGCTCCAGACTGTAAAATCTCGAGACTTTGATTCTTATATATTTTTGCGCTGCAGGGCCTGAGTTTCTGACGGACAGATCATTACAGATCATTCCCTCATCTGATCTGTTCTGACTTGACTGACCATCGACTCTGCATAACTCTGAGGAACAAACTGAAAGATGAGGTTGCAACCTAACCAGATACTTTTTAAAGGGACAATTCAAATGATTACCATTTGAATTCATATCCTGCCCCTCCTCCCACCTAGAGTGAGGTGCTCCTACCCATTGCATTGGTAACCAATCACAAAGCTGTAATGAATGTGGAGTTTGCGTTTGTTTCTGACTGACTTACATTCAATTCTCATTTCTGGGCGAGCCTTCTGTTTTTTATTTCCATACTAAAATAACTTTACAGATCATGACATTATGGGGAGTCACTTTACGTATAGTCCTTAAATGTCTTAATGAAACTGCCTCTTCTGTTTGTCCTCTTATTTGACAATATTAGGAGTGTGGTAGCAGCATTTGTGTCAGTAAGCTAACTTCAGCTATTGATAACTTTGTGTCAAAACCATTATTAGGCCACATTCAATGATAATGGTCATAATGGTCACGGACATAATGGTCAGTGTAACTGTTCTGTTTTATTTAGGACTGTATCTGTAGTCATGGGAAAAAGACAGCCTTACACATGACAACTATAAAACAAATGACATTCCCACCAATCCTACAGGCGCTACCTGAACATGTGACTCAGTAAATGTTAGCGTGCTAGCCCGTGACACTATGATGCTCATACTTGCCTTTTTCTACCCTTGGCTTGTGAATGACGCTGCCTGTGTCCTAGAACCTTTTCCCACCCTTTGTCTTTGTTCTCCTGTAGAGCTGTTCTCCTTTTCTCTCATAATCTTCAGTTGCTCTGTCTGTCTTTTTTTACTTCCTCTTTCTTCCGACCAGTGTCTGCTATCTCTTGCCCCGATCTCTCCTTTTCTATCTCTCCCCCCTGACTTCAGAGGAGTTTATTTCCTCCCCAAGAGATTCGCCACCCACCCACAGTTCTCTCTAAATGAACTCGGGAGCCTCTAAACTTCTGTGTTATGATTCAGTTTTTTCTGACCTGAGCAAGGGGCGTGCCCCCCACCATTACATCATTATATCGGGGGAACAAGACGATGAAATCATAGCGGAAGAGAGACTGGATGGTGAATGTAATCATCCTAATGCCCCCCCAGCATTGAGAAGAAAGTATCAAACAGGATCAGGGTAATGGAGTGGAAGGCTGATTGAGATTTCAGTAAATTAATTAGGCCCCAGGAGAGGGCTGGGTTAAGGAGGTGTGCTGGATTGCAGAGTTTCATGAGAGACAGATGGATGGGTGGGAAGCAGAGGTTGAGGACTGGGTCGGTGTATGAACGGGAAAGAATGAAAGAAGAAAAAGACCAGCAGAGGAGGGTTTATGTATAGATGAGTGTGGCAGACTCTAATAGTGTGCAGGCTGAGGGTGGATGTGGCTGCAAAGTAGAGGCGACGATGAGAGGATGAATGAAGGGTGCGTGCATGCAAAACACACAGCATGGGATTGCAAGGGCAAGCTGACATGACTAGTTGTATTTAACAAAGGTTACATAGCTAGCATAGATAGCTATGTAAAAGAGAAAGAAAAGACATACACTGTATAATTGAATTTCTGCTTTTACACACACACACACACACATACAGATAGAGATGGACAAGGGAGCATTAAGTTCAAACCCCAGAGCTTCTGGTCTCTGTGTAAATGTCAAGATCTCACTCACCATAATGACCCTTGAATCACCGAGAATTCAGCCCAGAGCATGAGGTACATCGTGCTGACTCCATTATCCATGAGACGGTTAGCTCATGGCACTGGCACTACAAAGACTCGAGGCCCAAAGGTGCTGCAGTCACAAGATTAAAATCTCATCATAAAGGTGTCCTTGAGAAGAGGCGGGATGATTCATCCCCAAGCTGATTGTTGCACAAACCCATCACCAGTATTGGAGAAGTGTTAGAGTTAGTTTTTATAATGACATGACTGGGGAACATATAAAAGTAATGGAGACTTATGCATGAATGTAGGATACTCTGGCTCCAGTTTGTCCAGCTGTTCACTCGGGACAGTGCCTGGGATTTCACTATGAAATACATTTTCAAAATAAAAGACCAGATGGAGACTGGTCTCCACTGAACACTGAAAACGCCTGGTGTTGAAGGAGGGAACAAAATTGTCATGCACCAGAGCCTCCATGATCAGCTGCTCTCTTATTCACACTGGGTTGCCGCAACAGATAACTCCACATATTTGCTTTGTTAGATTTTTTTATGCCGTCCTTGAAAAGGCACTTGAGGATTTGTGTTTTCTCTTAGTCTCAAACCAGGGACCTTCCACATGTTAGGGAAATGTCCAAACCACTCATCCAACTGTATGACGCTGCATGTTTGTTCTACACTTTTTCAGAGGCAACATTGGTCGTGCTTCCTTAGAGAGGGGTAAGGGATTATTGTAACCAGATGTGAATCTGAAAAATCACCATGAGCTGAATGTCTGAGGGTGTAGTGAGCCACCTCGCTTTTAAAGTGTTGCATGGAAAGTCATCCTTGAGTTGCGTGAAATTTCAAATGGAGGAAGTCAGATTGATACATGGCTGAAGCAGCTGCCTTGACACTAAACAATGAAAAACACACACACACACACACCTATACTTCATTATTAATAAACAGTGTTTGCCACAAGATCCAAAATGTCAAGAAAAACATTTTTACTTGCAAACTTACTGATATAAAACTTACTTTCACTGACCACAAAATCTTTGACATGCATCCTTCTATCAAGGCACTTCAAACAACAGCTCAGATCTAACCTACACATCAGGGGCTTGATCCACTAAATCAGCTAAGAGCCACTGCTCACTTCTTAGAAAAATAACACTGATATGTTGTTTTGTGATAGTTCTCGTGCAAAGACACTAAACAAAAGCAGGGCTTTGTCAATGTCAAATTATGACTTGCACTCTAAGACGCTGTATAAAATGGATCATATTAGCACTGGGAGGACCAAAGAGAACTGATAGAAGTGATAGAAAACTAAGCGAATTTAAAAAAAAAAACAAGACTTATTTAAAACAAAAGTCCAAAGGTTTCCTCGTAATAATCTGAGAGAATGAGCAGCAAACTCAAAACCATTTCTCAGGAAGGGGAATGAAGCTGGACTTTTGGGGTGGTCTAAAACATGCCAGCATTTCACAGTGGGTGATAAAATCCACCCTGACTGAAGTCAAACACGAGTCAAAGCTTTAGGAGAACTACTTGAACACCAAGTTGCTCTCTTGAACTTGTCTCCACAGTCATCTGACCTCAGCTTCTTTCAGGGGGATACAGTTTGTAGGCTGAGATGAGTGAGGTGCTCTAAATATCACAAGAAGCTCACTGTAACATTTTTAGCTCTGAAAAATGGTGGTACCCTCTGTGTGCCCTTTAGTGACGGCTGTAAGACTGGCACTGATGCTACATGTTTGGGCAAAAGCTGAGAACTTGAGGTACCCGACCCTTTTTTTCAAAAGGCAAAAACAAGAGTTTAAAAAACAACAAAAAACACGTTTTTATTAGAATTCTCAATGAAGACTTCTATTTATAATAATCATAGATTTTTAATATTATTAGAAGCTAAATTCCTCATGAATTTATTAATTTACAATCCACTCTAATAACACCTTGTTTGCTTACTTTTAAAGAGCTTTGGCTAAGAAATAAAAACAGTTCTTCCAAGCTCAGTGCAAACTTTGCAAACTTTGCAGTCACTTTAATACAATGGCACTTTCCCAAAGAGAGACATACAGAAAGCTACTATAGGGTTATCACAGCTTTCAGACAGTGAAGGCCATCCAACTTCTTCATAAAAGACTCCATGTTTATTATTATTCAGAAAACTGTCTTCAGGTTTATTAGTGGACCAAAAAAATGTGGATTCACCACCAAAAACAGAGAAAAAGTTGCTTCAACTATCTCTTTTCAGTAAAAACTAGGAAAGTTTTTGTTGTAATCTCTCTATCTAATCTGTCATAAGCGAAGTTTGACAAAAAGGCTTTTGAACGTATCCTTGTATGTTAGAAAAGTGAAAATGGTTGCAGCCATCCGCTTCCGCTCTAAAGAACAACATCCACATAGAGAAGAAAACACTACTGGTCAAAGCAAACCCTCCAGTATTCAGCCAAAAGCATGATGTTAAATCTACCGCATATTAGCATTGCATGAGCATATTTGCATATGACAGGGTTGATGTGGCAAATTCGCAACCAGACAGAATGTAGGGAATGATATTACAGTTGCATATGCTTACAGCAACGGCTGTGCATGTCCTTCTGAATATTCTTTCCAGGCTGCAGCCTAAAAAAATGTACATTGTCATCTTTAGATATGCTTCACAGGGTTTTTCTTTTATACAGGCACGGGAGCACATTCTTCCGGGGGCCCTACAAACTGAACTTAGTGATTCTATCATATTTGACTCTTACTTGGAGGTGTGCCATAAAGGATAAAACCCAATCTGACACTTTTTACAACTCTTGCCATGTCATCTTTCACTTGTACTTTGGATATTTGTGCAATCCCTCTAAACTATTCCTGTCCTTGAGCTTGAGTGTTTGACTCTGATCACATGCATCCAATAGTTGGAGATTGTTAAAGACGAACCGCTGTGGCCAAGGATATATCAAGCATAGCAATGTAAAAATGGCTAAAAAAGGGGGAAAAAACAAGGATTGCCAGATGAATACTGCACAATGTTCATTTTTAACACTACTTTCACTCACTGGGTCCACGTCCTCATTTTAGGTTTGACAGCGTTTTAGTACACTGTTCCAAAAAATAGTAATGTCAAATGATTTTACTGTGTATTTTACAGATGTGTACTGTTTCTCTAGAATATCATTACATTTACATAAGTAGACTGTGATCTGACACGTCAAATGTAAAATAACATAACATCACTGTAAATGTAATAAAACACAATTTACTTGTTTGTTAAATATATTTTGTTGTACATATGCATATTTAGATCGTAAAAATACATCCAGAAATGTCTCCCATCATGCCTTGGGACATGTGCTGCTGTTTAGATGTTCTTGTTCTATTGTTTATGGTTACGTTACTTTAAACCGTTATCTTGAATGTTGTGTTTACGCCGTGGTGCAGCGTCACTGACAGTTGTTGTTTTGTAGAGAGAGTGCTGTACCATGAGTGACTTCTGTTGTGCTGTTGTTGAACCTTGAGGCATATTGTAGCACCACAAGTGTTTTATTAAGGAGCTCCCCCTACCAGTTTGGGGTTAAATAACAAGCTCAATCTCTCTCGGTGAGCTTCTTTGTTAAGATTTCTCTGCATGCCACAATGTAAGACATTGCACGGACACGCTGTGCTAATTATATATTTTGAAAAAGAAATGTAGAGGTAGGAATTGCAATTAATATAAATAACATGACGCTAACCATCGGCCAATGAATGTGAACTAACAACAAGGTCGCGGGTATGGCTGCGACCGTAGGAAAAAAACCTAATATGAAGGTATTTTACTGTGCATTTTACAGTAATGTTCTGTTCTTCTAGAATATCATTAAAGTTACGTAAATAGACTTTGACTTCACATTTTGAATGTAAATTAACGTTAAATCACTGTAATGTAATACAACATAATTGTCATGATTATTAAATGTATTTGTCTGTACATATGCATATTTAGATTGTTAAAATACATTCACAAATGTATCATGATTTCACAAATACCTGTCCGTTATTTGAAAGATTGAACTGTTGAATTCAAATGTAATGCTATGGAAAAGTATATAACATGATCCCTATAAGCTTGTGTTACATCACATAAGTATTATTATCGTTGCTAGTATCGTGGCTCAAGAGTTGGCAGTTCGCCTTGTGATCACAAGATTGCCGGTTCGCGCCCTGGCTCAGACACTCCCCGTCGTTGTGTCCGTGGTCAAGACTCTTCACCTACCGCCTACTAGTGATAGCCAAAGGGGCCGATGGTGCGATATGGCAGCCTCGCCTCTGTCAGCCTGTCCCAGGGCATGCAATCAATTATTACTTAAACCAACTGTTAACTGTATATTTCTGTACATTTACGTATTATGATTCATATTTCCACATTCAGTGACCTTGTTTATAGGTAATTTCATTGTTTGATCGCGTAAAAATGTTCCTAATTTAATGTCTAAAAGCACTTGGAAAAGGCAGAATCCCATGTCAAATTAGCGCAACAAACTCTATTTTCATTACTGAAAATAACCGTATTTTTATGGGACAGTTATTTTCTGTTATTTTACGGTGGTATTTTTGGTGCCCCAGCTGCCGGAATATTACCGTTGTTTTAGGATGTTTTTTTTA
The DNA here is from genome assembly GCF_000239375.1 of Pundamilia nyererei. Classification (NCBI taxonomy): domain Eukaryota; kingdom Metazoa; phylum Chordata; class Actinopteri; order Cichliformes; family Cichlidae; genus Pundamilia; species Pundamilia nyererei. Next base: position 1,189,502 of record NW_005187402.1, on the reverse strand, counting down.
ACAGTGTAGGTAAAGGTGAACGGCTTGGACATGAGTTGAGCTGCGGTTTGGTGCTGGAATATTACCATTTTTTTAAGATGTTTTTTTTTCCTATTTATAGATTGTTTCATTGTTTAATCACATTAACATGTTCCTGATTTAACGTTTAGCGGCACTTGAAGAAGGCGAGATCCCATGTCAAATTAGCGCAACTAATTGTATTTTCATTACTGGAAATAAATGTATTTTTATGGGACAGTTATTTTCTGTTATTTTACGGTCGTATTTTTGGCGCCCCAGCTGCCGGAATATTACCGTTGTTTTAGGATGGTTTTTTTAACAGTGTAGGTAAAGGTGAACGGCTTGGACATGAGTTGAGCTGTGGTTTGGTGAAGGCCTTGAAGGGGACTGGCGACGGCTCCCGGGCCTGGCAGATCCCCATGTACTGAATAGGAGTGAAGAAGTTAAAGAACTGGAAAATGGAGCGATGGTGGGGCACGTAAACGAGAATGAACAGCTTGTAGAACTGGGGGAACACATGTAGATAGGAACCGGAAGGAGTGTGCCTGGAGCCATGATCCCACTCCCATAGTTAATCTCCAAATAAAAGAGTCTTGACATAGACATAGAAAGAGTCGAGGTTTCCACCACAACATCCCTTTCTTCTAACATGCACACAGAAAAGGTTAAAGTTTAAAACTAAAGTATTTAGAAAAACGTCCCTGACCACATCTTTGGGCTTGTCGCCTTGGTCAGGCTGATGATGACCCTAATGAAGGCCACAAACTGAAAGCATGCTAATGAAGGCTGCAAGTCAAAACATGTCAGTCAAAAAAGTCAAGTTGTTCACAAGTGTTGTTGGAACTTTAACCTTTGCAGAGTCTTGACAGATCACAGCCCCGCTAACTCTAAAGAATCAAAAGGAATATTAGCTGGGATTGCATCAACTCACAGAACAACCATTTGTTCTGCTTGAAGATCCTTTTATAGCCAGCGGGACTTCTTGGCCTGTCCCTGGGCAGTTTTTTCTTTTATCTTTGAAAGTTTCTTTCTCTGATTTTGGGAAATGTTCCAAAAGTTCAACATGACAAATGCAACTGCACCGCCACAAAATCAAACAGCAGCCAGCACTGAGGGAGAGGTACTTTTTGCCTTTTCTCAAAATCCCATTTTTTACTTTTTAACAGACTCGAGAGTTTTCTTAAGGTGACAAAGCGCAAGAAGACTGTCACATTAAACAACTCTTTAAGCAATACAGACTGCAAAGCAATAAGTCAAACTGTCTCACCTAAATGATGCTTCCACCTCTTTAAAATGTTTACAGATATTTCTCAAGGCATCATTGAATCCTTTGTTAAGAGTCACTGTGGTTTGTAGCTGCTCTTGGGATTCTAAGTAACCTACTATGATTTGTTTAAAACACAATATATCTTTTCTTGCAAGTACCACTCCTGCCCGAGGGAGTTTTTCAAGTACCTAGCAGTATAAATCAACTGCACCTTCAGTAAATCAAACAGAGTACAGTGCAGGGCTGTGTTTCTCCTGCCTTAGCACTTAACCCTTGCATGATTAAGGGCAGCACCTTAGTAATGGTTACTAGCTGGAAGGTAAGGTTTGGTTGTTTGTTGGTGTAAACACAAGAGGATGAGGCAACGCGACATGTCAGTCACCCTAAAAAACAAAGACCAAAAGCTGAGCAGCCCGACCTGCGCCATGCCTCAGCTGTCTTATCTTTGAAGCTGCTGTCTGAGTTATCTCAGTGGACTTAAAAAGTGATTTCAGAGTGCAAACACATATCAACTAAATCAAACGTGGCACAACTCCCCAGAGAAACTATTATATTTGGGGAACATTGGCTTCTGGCAAAGCGTCTAACCTTAAGGTGAACTCAGAGCAGTTGACTGGACACGTGAACCTTTTCAGTTTGATCTCGCTGCTGTTAAAGTTTCCCCTTTCAAGTGAAAGGTGTGTGGCAGTATGATATGCTCATACTGAGCCAGCCTCAGGTGGAGCTCAAACTTCCTTTTTGTGAACACTTGCTGTTGTATTTATTAACATTAAGACCTGATTGTCCCCATTACTTCAGAGACACCCTCTTGAATGACTTATAATTACATCTGGATCTGTGATGAAACTCTCTAAGAATCCAAATAGCACTGAGGACTCTTAAATAATTGCTTCCTCCTCTTGCAAACATGCATAATATTAAATATTAATCAAATCAATGCTAAAATTTCATTTTTTATAAGACAAGTCTGGGGTAGGGCATTGGCAAATAGTGGTGTTAGTGTATAAACCTTTTTCTTCTGCTCATGATCGTGGAAACAAAGAACTGTGTGAGAATCTTCTTGCAAATAGAGCAACTTTGGGTTTGAACCTGTGTTTGACGTAGCCAGAGGGCAGATTGGAACCCAAACCATCATATAAGGTGCAACTTTTACTCTTAAGCCAAAAACATTCTGTCTTCCTGTTTTGTTTTACTTTCAAGTTTCACTACGGCTTGGAAAGTAAAACAGCTGGCAGTTGGAAAGATCATCCACGTCACCCATGAGAAGGTTTTTGGTGCAGCAATATCTTTGCTGTGTGATTTTATCAATCAGCAACCACTCACAATCAATCAGGTAAGATTCATATCATGAATCCATGTTTGCAGGGTTCTTGTGGGGCTGGTTAATCAGAAAATAACTAACGAAACCTTTTCTGGGGGATATGATCACTGCTTAATAAAACAAAAAGCTCTCTGCTCACTCTCTGGGCAGTATTTGCTGTTAAATGAATAGTATTATATTTTGCATATATTCATTGTGTGCACTTTGTTCTTTTTAAACATACTTTAAGAAGTTTGTAATGCAGTAGACACATATAAGCCTATATGTTATCATTTTGACCTTAAGATAATTCTACCAACCTTGAAGGAAAGGTCAGAGGTCAAATGTGACATGATATTTTAAATCTTCATACAGCACTTTCTATGTATTGACAATGCAAACGACACAAGTTAAAAGTCTTTTTGTCAATTTTAGACCAATAAGTCATTGAGCTGACGTTAAAGACCATGGTGGATGTAAGACAATTTTGAACGGATTGTTAACATGAGTCAAAGTTTTATTAGAAATGATTTAAATCTTTTTCAAGCTATTGTGTTTACAGCCAGAATGATAACACACACAGATACACAGACAGACACACACATGCAAATCCAACTGAATCCTGGCATTGTGGCTTTGCGGTATAAGGACAGGAGACTTGACTTCATGTTATAAGAAACATAAAGCGGGGTTCCAGCACCATGATATTAAATATTAAAAATCCATGAGATCAGATCTTGCAACCTTGTGAGACTTTCAAAATTCCTGGTCAGTTCTTAGCTCAGTCCCATCAGTACCACTCACAGTATTACCAGCATCTTTGTCTTGTAGATGGTTGCTGGTGGAAGGGTCACCAACTTATTGTTTCCAGATCTACCTCTTAAGCTTCACAGACTGGATTCGCGTTCATCGGTAACTTGAACAATGTGTTGCTGCACTATGAATACCTGACAAATTACAACAGGGGTGTCGAACTCCAGGTCTCGAGGGCCGGTGTCCTGCAGGTTTTACATCTCACCCTGGGTCAACACACCTAAATCACGGGATCAAGTTCAAGCCAATTAAATCAGCACTGTTCGATCAAGGACACACCTAAAACCTGCAGGTAACCGGCCCTCGAGACCTGGAGTTCCCCACCCCTGAATTACAATGTAAGACATTCAAAAGAACAGAGCAGAGTAAGTCCCCCTTCTAATCCTTAGCATGGATCAACTTTTAAAAACATTTCTCATAATGGAAATCATCCTTTTTTTCCCTTAGACTATCCCTGTTTGGTGAATTTTAATGCATTTCAAATCCCATCGTTCTGAGAGTAGAGCTCTAACTTGTAAACTTCAAGCACAACCAGACAATACTTCTCCAGAGCCAACGAAAACATTAACCAGCTGCTTCCATAGGCTAAACAGCACTGCTATTAGCTTGTTTGTGAAATCTTTGGAGTTCCCCTTTAATAAATGCCATGATCAAAATAATCAAGCAGGTTCCATCTTCCACAGTAGTTGAGAGACTGTGGGAGTGTGTGCTGCGTTAGATAAGAAAGTCTACCACCAAAAAAGAGGACTGTCTGCAAAACAAAAGCAGTTTGTTGTGTTTCAGATGTCTTTAATGTCATGTTCGTTGTGCGCCGTACACAATCTTGTGTTACTTGTTTGCCCTCCTCCTAGTACAACACAAATCCATTATTTTGAGCCATTAATCACTTCATACCTCCTACATAACACAGATTCACCGAGTGGTGTTCAGTGAATGACTCAGTGAGAAACTAAATGGATGAAGTGGAATATAATGTCTTCCACCGTAAAGCAGCGAGATGGAACATAACTTAACCACTTTTTCCTAAAACATCCATACGACAATGGAAATGTGTTTCTTCATCTTAGTGGAGTTTAAAAACGTATTTTTGAGTTTTTAAAATCAGGGTAGAGGTTGTTCATATTCATGAATATTAATCGACTAGGATAAGAGAAAATGATGTGATTCACTTTTAAAAACACTTGCCTTCGGTTTGCAAAGTCTCTGTATGTCTCTGTCTGTAGATGTCCTACACAGACAGGCATTAAATAGCTGAGAGTCACTTGGTCAATAAAGAATGACTTATTGATGTTTCACCAATAACTGCAGAATTCTCTGTAGTTCTATAATGTACATGCAGAACTCATAAGAGAACTTTGACTGAACCAGCTAGACAAGCTAGATTGGACTAATGCAGGGGAGCTGCTGTAGACCAGCTCCCCAAAAGGGCACAGCCTTTTCCTCCAAAACTGTAAAACTTTTTCCAATAAATTATTCTTTCCTTGACATGAGCAGCTGTGTCTGAACTTCTTCACTGAAATCCTTCATTTGGCATACAACCTACACAGCTAAGATGCTGTTCCAAGACACATTGAGGGAATGGAAAATTCAATTCAATTCAATTCAATTCAATTCAATTCAATTCAATTTTATTTATATAGCGCCAAATCACAACAAAAGTCGCCTCAAGGCGCTTCATGCTTTATAGCTGGCCAGTATTACTCAATATATCACTGACAGTGGTGCTTGGACCAAGTTTAAAAGTGGGGCCTGCCCTGTCTGTATCATACTCTATAATATGTCTGAACATAAAATGTGTGTCGTGCAACTCTTAGAAATTCAATTATACAATAAAGCACAAAAAACATCCTGTCTTACTGAAAGCAGTTACTATACGTGTAGAGCCACCGCTCTCTTCTGCAGTGGTTTGTTGATACATGTACATATGCACAGAATAAAGGCATATACTTGGCTACCGCTATTCTTTAGCACACCCTGGGCTCTCTTAGGCAAACGTCAGTGCAGTTTCTTACAGTGTTCAGCAATAGCTGTCCAGGCTTCCTGAAGGACACTCTAAAGCTCTCTTTGGATGTTGACTGTCTTTGTCTGTGAAATGATCTCTCGCTGCTCCATTAATCTTGAGGTCTGAGCTCCTTGGAGGCCACTCCATGACTCATAGTGACTCATAGTGTTCTGTTGTGTGTTTCTTTTGACACATGTATGTTCTTAATGCTGGGACAGTGCATTTTTGGTCACTGACTTCATTTTTCAGAATGACATCCATGCAATCCAGATGAACATGACCGACCAAAATCTGACCATATTTTATGCATTCATAATTTCATGTATTTTGACAAAATGTCCAAAACCACTGACTGGAATACCACCAAACCAACATCTGCAAGATGTTTCTGATAATGCTTTGGTGAGGTCAGGTGCATCTCTTTATCTGCTGTATATGCCAGCTCTTCTTTTGTCCTTCATTTGTCCAATTTTTTCACTTTTTTTAAGGACATATACCATGCCAAGCTATGCCATTTTATTAGTTAATAGCTCTTTGGTACCTTGTTGGTGCAGAAATACTATTTTATGCCTGTGAAGTTATCATCACTGGTATAACTTTCAGTCGACTCGACTTCTGAGACAGGCTCTACTCTGGTGTTACCTCGTCATCAACTGGCCGACTTGCCAATTGACTTGCATGCACAGGCGAGAGCACATATTCCCTATACTTGTTTTGCTACAGTGGCTGCAGGTTAGTTTTCAAATTGATTAATTAATATCTTGACACTTGTTTTTAAAACATTGCATGGACTAGCTCCTATATATTTTTCAGATCTTCCAAATTGGTATACTCCACCGAGATCTTTGAGGTCTGCGGACCAAATGTTTCTTGTTGTCTGTAGGTCCAGATTAAAACACAGAGGAGATCGGGCTTTTGCTGTGACGCTCCGAAACTGTGGAATAAACTGACTTAACATATCAGGACCTCTCCAACACTGGATACTTTTAAAACTCGTTTAAAGACCCATTTTTACTCTGTCACAGTTCTCGGTCACTATGACCCAGCATTATGAGTTTCTTATGTTCTGGTTTGATTTTGGTATTTTTGGTTATTTTCTTGATCTCTTGTCAGGCCATGATGATGATGATGATGATTTAGTATGTTCCAGTTTATTCTGGTTTTAGGTTTTTGTGTCTTGTGCCCTCATATTTAGTGTAGGTTTAGTTCTGTGCCAAGTCTGCGTCTTCGTGAATTGTTTCCTGCTTTATTTTGAAGGTTTATGTTCCATGTTAGTGTTTCTAGTC
>NW_005187402.1:1174586-1182565 GCF_000239375.1 Pundamilia nyererei | reverse complement strand
TAATTCTGAGTGAGTTTGTCATCATTTTATTCTTATTATTTTCTTATCTTTTATTTTGCTTTCCTTTTAAATTTTATCTTATTATTCTATTGTACAGTACTTTGGTGAACAGTTGTTGTTTTAAAAGTGCTATATAAATAAAATTGATTAGATTTTTTCTAAACGGCCACAGCTGCAACTTTTCAAGATCATAACTTTAATAACAACAACAAAGCAAAATATAAAGAAATGAGAGGTGGCTCAAGACTTTTGCACAGTGATGTATTTGATTATTCTGGGTAGTCTTACTAAAATGTTAGCTGTAGAGTCATTTTATGGTCGTATCTACCTCAAGTGGTGTCTATGTGCCTTTACACTACGTGCCCATTGTCTGATCTATTTTCCCACAAAGCAGTACAGCCTCTTTAAAGGTCTCAGTTTCTTTGTGGTAGACAGTGTGGCGACAGTTCAGCTGCAGTCAGGACAGTAAAAATCTCGACACAATATAAGTAATTGTGATCTTTTCTTTTAATGCTTATCCAGCCTTGTCAAAATGCATTTAGAAGGGTTGGGATAATTGAAGTGTCCGTTTTCTCCTGGACACATACCAGTGAAGAAACATAATTTCTACACATTAAGACACCATAGCAGTAGTTCCTTTTGGCACCTTTACAGTGGGAGCCATTAATCGCCCATTGTCCACTGGCTCAGCAGAGCAGTATTACAAAATAAATGAGGATGTACAGTACCTGCTTTGAATGTAAAGTAAGTCAATTAGTTCATATATTTGCTTCAGTCCACACGTCCCTAAAGAATGAAAGAGTATACACATTTGATTTCTGCTCTGCTACTTCCCGGCCATCTGCCACTTCCAGTCTCTGTGTTTCCTTTACTCCCATTCCTTGTCTTGGGATCTCTTCTATCAACACATTTCAACCTTTTTGTAGTTGTTGAAATTTCCATTTATTAGATTTTATGACCATTCAATGGCATCTCACATTTTTTTAATAAATGTAAGTGACTCTAATTTCATGACAGTTTTTCCAAACATATGACAGCTTTATATACGACAGCTTTATATACCCGTCTCAGTTTCTTGACCAGTCTATAGATGTGTAACAGTTTCCAATAACCACTGCTTGATTTGTATCTTTATTTTGGGCAATGGTTGGTGATAATGATTGGATCATGAAATTGAATTCTTTAATAGAATATATGTTTATTAACCAATTTTAAATTAGCAATGCTAAGAATTATAGTATGTGGTCAGCAAAACTGTATAAGAGACCATACACAACAGTAAGAAGTGAGGACATTTAAACACTCGAGGAAACTATAAATAAAGAGAATATGTAAGGAGAAAAGGAAAATACCAGAGAGAGTGACTAATTACACTCAGGTGTGGCAAAGAAGTGAAATGAGAAAGAAAAACAACAGAGTCTAGAAAGAAAACTAGAATGACGTGACAACGAACGAATGAATGAAAATAGGTGGGTGCTGAACAATCATCCCTATTAAGAGTGACTGTATAGGGCATAGCTTTTTCTCAATCCTGTGGCCTTACTGTTGAACATACAACAGAGTCAGCATCAATCATCACCGGTGCTGATGTTCATTTGAAAGGAGATGCACTTATCTAGGAAACTGAACGAGCTTTCTATGCAGTTTGGACAGAAATAATGTTATCTAGTTACTTTTTGAGTTGCCTCAAGTCTGAAGGGTGATGCATCTGAAGCTGGAGGTAACTGCCAAGATTGCTCAAAGAAGATAAACATTATTTTAGCAGCCTGTCATAAAAAAGTCATCTCCAATGATTCTGTTCCCCCACTAATAAGCTTACCTACCTGTTTAATGATCACATGATTTTCCAGTCATTTATTATCAGACAGAACTGACACTGTAAGTGGGAACAGGCCACTCAGTCTGAGGAAACACAAAATGACTTCACTGCGTTTCAAGATTTCAACACATCTGTGCAGATTGCACATCTATAATCCTTCACTCTACGCAGGCAGATACCTACATAACACAACTGCAGTACTATCAATCTTCCATAAGCTTTTGCAACTACGTTTTGCAAGGTCAAGCACATCCTGTCAATCAATCTGGAATCAGACTGTTCTGGATTTACAAAGAAAATCTATAACCTGGCAACGTCCTCCTGTTTCCTCTTTTTTGTTGTCTTGACAAAGACAACCCTCCTCTCTCACCTCATGTCCCTTGGAAATAGCACATTAGTCTGTAGGACATTAGTCAGTAAAAATGAAAGCATATGGCGCGTAATATTTACTTGTAATGAGCCTGAGAATCATCATGCACGGAAACCAAATTATGAGTGCCTCATTTTGTGGCAGCCCAATAAATATTTTACCCTGTAAAAGTATGGATGACATCGGAGGATGAGAGAGCCACCTGTTCTTGTCTGCTAAATGATTTACCAGATGTCTTGTCTTCTTTCTATTCTGTCTTCTGCTCCTTCACTCATTTCGCTATTTTTTAGGTCCACAGAAGAGGAGGCGAGAATTTCTAATAAAAACAGAGAGAAAATGGAGACGATGTAGGGAGTCTCCAGCTAATGTAGGGGCATCAACAGTGAGCATGGAGGACATTTACAAACCTTCTTGAGCATCCTTCACACTACTGCACAACCCAGGCTTGGATACCAAATATTTCTGCCCATTCACTTAAGTGCTACAATCCACTACTGCTGCTAAACATCATGCATCACTGATGCTAACGCACTTTCACTGTCACACCTTTTGTTGCTTCTGTGCATTTTCTATCTCAGTGCAATTTTTATGTACTGTAGAAATTTCATATTTTGCAAATTCTCCAAATATGGCTTAAATAAACAAGTATTGCACCAGTTAGGAGACAAGTAGAAAACATCATTTAGTGCAGTTATAAGCACGTGCATAGTGAGTTATCGGCTTTAATTTGAGAATGTCAAAAAGTTTAAAACTGCCCTTTAAAGTTTAATGACAAGTGGTTTTAAAGCTTCTTTGAAAGAAGGGTTTCTAAAATCACTCATTAACTTCATTAATACTCTCATTACACCAAATTTAACAAGCAGGAACTTTATCAATAATGAGAAATTGAGCAATTGAGCTGTTGCTTTAGGTAAGCCTCAAAGTCAAGCTCAGAGGCATCTTCTGGGAGATCAGCTGATATAAATGGACAGTGATCAATAACAGCTGATTGTTCAGCAGATATACTTGGAAACATGCAACTATCAAATCTTTTATCGACACGCTTTTAGGATGCTTTAGCATCAGAGCTACAGGTACAGGCCCATCTGGCAGCCAAAACAGAACTACATCCCATTAACATGTTTGAGCAACGCAGATAGTTGCTGTGGTATCGGAGGCAATAATCAACTTTTTTTTGACAGCTGCCAGAAAGACACAGAGTGTGGCATCAATATGTGAGCACACCTAACCCTGCCTTTCTCCACAGCTAACCGGGCTAACCGAGTTCACTTTGAGAAGCAAGGCAAATAAACTTGCCTTGCTTGGACAGTATAACGCACTTGTTTCTGTCTGTTTCTGTTCTGGTTTGGACTTCACCATCGTGCTCTTGTCCTTTTGTGCAATAAAAAAAAATATTGTCTATAACATGAACACGAGCTGAAATCAGCTGATTGTAGCAAGTGGAAGTGAACCAGGAAGCAGGATCGATCGGCAAGCAGACTAAGAATTACAAGACTAAGAAGTACAAGGAATTGGGCTCGATCCCCATTCCTAATACTCGGTCAACTTTATTGTGATCACATGATGATTATGTGACAAATTAATACTACTGGAACTTTTCTGGCCCCACACCATCCAAGTCCAGGTCAACAAAACGTACTTTTTGCGATAAACAATGAACAATTTCTTAGATATCGTTCACCTCCCACACAGTGGCATTATTAACCAATCCAGATTGGAAATCATGTAGATGTGCATAGTTTGAAAGCTCTAATCAAATGTGTTGAAGTGAATGAAACCAAATGTAAGCTGTATTAACATGGCTCCTTTTGGACTGCAGGATGCATCTCATGAAAAACAAGCCTGATGTTACACAATGACCACTGAAACGAACACAAATATTGATTAGTAAGAGACCCAAGTTTGACCAGTTGTCTTTTTCACTTTCTTCAATATTATTACTTTTTTTTTTTTAAGTTATGTTTTAATTTACCAATGTGCCTTCAGTTTTAATTGCTGTCTGGTCAGTTTGTAAAAATGATAGAAAGTTAAGTTTAAACGTTTCCCATATTCACAAGAAGGAAAACTGTGGACATTGTGTACATTATATGACAGGATAGGAAGGATATCAATAATTACCAGTGTACTGTTGAACATATAGAGTCTGTCTTTTCCCACCTCTGCAGCAGCCTTTGTTTAAAAATAAGACATTGTTACAGCGCTGTTAGCTTATAACATATTGTTTATCACTGTTGTTACATTGTACCTTTACATTTCTGTATGTGATGTGGACACATAGTACCATCTCTTTTACTTTACACATTTGCACAGGAAAACATACACAGTCAGCCCTCACACACAAATCTACAGAGGTACTCAAAGAAACAATGGCATCTCAAAAAATAAGTAAAAGTCATGAGCTTGCATACTCACACACACACACATACATACACACACACACACACACACACACACACAGTTGTTCACACATGTAGATCACTTTTAAACAAATGGAGAGATGGCATTTTGACATTAAGAGTAAGAGAAATACACAAATCCCTCCCACTATACCTGGGATTTCAGCCAACACACACAAACACACTCTGTCTCTGTGACTCTTGGGAGTACAGGAGCTCAGATGATGTGTGTGTGTGTGTGTGTGTGTGTGTGTGTGTGTGTGTGTGTGTGTGTGTGTGTGTCCACCTCCTCATGTCCTGAAAAGCTGTCTTTTCTGTTTTTCCTGTTCCTTTCTCTTCCTGTCGCTTGTTCTTTCTCGTCTTTGTCTCCTTTCCTTCCTTTGAGTCTCCTTTACATTCTTTGCACTTGGCCACGCGTCTTTCTGCCTCCTCCTGCCAGCAGCAGCTGCACTCTTCTCCTGGATGAAGCGAATAAAACAGTCACAACTGCAACAGGACTAAGTGTTATTGCATTCACCGGCCTGACACTAAATGCTGTGTTTTGTTTGAACTGAAAACGGGACGAGATTTTGAGATTTCATCCTGTAAAATGAAAATCAGTAAAAGCAAGAAGGAGTATGCACGTGTGAATGAGAGAGGGGCAGGTAGAAAGTTGGACATGCAAGGAGGAGAGAAGGCAGATCATCTGGGCTTAGCCATCCAAAGTAGGAGACAGTGGAGAAGAGAGTGAGACAGGATGGAGTGGGTGGAGACAAGCGTCGGGGTGATTTGTGATACAAGGATAGCAGCAAGAGTGAAGGGGAAGGTTTACAAGCCTGTAGTGAGAGCTTCTATGATAAATGGTTTGGAGGTGATGGCAAAACTGTAAGCAAAGTTGAAGATGTTCACTTGAGTGATCAGGATGGACAGGATTAGAAAGGGGTACATCAGAGGGACGGCTCAGGTGGAGCGGTTTGGAGACAAAAGAGGTAAGGATAAGATGCTTTTGACACTGGAGGGATATGCTGGATTTTGAATATGGAGCGGCGAGGAAGGTGGAAAGAGGAAGAACAAAGAGACGATTCATGGATGTACTGAAGGAGACATGCAGAGTGCTGCTGTGACAGGTAGACAAAGCAGCAGGTGAGCCTCTGTGGGTAAAAGAAGAGGCAGCAGATTAAAATGCCTGTATTAGTCAAAAAAGTCTACAAATTGAACAACACTAAATCAATTTCCGAAGCACATTTGTAAGCCCTTCTCTTGTCTCTCGTGTCTTTTTTTCTTGTCTCACAAAAAATGTAATTTGACCAAATTAAGATTCAGTATTTTGCACAAGGAGACTTTAACATGCAGACCTGACTGTCCACAGGTATTATTAAAGATGGAGGTCATTACTGTGGCCTCATCTACTGTCTTCTCAAGTCTAGATATGAGTTTTCCACTCTACCCAGCTTGGTTGCAAAAAAAAACTCTTATTAGCCAGTGAGCTTTCATACCACATATAATCCTCTATTTCGAAATATAGTATGACTAAGTGGATTTAATTTTTTATTCAATATGACCCAAAATGAGCGAGTGAACCCAAACCCAGCAGGAAAGCATTTACAGAGGTCAAGACAGAAAGCACATAAACTTCTCATGAACCATAGTTTTCACCATCTAGTGACCAAGATCTGTCAGACTACAGGTTTAAGGTGATAACACACTGGCTTCATTTTACCAGGAAGCTCGTTCCATGTTTCATCTGTCTGAGTATACCTGAGTTCTCCACTTGTAGCTTTCACCATGCACATAGCTTTGGTGTTTGTTTGATTGCAATTAGGGAGGTGAGGTGTTGTTTTTATTCTGATTTTGTGTCAGTTATCTTCGGTATGTTTCTTGGTTTCTTGGTTCATGAAGTTGAATCCTAAATCTTACATTTTAATAGGCATTCAAAAACTTTACTCAAATATTGTTTCCAACTCAAAAGACTTTTAACAGCCAATATCTGTTTTCTAACTCTGATAATCTCATTGAGCGCTCAGTATGCTAACTCACCTCTTTCTGTGTTTCTCTTCCTCTGAAAGGTATTCTCACGGTTTTTCTCACTTCACTTCTCATCCTTTTCTTCACCCCACTCCATCTCAGTCTCCTTCTCTCCTTTTATGAAAAAAGGTATCACCTCTTCTCAAGGATGTCCTGGATTTGCAGCTACGCTATCACCATGGGGACTGTTACCAGGGAGATAATGAGCGAGAGCGATACAGAGCGACCAACGGTTGATGTGGAGGTGGCAGCGAAGGGGTGACTCCAGTTTGATGTGGCCTTCTTTGGCTCAGTGGGACATCAGTGTTGAATAATTACAGAGAAACAAACAGTGTATGAACTGGTATAAAGATGATCTAATGAAAATAAGAGAAAGAAATCAGGGGGCGTTCCTGTTAAACAAAGGTAATAACAAAGGGAATGGCAGGTGGATAATAGTGCCTGATGTATATTTTAAAGGCTATGCAGTTAGTGGCTCAAAGATGTGAAGAGACAGAAAGATGAGACCGGCTGAGGAAGGGAGGAAAACTGTGGCAGAGATGACTCAGGGAATAGAGTGAGGATGCTATGATAAGAGGAGAAATGATGAAAAGGAAATGAGAGATACAAAAACTGAGGGGGGTATAAGTCTGTGGTGGTAGAGAGGAGAGAAGAAATACTGCTGTAGGTGTGTAACAACAATAAGGTTGTTACATACAGCGCACACACAGTCCTTCACACAGAGCGATGGCAGAGATTTTATTTTATTTTACTCTACCCTGTCAGCAAAGAGAAAGAGACTTTAATTTTTAAAGAAAAGTTTGTTTAGGAAGGTTTGAACATACAGCTGCTTAGATGATAGCTACATCTCTAAAGATGACTTCTAAACGTGTTGTTAAGTCTAATGTGTAATAACTGATAATAGTGAAAGAAAAACTAATATCTCTTTTATGAACATATTAATATGGAAATGTAGAACCTTCATTATTGAGTAATTGAATCTGATAGGCAAGTTAATGCAATATTACTTCATGCACTGCAGCCGGGTGTTGCTTCAAGGTGACAGCAGGAGAGACTTGCTCAGTACTTAGAAAATTTTGTCTCCCCATGGCTCACTTAAACCCTCAGTGCATCATTTTTAGCTTCTGATTGCTGTGATGTGTTCATACTGCAGGTGTCAATAAAGTTGAGGGAACCTTAGCATCTAAGTACTCTGGCAGGTACTACAGAGGATAAACAAGCATCAACAGAGTAATGTTTGCAACTGATGGGTGATTTCAAATATTTCCACCAAACACAAACTGTTTATGTGCAGTTTGGACTGCAATGTGTCTGCAAGCTAAGCATGCAGGGGCTGTACTGCACACACACACACACACACACACACACACACACACACACACACACACAC
>NW_005187402.1:1169917-1172341 GCF_000239375.1 Pundamilia nyererei | reverse complement strand
AAAAAACCAAGAAACAAAAGAAAAGGAATATTTCTTGTCTGTCAGCTGTGATTTGTACTAGTAACACCAACAAATACTAAGACAAACCTACAGAATATGAAAATAAGTAATGGCAGATAAAAGCTAGAAGTGGTTGTAAAGATAGGGAGGCTACAGAGGATGGGATTTAAAGAGTAGCGTGTATCTGTGAAAGAAGATGAGATGATAGAAGGAGGATGGAAAATGAATGAAAGAGTGTAACGGTGAGCATATTAGTTTTGAATCATTTAACAGCATATATTCTCAGCATGGCTCCCACTTGATTTGACAGACGGTTATGTCAGCGCCACAGATAAGAAGTGCGATGATAACGCCAATGAGAATGATTAGTTGTTGAAGAGGGACATGAACGGAGAATAACAGTGATGGTAGCGTAGCAGAAAATAGAAGTTATGAGATAAAAGAGAGACTGTGAGGAGGAAAAGAGTGACGAGGATCATGGCAGAAAGTAACAGAAAGGGAGAAGAAAAAGACTGAAGAGTGGGACGAGCAAGGTAATCGAAGAGAGAGAGAAACGCCGCTGTGTGCCTCAGCTGAGACGCACACACTGTAAAACTGAACTAAGTCAAAACTAAACTATACAAAATATATTTGCAGGTTTTTAACAACATTCTTCAGACAATTTTTGATTTGTTTTTCTGTGTACTTCACCAAATACCTCTAAAAACGAGCATTTCCCATATACGTTACAACTTTTCGCTCCTTTAAGCTGTCATTAGGTTCTGTATGTGCCAGTGATTACGTTGATCCAGACTGAACTACAGGGTTCATGATAGTCCAAATTTGACCTTTTACCTTAATACAAAGTGCAGTGTATTTGTTTTTAAAGAAACGAATGTTTTTAAAGTAACCAACAGAACAGAGTCTCCAGGGATTTCTAACAGACATCTTGAAGATTTCTTGACATCTCTTGTTAGGAGCAAAAAGAAAAACTAAATAGAACCAAGACAAAGTGAAACACCTTCTAACAAAAACATGTATGCAATCCTAGAACAAGTATGAACTTGCAGAAGTAAGAAAAGAGTGTTTTTAACCCTTTTTTCGCCTGATACTACATTACTCTATTAATACTTTGAATTCTCAGAGAACTGTCAATATCTCAAGTAACTGTAGTTTATAGTTTAGCTGCTCATCCTTTTGTTACCTGTTGAAGTTCAGGGTCTAGCTGCTGGATGAGGTCTGTATTCACTCAGTCCCTCAGCTTCTTCTGTCTATGAAGGTGATTGTAAAGAGCCAAAGTTGTGTTTGCAGCATTATGTGGTTGTTTCTGTCCTGGGCACAGTTTGCAGTTTACCTTCAGGTAAATCCTTTTATTGTAAAAATGCAAGTAGTTTTTAGACTCTTTCTTCTTTAGGCCATCCACTTTAATTGAGACTGTAAAAGAATACACTTTTGTAAACACATGATTTAAAGGTACATAATAAAAGATAACTCTTGAAATAGAATATCCTTTTGAAACCAAATATATGGGTGAAAAAAGGTTACATTTATCTAGACTTGGCCTCGTGCTTGTGCACCTTAGAAGAAAATGACATTGTGCCCCAGATCTAAACTCTACTTTTAAAATGTAATAACTGTGTAATAACAGTCATGAATCACACCAGAGTGGATACAAGAACACATAGTAGCACAGTGTTCTGATTCAGTGCTGGAACGTCTTTCAAATGTTTGTTGGCCTTGTGATGGAGCTTTCATATAATCAGGTTATGTGCAGTCAGGACAATCCTGAAAATTACTGTGATGTATTAAAGTAACTGGCAATATGTGCAAATGGTTGAGGGAAAACTGCCTACATAAGAATGACATGTAATGTACATTATCACTAGCAATAAAAAATGCTGAATATTTATGTTGAATATGTTCAAGACTAAAACATAATAAATAAAATCTCAGGCACACAAAGAAAAAAATCCTCCTCTAACTGTAGCTGCTGCTCATCCAGCAGCCTGTCCATGCTGCAGAGGCCGGAGCCAGAACTTGAAGCTGTTTCCTCCACAAATGAGTCCTCTCGTTCATCTTAAACTCTGCCAGGCCAAATCAGAGTGTAGTGCAGCTTTACACCCACACCTGAACCTGTACAAACACCCACATCCACCTTAACCTGCACACGGAGGCTTCTCTTCTTTGGTTAACCTTAGTTTTTTATGTTGTACCTGTACACATTTTTCTGGTAACATGAATGTGACTTTGTTATGTTGTTGTTATGTTTTTCATTCTGGTCAAATATTTATAGAAACCACTTGTTTATCAGACATGAACTTTTTGTGTTAATTGTATTGGACTACTATGTGTTATATTGACAAGATTATTTTATGGTAAGCTTATTTTGTTTTATAACAAATTTCTAATATATAATATATAATCTAATATATAATTGAGTGTTCA
>NW_005187402.1:1168194-1169311 GCF_000239375.1 Pundamilia nyererei | reverse complement strand
GTTTCACTATGTACTGCAACTTTACCAGTGCTGGCTTAAAAGAAAGGATGGTACATATTCAAAGAAGTAAACATGTTGTTCCCACATCATAACTGGAAAACTGTTCAATCGTACAGTCTGGTCCTGAAAACCTGGGCCTTCTTTGAAAGGCTGTTCTGTTTGAGCTCCATAATCAGTTTCTATAATACCTCGAAGGTATACTTTTCCAGTGGGTAGGTCAGGTTCAAAGTGTACATTATTCCAAACATCATTGCAGGTGCTAGGGTATAGTTATCCAAATCCTGCCAGACTCTCTGGCCTTCAAGGACTATCCCGATGTCCTCAGGGCTGTCATTGGCATCTCTTGACTTTATGATGTAAATTCCCATGGTTGTTTCCTTATTAGATCGTTGGATAATGGCTTCATCTGTGGCCTAGAAAATGCAGAATTCCAAAATTTAATCAAACAGAACACTGGTCAAAGAACATTATACGAAATCTTATTTTAATCTGTGTCACTATTCCAAAAAATGTTAACATTAACACATTAGGTGAACAAAAATGGATTCATTGCAGCATGTGATTTGAGTCCTCAGAATGCTTAAAAAGGTAATGCATTTCTGAAGTGAAATCTCCATGCAAAGAAGCAGAATACTGTCAGAGCACAGAGAGGTGTTCAACTATGAACTCCACACATAGCTCTAATGCAGGTAAAAGAAAAAAAAAACGCATCCATGGTAAATTGTGAAAATCCCAGGTGATTTTCAACATACTCCTGGCATAGAGTGACAAGCAGCATTTTGTTAAAATTATTATTTTCCCTAAAGTGTATACACAAATAAAAATTTTTCTTACCTGGGCCGTGGGCTCCAGAATGTTCTGAAGTCTTCTTCCTATTTGTCCTCCTCGCCTTTTGAAGACCTTTATTAGTTTGTCAGATAGCACATCTATCTGCGAGAGTAATCTGGACTGCAGTGGTAATGCGCTTAAACTCTGCATTTATCTAAAAAGAGAAGTTGTCACATAAAAATGCTGTCAAAATCTCAAATCTCACAAGGTTACATCCACACAAAGTTGTTATTTTTTGTCATATTACTATTTATTAGCTATGGGTCCCATGTTGCTGAGCAGTTCCATA
>NW_005187402.1:1133656-1166260 GCF_000239375.1 Pundamilia nyererei | reverse complement strand
TTAGCAGTTCTCCCGTTAACAGGAGAACTGCTAACGGGAGACTTTATCAGAACACATGGGGAACAGAGGGTGGGCAGGATACAGTGAAACAAGGAATAAATGTGAACTATAGCTTTAACCATAAAGAAAACTAAAGCTAGGAAAACCTCTCGACTCCAGCGTCTCTAAAAACAGTAGCGAGCTCGTCAGTGTCATCACCACCACCTGTCCACTCACCTGTCTGGCACCACCCCTTGAGCTCAGTGCGGCATCCCTCCCCTGCAGCTGAGCCCCGCCACATAACCCTGACTGAAGCTGCGGCTACATCCAGCCGAACCTACTTCTTCTCCCCCAAGCGGGAGAGAAAACTGCGCCCCCGGCCTGTGGATCTCCTGAAATTTACAGGGCTGTAAAGCCAGATACCACCGGGTGATCCGGGTGTTTGCATCTTTCATGCAGTGGAGCCATTGCAGCGGGGTGTGGTCTGAGCAGCTGAGCCATGGACCACACCTCCGACTGCTTATATAAAGGACGGAAAAGTCAAAACTCAACAAACCCAGGAAAAGCAAGGCCTCATCCTTTTTTATATCGCTGATTATATTCATACTGTATGCAGTCTGTAAAAACTTCCCTATTCTGGGATTCTGTATAGAAATGTTTAGATTAGATGTGTGGAAATGTTCCTAAATATTGATTAAAAAACAAACTAAAATAATAAAGCAGAGTGGATGATCTGAGTCTACAAAACAGGACCTACATTGGAGTTCTGTCCCTCTTAGTTTATATGGCACTTTGATGATGGATATTCCAAACAAATGTTTAATTAAATTAGTACAAACCGTCTGAGATCCAGTAAGCTTTTGCTTTCTTGAGGCTTTGAGCCACAAGGATGTTTGTGTTTAATAATCCAGCCTTTCTCACAAGATGTTACATTTGACTAAAATAGAACCTGGTGCCAAGTGTTACTTCCTGTGCCTTGATTGCCATGTAGTTGATGGACCCCGCTCTGTGCCGTCACATCCCAGAGTTATAATGTCCTCAGTAATAAAATAGAGCAGCAGGGAAGGTTAAAGTTAAGACTTTAAACTGAACAGGGAAATTAAGGTGGTTCCCTGATGACATGGTTTTATTTCAGATTTTCATTACCTCAACAAGGCACGCCCTGAGGTCAAATACATTTCAGCAGCTCATATTTGCCACATGTGCAGTCAGTGTCACCTGTGATATCAGTATCCTGCAATATGTTACACCAGGCTTCCATATGTGCCATGTTTTTAAAAAAAGTTCAAGACTATTTTCTTTTATCTTGAGTCATTTTCTCTGAGTCAGGGTTTAGCCTGAAGGGCTAACAAACACTTAAGGTTTCCATGCTCCGGCTGTCAGATTTCAAACAGTCCTGCTCAGATGAGCTCATTAAGACTGCGACATTTCTGTTTTATTCTTTATAGGGTGTCACATTTCAGGCAACTGAGCCGAATTTTCTCCAGGGAAGGCGACTTACAGATACAATTGGAGTTTATCAAAATTTGCTCCCTGAGGGTTTTTTTTGAAAAAGTTCCCTTTGTGCAGGTGGACATATCAAATTCAATAATGCTCAGCAAAAGTGTGCAATAATCATCTGACTGTGCTTGTGTCTCTCTGCAATGTGTTGCTCTCAGAAAAAGAGAAAAAAAGGCAGAAAGTGTCGAAACTGCTAACTCTGAGATTGTGCCTCAGCTATTCTGACATTGAGTGGAGTCATTTAATTTCCATATCAAAGGGACTTCAGGAAAATCAGAAAAACCTGCAAAAGCCGAGAGGCAGTGCTCTATTGCTCACAACCAAGCATCTGAAGAAAGAGAGGGGGGTGGGGGTGGCGAGAGAGTGGCAAAGCGTGATTAGAGAAGCTGGCAAAGCAACAAGGGGGGAGACAGACAGACGAGCAGGAAAATGAAGCGTTTTCTGTCTCATATCTAAAACGTGTCTCATCCTCACAAAAGTTGGTTTCTCTGGTAAAAAAAGGGGGGGGGGGGGGGGGGGGGGCGTCGGGTGAATTAACCACAGGGAAGTGGGGTCTCCAGAAGGCACGGGGGGGTAACAGGAATTCTTGCTCATTTTGGTGAATAACAGGGGAATATTGTCCATGTCACTTCCCTGTGGTCCTGACTGCTCTGTGAAGAAAAGTGGGCTAATCCCAACGCTGTTGCCAAATCAACCACCTCAGAGGTTTTGACATTAAACACTCTGGTATTATAACTGCAGCACATTAGTGCATTCACAGATATGCATGGTGGTGTTTTATTTTTTTAGCCTCTGTCACTAAATACATCGCGGCATTATAAATGATTCAAAAGCTAAACAGGCTGTCCTTGTGTAGCTGCAGGGAATGAGCCTTCAATGTATCATTTTAGATGTTCAATCAATAATCCTTTAATGTTGACCTTGTGTCAAAATGTAATAACTGGATAGTTTCCAGATAAATTCATGAAAGAACGTGTTTTTAAAGAGTGGTGTTTATATGGGCGGTTAATACAAACCTCACAGAGCAGAACACTCGTTCGTTCACACTGTGCCAGTTCACACTGTGCCAGTTCACACTCCTGTTACAGTCACTCATTTATTTTTAATTTGACAGTGACTGTTGGCAGTGTCATATGTTTGGAGCAAGTTTAAATTCATAAATGAATTTATGACTGAATTCATTTCATTAAGTGCTTTTAAATCTAAACTACGAATCCTTGAGGCCATAACATGCAACTGTTTCAATTAGACTAATTGTCATTTTAACCGATTTTTTATATTTATGTGAATTTTATTGAAATTTACTGAATTTAATTTTATTTAATTTTATTTTTTTTGCATGTGTGTTGTTGCTGCCTGTGTTTAACCGAGTAATTTCTGTAACTGTGAGACACTTGCTGCTGCCTGTCTTGACGAGGTCCCCCTTGGAAAAGAGGTTTTTAATCTCAGTGGGATCTTCCTGGTTAAATAAAGGTTAAAAAAAAGATGATTTTTGAAGATTTCCTGCTTTATTGAATTGTACTTTAATGTAATGTTCAAACTCACTGCACAGAATCAGCCATTCACCAACAGCTATGTGCAAACACCTAGAGGTGTTCTGGTGTTTTGCAGCCAGACTTTCATTGTGAAAACAATCTAAACCCTAATCCTTAAAATATCTGAACCAAATGCAAAAAGAAACTTACATACTAATTTTGCCTGTTTATAGCATCAACCACATGTTGATGTTTTGCAATCATTTTTAACTGGCCTCAACACCATATTCACAAGTCCTGTAGAAGTCCTGCAGTTTCCAGTCTTGCAGTGTACGAGTGTCATTCTTACACATGAAGGCTTTTGGGGGAAGATTTGACTCTCCTTGTAAACTTGTATAAATACTAGAACTGATCCAGAAAGACTGTGAAAATATCCAAATGCATTCCTGTCATTGTCTGTTTCCTTTTATTGTCTAAATGAGAAGAGATTTTAAAGTGCAGAGGTCAGTCCAGCTCACACTCCAGTACAGAGTCTGGTGGGTCCGACTGTCACATTGCTGTGACTTTACTACATGATGCAAAGTGGGTTCATCTGTGCACTGTAAAGAGTCACATGACACTTTGACTCGAGTTTAGCAGACGGGTGAAATCTCGGTGTTGGTCCAACTTTCAGAGAGATTTTGGAGTAAAGGTTGCCCAACAGCGACAATGAGATCGATTTTACTCGTAATAATTAAAGTCGTGGATGTGTCACTTTGATATCAGAAGCTGGGCTGTATGAAGTAGCTGCTTCATTCGTCCCTGTTGTCAAATCTCCATGTTAAAGAAAGGCGATGTCAGCACTTGAGAAACAGCTGATCGTATTCACAGACGCATTAATGTTCATGCTCCATTGGAGAGACTCTGGGGGGTATTCCTGCTGCCACATTTAGCTGGGTTTACCCCCGTGTGATGGCTAATTCTACAAGAGTAACTGACAGTCCAGTGTGTGACTTGTAAAACGTAAACGTATGTGTCAGTGCTGTCAGAAGGAGCCATGATGAACACTTTTGACATTCACACGTTTTAAGTAAGATAGTCAATTATCTTCCCAAGTGCAGGCCAAGGAATGTGCCGAGGCTTAAACACACAGTAATTGTGTAAAGTTCTAAAATGTAGTACTACAAATCACCACAGGCAATATTCTCCCAGTGACACTTACTGAAAAGGTCATGTGAAATGTCACTGTAGGGGCAGCTGCAGCTTGAGGCCATAGTCTCACATTGGAAGCATTTTCAAAAAGATCTTTTTTCTTTTTTTGAGTGTTGTCATTGCCTGTGTGCATCCCCTCTAAAAGATACCTCCATAGTCTTTGTGTGAGCTTGTATGTGAGGAGAAGGATTTAAAATTAGATTCTGGATTTAACAGGAAGCTAATGAAGAGGAGCCAAACTAGGAGCAATACGATTGTCTAGACTCTATCAGCACGCTAGCATTTTGGATCAACTGAAAGCTTTTCAGGGAGCTTTTAAAAGAACCCAATAATAATGATGTAAAGTATGAACTAATTTTTCAGCTTCACTCTGAAAAAGGATGTTTCTAATTTTAGACATATTGTACATATTGCAATAAATCAGTCTTATATATTTGCTTAATGAAGGACATATTATGGTCAAAAACAGTGTTACTGGAGACCAGGGTATACACTCTGTTGCCAATACTTTTATGGCCGAGTACGATGATCTCAGTTTTATCTAAATTTAGAAGCAGGAAATTACAGGTCATCTGCATTTTTGGTCTTTAAAATAGTCCTGCAGTTTAACTAACTAGTCTGTGTCATCTGGCCTATTGGATAGATAAAGTTGGATATCATCTGCATAGCAATCTAAAGTACAATAATAATAATGTATACTTTATTAATACCATAGGAAACTGCTTAGTCCTCTGCATTAACCCATTCACTCAGTGAAGCAGTGTGTAGAAACAGTACCTCAACCACTGACTGTCCAATCACTGACTGTCCAATCATGGGGCGAACACTCTACCTGCTGAGCTACCCCTCCTCTAAAAGATTCAAACGCACACCACCCACTCCAAGAACAGCTGCTTACCTCAGTGTGTGCTAGTATGTTATGCCTTCTGATGATACTGCCTAAGGGAAGCATGTATAATGTAAACAGAACCACCCTGTGGAACTCCATAATTCACCTTAGTGTGCTGACATTTTTGAGTATTTGTGAGTGCACGAAGAAATGACAAGATCACAACTACAGCTCAGCCACGTTCTCTCCTGTAAAATCTGAAGTCTGGAAGAATATACTGATCAGTCAAGTGAAGGACCTTTTTTATTCTTTCTTTTGGTTGTGGCTTCAGAAATGTAGTGACACCTGCACCGAATGAAACAGGACGTATAATCACCAGCTACAAAATGAATCAGTAATTAGTAATAACACTGTTGATCATGTTTTCATTCAGGTCAGGTTCTCAGCTAATTCTCATCATACCTGTACGGTAAAGATGTGTTATTAGTTGCTTTAGAGCTGCACAAACAAAAAAT
Source organism: Pundamilia nyererei (assembly GCF_000239375.1). Taxonomy (NCBI): domain Eukaryota; kingdom Metazoa; phylum Chordata; class Actinopteri; order Cichliformes; family Cichlidae; genus Pundamilia; species Pundamilia nyererei. Next base: position 1,160,771 of record NW_005187402.1, on the reverse strand, counting down.
CAGTCTGGGGTTCCTCAAGGGTCAGTTCTTGGTACATTACTCTTTAACCTTTACGTGCTCCTACTTAGTGCCATCATAAAGAATCATAATATAACCATGTAATCGTTCATATGCAAACACAGAGCTTGGTCCAAAAAGTTAAGGACAGAAAATCTGCTCAAATTTATCATCCCTGTCTCTGAAATGCAGTGTCAGAAACCGTGACAGTTTTGATAATCACATTAAAAAAGGTCAATAGCACTGATTTGTATCACTTCAATGGTCAATGGTAACTTTATTGTGCCCAATGGGACATTGATTTGCAGAATGTCCATAGAGACATATGAAAAAAACACACAAACAAACACAAGACATACACACATAAAATAAAAAATAAGCCCTGAGAAAACAATCTAAATTTTATCATCAACAAAAGTGCAGTGTGCAATGGCAACAACAGTTATGGTTTAGTGTTATTAACCATGATAATAGCAGTAGGTGTTCATTGTCTTCACTGCAGGCACTTTATAACGACAACCTGATGGAAGCAGTTGAAAATCATTAAAGAGAGGATGAACTGAACAAAACAGGACAGAGGTCGCCTTCCTCAGCACCTGCCTGTTATAAAAGTCCACGAGCTGGACCTGAGATCTCCCTGAAATCTGACCAGCCACTATAACCAGGTTACTAAGTCTGGTCTTATTATTCAGGGACATATTACCACACCAGGCAATGATACAGAAGGTTAAAACAGATTCAATAAAACTTTTGTAAAAAAAGAGTCATTTCAGATGAAAAATTAAAACCTCTCAACCTCCTTAAACAGTCTTTGTTGAACCTTTTTCACTGTAGCAGCACGATGAGACTCAAAGGACAGAGTCTTATCAAGAACAACCCCAAATACTTGATCTTATGTAATACTTATGTAAATATATGAAGCTCAGATTGCCTTTTTTTATTTTCTTGTTTGCTTGTTCATTTTTCTTCTTCCAGGGATTGGTGCTGTATTCCATACTGTGTGTCCCTCTGTGGTGCTGCTAAGTTACTAACACTTTGCGACATGACTGCTGCTTGTAGCTCCCCAGAGAAAGTGATTTTGTAAATATATGATGCACCGCTTGGAAACAGAGTGCACGGTCAGCATTATTCCCAGAATAAAATCAAGATCTAAATAATGCATTTACTTTAATAAAAAAAGAGCAAAAAATTGAATTCACAATAATAAAAACTGGGCAAATCCATCAACAGAGACCTGCAATTTGACTTCAAAGATGCAAGATATCAATACTATCACACTGTGTCAGTATTAAAGTGCAGAGAAATATTGCTTTAATGGAAAACAAATGAAGCAGCGCCGGGCAGGTACTTTTGATTGGGTCGGATAAACTTCTCTGGATTGTCTGGGGAGTGTTGCAACAGCTGGCTGATGAAAACAAGGCTAATCTTATCAAGAAGTTGGTCGAACATTGGTTTCATTAAACTCTGGAAGGCTGAATCAGAGAAAAATATACTTTGTGTTGATTAACCTGTGCAATAAGCCTGTGATCAGCTGGTATCAAATCAATGCAGTTCTCAGTGTTTCGAGCAGAATCGTACTGCCACAGAGACTTTAAAGTGCAGATGTGGACAAGAGTCAGTAAAAGCAATCCTGTTCATTGCTGTTGTTTTCATCCACAACATCTTTTTAAATTTAGCTGGCGAATCTTGTCCTGACATTGTGTTTAGAGCCCGAGGCTTTCAACTAAACACAGAGCAAATGTATCAGCAAAGCCCAAACCGTGGCATTTCCCAGTACGCTAATGAGAAACAGGTTATTTCTACACAATATAGTGTGTGTATAACGAGACACTGTGGCAGACTTGCTGGTGGAAAAATGATTACATTGCACAATGAGAGTTTCTTATTACGCATAGCCCCTGGTGAAACAACTCATATTTTCTGTTAACCTATGCAGTAGAAAGGCTTTCACAGAATGTGTCAGGATCTTCATGGAAATGCTTTCCCTTGGTTACAAACATGAATGACCTTTGGAGTTCTCTTTGTGGAAAGCATGGAATCAAATCATGTCCAATTTGACAGGGGGAATGGGTTTGCCTTGTTCCCGCTCGTCGGTTTTATTACTTCAAACTTTTCTGCCATCTGCGATCGTGCATCTTGCAGGGTCTGCCTGTGCTTGGATCTTGTTCTCAGTTGATTAAAATGGCGAATGCTGGAGATCAGAGCTGGATTTTTCTTTCCAACTTGGCTGAAAGTAGTTGGATTTTTAAAGTTCAGCCTCAGACATGCAGACACTTACAACCCACACACTGTCTGTCTCTCATCAAGATGGTGTGAAGATGTTCAAACAGTGGAGCATATTACAGGAAAGAGCCCTGTCTGGGAATTAAGGGAAGAGCTGTTTCCAGTGTAACCAGTCAAACACATATCTATCAGTCAGGGAGCAACATGTCTGTTAGGTTGTTGTAGGTCAAACTTGACCTCTTTTCAAGTTTGAATATCAGCTTAAAAGGGGACCTGTTACGCTCATTTCATGCTCCTGATGTCTATTTTCAGACTCGACTGGAGGAGCTTTGCATGACTCACCATTTAAAATAATCCTTATTTATCTCAAACCGGAATTGGTTCAAATGAAACTGGAGCTGAAGCAACAGAATCTGAGATCCAGAACTCACAATCATCTTATGAGGTGATGAACTACATGATAGACAAAGCTCTACAATCAATTTATTATTTCTTTTAAAACAATGAGTCTGAGATAGTTTAGGGTTAAATATACTACGCTGATATCTTTTCTTTAGATTGCGACAACTTTGAATTCAGTATATTTATTTATTTTTTTTATATAGCGCTAATCACAACTCAAGACACTCACAATATAAAGAGAAAACCCAAACGACCAGATAATGGGCAAGAACGTGACGACAGTAGGAAGAAAAAACTCCCTTTTAACAGGAAGAAACTTCTGGCAGAACCAGGCTCATTTTGACAGTAAGTCAGCTGGAGACATAAAGACCTGAGTCTAAAGCGCCACATTAAGCTTCCTCAGTTGTAGAAAACCTTTTCAACTTTTATGCAAAGCTTCTTCAGATGTCTCGCGATATCCTGGCATGTTGTGGAAAGGGTTATCAATTAATTCAAAAAGAGCTGGAACTATAAATCAAAGGTGGGAGAAAACAGCCTTGGGCCAGGTGTTACAATAAAGTCTAAATTGTTTTTCGGGGTAAGGTTGGAGCTGTAGTTTCACTTCCCAATTGAAAAAGCTTCAGGGTATTCCACAAAAGGCAGTCGATATCAGTGTTTTCTCAAACCTGGAGACATTTTGAAAGCTTTTCTCTCTCTTTTTTATGACAAACAGTCTCTTGCTCTCATGTCTACCTCTTCTTACACCCGTCACCTCTTCCTCTCCTGTGATTGCCTTAAAAATAGTGTCGAGATATTGAGTCAAATCAAAGACGAAATGGATTTACTTATCTTCATTCTCAGCCTCTCTCTTCTGTCCTCATCACTCACTTTTTTTCCTTTGTATCTTTGCTCTGTAATTCACTCTTTCATTATTTTTTCTCACATTCACAAGTACTCTCGTTTTCTCTATCTCCCACTTTCTTCGAGTTTTTTCTTCTTTAAATCTCTTCTTTTTCTTAGCGCTTGCTCTCTGCTCTCCCCCTTTCTTCCCCTTCCCTGTGGATCTAGTTTAAACCAGGCTATACAAAAAGAAGAGAGCATGTCTTTAAACAGACTACCTCTTCTTTTGAAAAGAAGAGGTAGTCTTCTGAAAAAAGAGCGTTTTCTCTTTGTTACAGATGAGCATGACTCTTCCACTGATATTATTCTGCTTCCCAGCCCCTCCTAAGCTGTCTTCTTCGGGAAGATGAAAAGACAAAGTAAAGTGGAGCAAAAGATATCCGGCTGAGCTACACTTAAAAGGACCTATTTGTTGAAAATCCTGTGATCAAATTATTGAAGTGCATACATCTTCCTGTGGATTTAGAGAACCTCGTCTCTGTTTAGTTGTTGCAGATAATTTAAAAAGTATCCCACTGAATATAAACATTAAACATAATTAAAGTTATGAGAAACTTGCTGTTAAAACACATGTTCACCTCTTCTTTAGGACTTTGTAGTCTCGAATTATTAGGGACTGTTTGTTTGATGGATACTAATAATAAGTCGCAGAAAGTCTTCCTCCATTTTTCTTTTAAATTGTTAACTTTTCATCTGTGTGTCCTCAATATTGTTACGACCCGTCTAGGGCCAGGCAATAACATGAGTGAGACACTCGCTTCCCCCCAAGACCCAAGCAGCCACAGGAAACAAATCCGTTCGTTATAATGTGATTTATTTACAATGTGGAAGAAAGGAAGAACAAAACGGGAGTGTCAACACTTCAGGGTGAGCCAAGGCCAAAACAATAAACAAAACAAATCTACACAAATCCCGCACCCCTGACCTTACCAAAACAAAGTCAAAAATAAAGACAGAGTCTGACCTCCTTAACCAATTCAAAACAGGAGAAAACGGGTGATCAAAAGAAACGGCAGCTCACCCCTACCCACTCCACTTCCACAACTTTTAAGCCGCACTGCAGCCAGCGGCTGCCACAGGAACACTGCTGGGTCATGAGGAGAAACACGAGGACCTCTCCTGCCGTAGCGCTCCAGTCTCCTTTTAATGGGCGGGTCCTCCAGCTGGAACCAGTCACGTCGGGGCGGTGTATCCACGCACCAATCGGAGCAAGGCCCTGGCACAGCTGAATTAACATAAAAAGATATATCACCAGCACAAGACAAACACATGAACATGCAATTTCGTAACAATATTAACAAGTCTACATTTGTTGTGGTGTGTAAGGGTGGGTGGGGACTGACGTCAATCACAGGAACTTATCATTTTCACACTGTCTTTTGTGTGATTTGTTCTCTGTTTTGAAATGTTTTACTATTTAAACTCCCCCTGACACATGTCCCTCACTGCCTGAAATTAGCAACAATAGCCTCAGACCCCAAGTCCACCACCATCAGTGGCCTCAGTGACTACAGACCCATCACACTGGCACCAAGGGTTGCAAAGTGCTGTGAGAAGCTGGTCCTAAAGCACATAAAGGACTGCGTCCCACCCAGCTTCGACCCCCACCAGTTTGCCTATCCACAGAGGATGCAGTTTCCACCACCCTCCACTCTGCTCTGCATCACCTGGAGAATCCTGGGACTTCAGTAAGGATGCTCTTCATTGATTTCAGGTTGGCTTTTAATACCAGCATCCCAGACATCCTTATAGACAAGCTGGTAAACTTGGACTCCCCCCACATGTGCATGGATCAAAAACTTTCTCACAGACCGTTCACAATCAGTCAAGGTTGGCAACCAGAGATCATCCACCCTGTCACTCAGCACCCCTACCCCTGCAACATCATCATCAAATTTGCAGATGACAGCACTCTGATGGGGCTCATATCCAACGATGACGACACCGCCTACAGAGATGAGGTTACAGAGACTGTCAGAATGGTGTACCTACAATAACCTCACCCTAAACACCCAGAAAACAAAGGAAGTGGTCATGGACTTCCACAAGACAAGAACTGATCCCCCCTCCCCTCTCTATAAAAGGTGACTATGTGGCGAGGGTCCCTCCTCGGTACTCACATTTCTGAGGAAGTATCTTGGACCACAAACACATGAGCCCTGGTGAATAAAGCCCCAGCAGCGCCTCCATTTCCTGTGGATGGAACAGGCTGCAGACTGACCTCCTAGTGTTCTTCTATCGAGCAACAATCGAGAGTGTGCTGGTGCTCGCCATCCCTGGTGAGAGATAAGAACAGACTCCAGAGGGTCATCAGAACTGCAGAGAAGGTGACCGGCTGTCCACTCTCCTCCCTGGACTCCATTGCCAGCTGTAGATGTCTCTCCAGAGCCGGAGCAATTATAAAAGGCCGCCTCCATCCTAACCACCACCTATTCAACATCCTGCCCTCTGGAAAAAGTTTCAGATCCATCAGGTTTAAAACCAACAGACTGAAGATCAGCTTCTACCCGTGGGCTGTCAGAACTCTTAATGCAAACTGAGAGTTTCTTACAATCATTCTGTTGCTGCTACTTGCTATTTATTATTATTATTACTATTTTTTGTGCATGTGTTTCTTTTTGTTTCCGGACAGTATTCTGCCCTTCCTGTGCAATATTTCGGCACAATTTCCTGAACGACCATATCCACCCTTATTCATTATTTATTATATTTTATTATGACACCTACATCATGTATGGTCTACATAGTGTTCTTATAATTTTTGTTCTTCCTTCTTGTATATTGTTTTCTTTAGTTTCACACCTTTGTGGTCTTGCTTCCAAATTTCAGTGTGCAAGCAACTGTACATTGACAATAAAAAGTTCTAAGTTTATTTGGTTTGCCTTGGGCACCACAACTCATTTAGAATTGAGAAATATAAATACTTGCTTAGGTTTAAAAACAAAAACCACCCAGTCACTCTAGGTTTTTCAGTTGAAGCTTATATCAATATTATTAGGTCACAGGCAGTATATCATGCCTGTTGTCACCCTTGTGCATGAGAAAGAAGAAACACTGCAAGAATTAAGTTTGCTGATTCTCTGATCACCAACCAATCACAGCAGATGGCCCCGCCCCTCCCTGCGCCTGGTTCTGCCGGAGGTTTCTTCCTGTTAAAAGGGAGTTTTTCCTTCCCACTGTCACCAAAGTGCTTGCTCATAGGGGGTCATATGATTGTTGGGTTTTTCTCTGTATGTATTATTATATGATCTACTGTACAATATAAAGCGCCTTGGGGTGACTGTTGTTGTGATTTGGCGCTGTATAAATAAAATTGAATTGAATTGAATTGATTTCCACAAGCTTTAACTCGTTGGACAAGTGGTCACCAGTTGTAAACATGGAAAGGGAGAATGTTATACAGGAGTGTGATATGGTCTTTTATCAGCAAATAACTACACTCATCTATCCCAAAACTGCAGTTCAGAGTCAGCTTGTCATGGACCATTTGGTTGACGATACAGTGTAAGTGAGCTAATTTGCAAATTCAGCAGGAGAATTAATTCTCTCAGAATCTTAGAATAGTCTCTAATTGTTATGGCAGTTTAATTTTAATAGAGAGAGACAGAATCAACCTAAAAAAGCACATTGCATAAAAGTTATGAATTGATTTGCATGTCATTGTCCTCCTGGCAAGTATTCTGATTCCCACAGATTGGATGTGTGCCCGTGTGTCGCACAGACTACAATAAATCAATCAATTACACATACTCCTGATCTCAGCTCAGAATCAGTTTCTTTCATTTCAGTCTATCCGCCACAGTGGGAAAGACCACAGAGCTGTCAAAGCATGTCACGGACAAGATTGTAGACTTTTACAAATGGGCTACAACATCATCAGCAAGAAGCTTGGTCAGGAGATTATTCTGACATGTTAGAAATATAAAATGACCATCAATTGCCCTCAGACTGGAGCTCCACGCAAGATCTCATTTCAGTCACAATGACATGCAAATCAATATACAACGTATATAAAGTCTTTTTGTTTGTTTGTTTTGTTTGTTTGTTTTGTGGTTGTTGGGGTTTTTTTTAGATTTTGGGTTGATATCCATTCTATTCTTTTGCAAGATGGTGACATCCATAAACACTCTCTGTGCTTTCTTCACTGTGTGTAAACGTGTGGTTGTGGTGTTTTTGCTTGGACCTACAACTGTATGTTTGGTAGAATCTACGTACAGTCACCAGGATCTTCTGAGTTTGGGATTATGCAGTGAAAGGATTATTATGGTGGACTATCACCACTTGCATGGCATTCCAGAGTTCATACATAAAACAAAGGATGCAGGGCTGGTCCACTACCACAGAAAAATGGATAACTATTCAAGCCACTCCTCCCAAGCCTTTTCTTCTCGAGCGCCAGATTCATAGTAAACAAAATCAACAAACTGAGGTTACAGAATGCAGCCAACAAATGTTTCTGTGATTGTTGCATTGTGCTGCAGCCATCCATATCAGATTCTGCTATTGAGTTAGCAGGCCTCATGATGGGAACAGCAACTCCTGTGAGAGCATCTATATAAATGATAGCTGCTGCAAAAATGCAGTGACTGTAGACCGCCACTGTTCTGCGAACTTTGAATATATTGAACGTCTTGTTTTCTAAACTAATAAAGTTGTGAGGATACTCTTGAAGAATACTCTCTGTCTTTAAGTGCTGTATAATATTACACGTCTGTGGTTACATTTTAATGTCCATTGTTTAAAAGGGAAAAAAACAATGACCTACATTTATCTAATAAAAATATAAACCATCCTCAATACCAGTACAATGACCTGGAACAGGATAGAATCCATCAATTGAGTTACAAAGAAGTGTTTGCCTGCTCATTTACTAATCTTTCTACTATAACTGAATTTTTTCTGTGCTTTTCTACGCAATACATTTGCTTCCAATTCAAATAGCATGCCATATTAGCAGATTGTTGGTGTAAGACAGCTACAGTCACCCTGTTTATGGTGTCTTGTTCTGGTATGTTGTTTTCCTTTCCTTTCTGCTTTCTTGTCTTTCATCCTCTTTCTATGTTTTCTTCACCTTGTAAATATATGCCAGCCCAACATTAAAATGACTTCCTGGAGGCTATCTGAATATTCTGTGGGCCTCATAGGAAGCTACAACGCTGTCTCTGTGAGCTACTGATATGCAATTCTCATGCAGATATGAAGCGCAGAGGTAATGAGAGAAAGAGAGAGGGACATAGGAAGAGAGAAGAGGGAAGAAAGAGAGAATCTGCCCTCCATACAAAAATGAATCACCACTTTAAATTTCTGTATGCTATCTTGGTTTTTATGTGCCTTCCTTAGAGGCTCATGAATAATGTGATGGAGTCAATATTCTGCCAAAGTTCTGAAATGCAAAGAAAAGCTGCAAAACAGGACTGAGGGTTATGATTGTAGTCTTTTGAATATCATATTTTTGTAATGAGCAGCCGGCGAGACCTTAGAAGTATCTCAAATTCTGTGCATCCTTAAATATTACAGAGTGAAATGCAAAGAAAACTCTTTTAACAACAACTTTTAACAACTGCTCCAGTGACACAAATGAAGGCCTGTTTTTTAAATGATCAGGCATGTTTAATAACATTTATTTTTTGCGTCTTTAAAAAATTAAAACCTTGGTGAGGAGGAAAATACTATTTTAATGAGGTTTTGTACGGCTTACTGAGCACATGGCAAAACAGGAAGAAACTCAGCCAATACTTAAAACCCTGACAGGTGAGGTAGCTGTTATTTTCAAAGATCTGTCTGTTTGTGAACAATTTTTATTTGATACGTACCATTAATTTAATGATCCTTTAAATGCTATTGGGTTCACCTGGTCATGCAGGAAATACTGAAACATCCTTGTTTCAGTATTTCATTTAATTGCAGGGAATCTGCAGAAAATGTGTTTAAACTGCTCATGGTCATTATCAGCGATGGGTAGTAACTGTAATCAGATTACTTTTTTCAAGTAACGAGTAAAGTAAGGGATTACTATTGCAAAAACTGTAATTAGATTACCGTTACTTTCCCGTAGGAATGCTGCATTACTGCGTTACTAAAACCGTGATTTTTTTTGCAAGAATGTCTCATGACAGTGACGTGAGCCAGTGTGCAGCTCAACAATGGATAATATATCGATTGTGGGAGAGAGTATGAGCATGCAGCGTTTAAAGCGTGGAAGTACTGACCTTACTTTAAGTTTGATTCCATAAAAAGTGACAAAAACATTAGCGTCCGTTGTGTGTGGGAAGAAAACTTCTTTTTACAGCGAAAAAACCCCTAAACTTCCAAGCAAGCAGAGTGTGCTACGACAATGGGAAACTCACAGAGAAACTCGCGGATTCTTCCACTGACCGCTGCGGCACACCTGCACCAGGGTAATCCTCCGCCTACGCCACTCCTGCTTTACAGGTGAAAATAGAGCAAAAGGACCGCTAGTCTTATAGTCTTTGACTTTATTTATTTTTCTGCTGTGTTTTACTTGCATCTGAAAGAGTGAGTGTAAACACTATATATATATATATATAATGTGCTGGAATGTGCAGAAAATAGGTTTAAATATTAAACAAATTTCTTCCAGTCAGTTTTTGCTTGATGCATAAAGTTAAAAGATTAAAACTGATAAAAACAAGTTTTAAAAAGCGACTTTTCAATTTGATTACATTTTGTATGATGGATTATGCAGAACAGGATTATGAAAAATCTATTGCTTTATCACCTATTCAGGTTGTAAATCGTGTTTTTAAAAAGTAACTAAGTAATTAATTACTTTTGAAAATAAGTAATCAGTAAAGTAACAGGATTACTTTTTTGGGGAGGTAATCAGTAATGTCACGGTTCTGGGTCCGTTGGACCCAGTATTTTGAGTTCATTATGTTTTGGTACTTTTGCATCATGGATTTTCCTTTATGTTTCTCTGGTACTTGGTGTTTCAGTTATCTTGGTGTTTTTCTATATTATGATTTATGATCTGATACTGTTGTGATTATGATTATCATTTAGTAGCCTTTGGTCAGTGTCAAGTCTGTCTCTGTCTAGTCTGTGTCTTAGTAAAGTGTGTTTTGTTTCCTGTTTTACTTTGAAGGTTCTTGTTCCTGTCTGATGTTAGTATGTGCAGCTTTGTTCCCCCTGTCTCGTTAGCCCTGATCTCTCCTAGCTGTGTCTCCCTCCTGTTGCCGATTCCCCCGTTACTACACAGCAAAATCTCCAGTGTTAAATTAACACTGGAGAGTGTCTATATGGGTCCACACCTCTGGGTGTTAAATACAACACTGTTGAGTGTTAAATTAACACTTTTGACAGTGTTATATGTTTAAAAGTAACCTAGTCAGTTTTGAAGATTAACAATGGCTAACACTGAGCAGTGCTGATTTTCTAACACTGGAAAATAACTCAAAATGTTAGAAATATTCCAGTGTTAGAAAATCAGCACTGCTCAGTGTTAGCCATTGTTAATCTTCAAAACTGACTAGGTTACAGCCAGCCTACGTACAGCTTTGCAAAATTGTGACAAGGTTACACTGATAGTCATGTACAGGAAAAAGGAAATATCAATTCATGTTTAAGGTGATGCGCTCATTTATGAGCTCAGCTTAGTTTGGCTGGTTTATTTTTTTTTCAGTTATACAAATATTGCCACTGGTGTGTCTCACCTTCGGTGGGGAGCAACCAGTCTCACACTCTTGACTTCATCATATCACCAGATAGGAAATGCTTGTGATGAGTGCCGTGTCTGGCCAGGTTTTCTATCACCAACTTCACTCTATTGTGCTGTTCAAGGGGAAAAATACTTCATGCGGCGGCAGGCTGGAGCATGCAAAAAGAAAGATTAACCTACTATTAAAAAAAAAAAAACTGTAACAGAATGTTGAATATTGACTGTCGTAGCTCACGACTGTTGTGCTGTATTCTGTAAAAGATATTAACTTGAAACAGTTAATGTTTTAACAGTTTGTTTTAATCTGCATGTTGTTTTGTTCACATATTTACTTGGCATAAAAATATTTAAATATAAAAAGCAAGTGATGAAAACTGAATTACTGTTTCTGAATGTGTTTGTCAGCTTTTCTTGTCTGTCATGTTATTTTGAAGATGTCCTCATGTCACCTTTTATATGCAGGGTGCAAAGAATTGTAGAGCTGCTCTCTGACTCAAGTGGGCATTCTTGCAAAATTGAAATTCATGAAGCAACTGAACAAAAGGTGATCACTCAGACCTCTTAGAAACTAAAATAACTTAATGTACGTTTGAAAGTACTGCTTGTTAAAGGATGCCTGTTTGTGCTCTCATGGTTTGTACCTGAAAAATAGCAATCTTAAAACTCAAACCTGTAACAATAGAAAAGGAATCTAAACATTGTTTAACATTGGGTACATTCTTGTTTTTACACTGTACATTTTCCTGGGAATAGGTCTGTCACTCTTAACTGATACATGGAAACAAAAAGCCCTTGGAGTTTTTATCTGAGAGACAAAACAACAACAACCCAGAATCTTCTTGCTGTGTGGCAGCAGTGCCAACAGAAATCACAGGATGAATTCAGAAATGTACGGGGCTATGCTCTCTGCTCAGGCTGAATGATTGAATAATGACCATATGCATATCACCAAGGCAACCAAAAGTTTCTCAAAACAAAGAAATGGGATATTCTACTATGAATTCTGCTGTTTGCAACCCAATAGAACATGTTTTTCAGTCATGGAAGCCAAAACTGAAGGCAGAGTGACCCTCAAACAAGCAACAAGTGAAGCTGGCTACAGTACAGGCCTGCTAAAGCATCTCAAGGGACAAAACAGCATTTGAGGATGTGGATGGATAGAAGTCTGCTGACAGTCATTGACTGCAAAAGATTTTTATCCACATCTGAGGGTGGGAGGATGCGGATGCGTGTCTTTGTACATTTATCTTTGTCTGTCTTTGAGTGGGTTAACATGTGTGTGTGTAACTGTACGGTATAAAGAATGAAGAGTACAGATATCTGTCAATCAAACATTTTGAAATATCTGACTTTTATTGAGCCACTTCAAATGCTCTGACAAGCATAGATCACTGTTTACCTCACAGCTGTCCAAGATGCCCTGTGTGAAGCTCTCTTTCAAGTTGAGCTAATGTCATTAGAGTCAGTCTGTTGCTAATGAATTCTCATGATGTGTGAATGTTTATCACAGGAGAAGAGTGTTTACTCTAGTCTGAATTGTGGTTCTGAATGCTAGTTTATAACCAGCTCTCTTTGTTGTTGTTGTTACTTGGAGAGTTTATTTTCTCTACAGCGGAGAATCGGAAACCTGCTGACATCAACTTAACTGCAACAATATTGTGACTAAATAATTTATAAATCCCTGTGCACATTTTCTTGACTTCAGCCCAGGAGATGAAGCTTCAAGTGAGAAGGAAGAGGATGAAGTGGAGATGAGTGAGAATAAAGCAGTGGCAGAGGAGGCTGAGGAAGAACAGCAGTTAGAAGCAGATGGAGATGATGGAAAGGGTGAGCAGGGAGTATAAGATTCAAAGAATAGCCAGAGGGAGGGGATCAGCAACCGTATAGATGAGAGACTTCGAACCATCATGGATGGAGCTCATCCAAAGCCTCATCCACATGGGACTGTCCAAATAAGGGACTTAACATTTAGCCCTGGGAGAGTTTATGAAGTAAAGATTTCAGAAATATTTACACGTAATTCACAATTATTCTGAATGAGAGAAATAAAATGAATAGGAAGTCGGCTGGGTCACAGTATACACACAGTTTAAAACAGGATGTACAGTAAGTGTTGTGCAGCTGGGGAGTAGAGTTTGTAAAAGAATATAAAAAGTGTTTGTTAATAATAAACGTCTTGATGCATGCTCAATCATCCAGGTAAGTAGTATGCAAATGTACTATTTATAAGATTGGGGAAACCTGCAATCAGCTGAAACTGAAGAAGTCACTTGGATGAGTGAAGAAACGTTTCTCCCAGAAAATGCTATGTCCAGATGAACAGAATAAACCTTTGGAGTTGCTTTTGTGGAGCTTGCTATGAGAATACAGATCACCTGGAAGAAAGGATTATACCAAAGGTTTGCAGGTGAATTATAAAAGAAGGAGTAGCAGAGGATTACTGATGGTTAAACAACATCTATAAATTGCAGTCTTTCCCTGCTTGAGCATGGACAATTGACCAGAAGAGTTTGGAATCCCTACTTCCTCATCTGATCCATATCCATAGCAGCTAGAGGAGGAATGTTGTTTCTGGCCAGGGAATATAATTCACTCCTCTTGCTTTCTCCAAAATGAGTGGAAGTTATTGCAGGCATTTACTTTTTGCATTCTTTGTCTAACAGTTAAGGTTGAAACCAGCTTAATTAGTTTGTAGTGATTCCTGTTAAGGTCTGATGCCAGGAATCACACTACAGGAAGTCTGCAGCAGCTCTCTGTCTACAGGGTCCAACAACAGCCACTCACTTCTCCTTGTATCCAGCCTTGTGTGTTTTGTACGTTCCTAATGTCTTGTGGTGCTTCCTGAAAGAATTTTTTGTTTTTGTTTTATCGACTGACACACAGACAAAAGTATTACTTATGTAAAACACAGAGGGGTCAGATTAAACTTGTTATATATTTTTGTATTAAAAATATTTCTCAGTGGGAGGTAGCTACTGAAGCTGGAGATCTGCTGGACTGCTTTGAAAATTGTGAAGGAGGGCATAAATTTGAGGCTTTTAACTGTATTTTCTTAATTTTTGCAGGTTTTCTTACTGATGACGATCTCTCCCACAGTCACCCACACTGAAATATTTAATTAATGGATAAACAATTCAATTACAGAAAAGTGTTTTTTATTGTATAATATGATTTTTTTTTAATAAAATAGGTCCATCCAGGTCTATCCCTTCAGGGTCATGGGGAGGGGGCTGGGGCCTATCCCAGCCGTCTAAGGGTCTCACCCAATGAGAGGCAGGGTAAAACCTGGACAGGTCGCTCATCTGTCGCAGGGCACAATGGTAAATGGTATGGTCAATTTTAAAAAAATTTACATTTTCTGTTAATTAATAAAAAGTTTCATTTTCATAATTCAAGGACAGTCTACCTGTCAGAACGTTTCCTATAATTTTCAGCTTTATGTCTTTTTACGCCCAAAGAGTGCACCTGACAGATTTTTTCATTTCCTACAGCAGTGTTCCTCTGTAGTGTAGAAAGATGACACGCTGCTGTAATTGTACTTCTTCTTACACTAAGAGATCTCCAGGATTAAATGTGCAGTTAAACTTGTGTATCCTGACAGAAAAGAGAGTTTCACTGGTCTGGCCCACTTAAGATTAAAATGGTCTGTATGTGGGCCACGATGTGAAATGAGTCTGACATCCCTGCTTTAGAAACTGTCAAGCACAGGCTCACAACTATGGCCACTAGGCTGAAGAGATATTCCAGAGAAGCAGAGGCCAAAAGAATGAAATGGCCTGTCCTTCAGTTCAACCTGACCCCTCTTGAACTGAATGGTCTTGTGTTTTACTTAAATACTACTAATGGGTCATTGTTACGGCCCCTGGCCTCAGAAGAAGTGAGCCAGCTTCCTACAAGCAAATTCAAGCATGCCAGCACCCACAGACGATTGGCTGGCTGGGAACCCATGCCAGCCCTCCTGCATGTAAATGTGACAATCCACACAGACAATTGGCTGCCTGAGGACCAGTGGTTTGCGCCTCCAGGGAAAGGGACCAGTCAGCTTAAGGTGGCCCACAATTTGCAGCAAATCACACTTGCGGCAACTATTAATGAGCTCAATAGATGGGGCTTCTGAAAAGTGCTCCAAACAAAATGCAGCCAACATAGCACTTAGGCTCTGCCGCAAAAGGCTACTCTAAAGCAAACACGTTTTCACATTTCTGGAAACTGGGAATCACTTTGCGAAAAGGATCCTGGACAAGCTCCCACTTATGTTACGACCCAGCTCTGCTAGGGGACAGGGGAGGTAACGTAAACGAGACCCCCAGAGGGGAGATCACTTAAGGCAAAGTTTTATTTACAGAAAAAAACTCAGAACTGAAAAACCGATAGCAAACCACAAGGAAAATAACCAATATAAAAAGAACTTGCTCATGTACGAATAAAAATTAAAGCTAGCCTCACGGGCAGTAACACAATCCAAACCAATTCCACACATTAGACAGAGTTTCACAACAAGGCTCAGACAGAAGCATGTGGGTTGAACTGCACATTGAGTCCAAAGCAGCAGCTCCTGAATGAATGTTCATCAGCTTTTTGTAGAACAATCAGTTGCTGACTGGTCCTTTTCCCTGGAGGTGTAAACCACTGGTCCTCAGGCAGCCAATTGTCTGTGTGGATTGTCACATTTACATGCAGGAGGGCTGGCACGGGTTCCCAGCCCGCCAATCGTCTGTGGGTGCTGGCACGCTTGAATTTGCTTGTAGGAAGCTGGCTCACTTCTTCTGAGGCCAGGGGCCATATACTTATTCGGGAGTGGCTGTAGCTCAGGTGGCAGAGCAGGTCAGCCACTAATAAGAAGGTTGGTGGTTCGATCCCAGGCTGCATGCCAAATATCCTTGGGCAAGATACTAACCCCATGTTTGCCTACTGGTGGTGGTCAGAGGGCCTGGTAGTGCCAGTGTCCGGCAGCCTCACCTCTGTCAGTGCGCCTACAATGTAGCTGCCATCACCAGTGTGTGAATGACTGAAGGTAGTGTAAAGCGCTATACAAATGCAGGCCATTTACCATACATGTGAGCTTTAAATTAAATCAGCAATTAACCTACTTATAAATGACACTTTTCAATAATCTATGTTTAAGTATTCTGTGTTCATCAGATTTCTTCTTTAGAAATTAGTGAGACTGCATTTAGAGAGTTACTGTACACTAATGGTTCCAACCATGTACACTGCATTAATAATTGACTCCTACTGCACCTCTATTCCAAAGGGTATAACTCCTTAAAATTTTCAGTCTTGGTTCAAAGAATGAATTTAAGTCATATAAGTTTGTATTGATTAAATGCTGAGGAACCAGAATCACCTCAACACAAAATGGTCCTGAAGTGAGCAAACAGAGCATTGTCGAGAGCTGCTGAGACCCAATCATTCTTCTTTTTCCTCTCTTCCTCTGAGCCACACAGTATTGATGGACACAATAGTCTAATCGCTAAGTGAAAAAGGATTGGACTGCGGGGAAAAGAGCAGTGTTGAGAGGGATGGGGAAAACCCTTTTTGTCTCCAATTGGATCAAAGCCCTTGAGGAAATCTTTTTAATTTCTTATCTCATTTTGTTCCTTTTCTCACACTGATAGTTATCTTCTGTACTCGGTCTTTGCTTTACCCCAATTTAATTCCATTCAAGTCAAAGCACTATTTTCTCATGAAAGAGAAAATCTAGTTATTTGTCTATCCAAATTTAGTGGGGACAATGTAGATAACACATCTTGTTAAAGCCTCTCTTGAACCAGATTGATGTAGGGTGGATGGAATGAAAATGGTATCAGGCTGCTCAACAAATACAAACTGCTAAAATGGAATTAATATGCTATTTGTATGTGTGGGATAGCAGACTCCTATCGTTTTCTGGGTCTATTCTACTCCATTGCATTTTTCAATAGAACTCCAGAACTCTTCCAGTTGTGGAAGCTCACAGCTTGCATAAACCACCAATCCTTTCATCCTTTAACAAGATTGGAGGTTCTTATGTAGCCTTGTCTTTCTCAAAACAGAGGTGTGTGAACAAGATACCTCTGGGTTTGTTCAGTGGTGTCTGGCATCAGATTCTCTGGCAGCATCATGTACATTATGCACCACATCCCATGGATGTGCGATGCATCAACATGAAGTCAAGTCAATGGAAGTGAGTGCTCTTTGAGATGTCTGTAGAGCCCATAGATAAAAGATGGACGTAGCTTGCAGATCGGAAAACTGTATCCAGCCAGCATTTTACAGTGACCAAGAGACATCGAGCGGACATCGCAACAATGCCTTTAATGTTCACCAGTGGGTAATATCTGTGGACATAAGTGTGTAGAAGTCCCCTTCTGATCAGGATAGGCTTTACTGAGCTCAGAGAAACGTATAGGTTTGACATTATCCTGTTTTTTTGGAGACCACTGCCATCAGGCCATGCAGGGCAAGGTGTGCTTAGTTTGAAATGTATCACCCTCTTAAATGTTTTTTTTACAAAGTGACATCAACAATGAATATCAGGAGGATTTCCTAGAGAAACATTTTAGTTTTTCATTTCAGCTGTTGAGGCTGATTTCTGCACTTTGGTTGTTCCACATATCCTTGTGAAATTCATGGTTAGAAGGATTTTCTCCTTCTAAGGTTTTATTCACATCACAGATCAAGACTTATAGATCAACACTTAGACCTCACGGGATTAATTAAAGATTAAAGTAAAGAAATTATTTTTCTGTCTTCTGAGAACAAAGCTTTGGATTTTTGTTTCAGTTGTTGGAGCTGTTATGTTGCCAGTCAATTGCATCACCACCCTTTGTCCCTTTCTCTTTGCCTCTCTTCTTGTCTATTTTGCACCCCCTCCCACACACATAAACACACAATCTGCTGTGTGCTTAACTTCATATTAATGACCTCAGCATAATGACAGAGGTGACACGGTTGACCTGTGTCTGATAATTATCCTTGGGCTTATTACTGGCAGGTGGTGATTATATGGACAGTGTTCACTGATGGTGTGTGGTGGGTAAATGTACCAATTAATATTTAAGCTTGTGTGCAAACTCACATACAAATATTTCAGTATATGTTTGTTTGTGGGCGTCTGCAGATATACCTGAAAAGGCTAATGGTAATTAGCAGCATTATTGACAATTAGCTAATGTGCCCTGAAGAGTACTAAACACTGAAGCAATGGACGGGGGAGCTATTAGTCTTCCCAAGGCCAAGCTAGCTAGCAAGCACTAACAAATAGCTACAGTACAAGAAAAACATCTGATACACACACAAATGAAAGCAGACATGCATATGAGTACAGATAAGTATGTTCTATAAATCCAGTAAGCATCTTTTAAGCTAAACCTCCTATTGATTAAGTGCACTCTACCTCCCCCTTTCCTAATTTAGTTGTCATGGTGATGAAGAGAAGGCAAAAACCATGGCTTGAGGACAATCCATGAAATAATGGGAAAGAATGGGGAAAAAAGGCACAGAAAGTTTACACACTGTTAAAAAGCAGCAAATGGAACAAATGAGTACAAAAAAATGAATTGAAGGTGAGGAAGAAAAAAGCCGGAGTTGTCTAAAACAAGTTTAGTGTGATTTCAGGTCTTGGAGGTGCACTTTTATATATCCATGTCCTGCCTTGCAAATGACAGCATTTTCAAATGTCAGCCATAGTTTTTCTCCAAACTTTTATCTGTCAAACAAAGCTGGCTGTACACACCTGTGAATTCATATTTCTGGGGATGTTCTTTGTGTGCACATAACACCATCTGTGTGTGTGCGTGATTTTAAAGGCCAATTTGACAGTGGGTTTTTCCAGGGAGAGCTAACCTTTGCTTGTATAGAAGATAGAAACTCAGTCCGACAGCCCGAGGTGGAGCTCCCTATGGAAACGTACACACGGATGCTCACACTCACACAAAACACACATATGGAATCTGAAACTGTACCCAAAGAGAAATACATGGCAGACACTCGTGCTGCATGGGCTGCCAAAGAAAATCTGTTTAAATCTGTTTTAAAATGGGCAAAAAAGCAGAAGCTTGCATTGTTCTGTTAATTCCAACAGGAACACTACACCCATTCATACACGTACAATAAGTGTATGAATGGGTGAATGAGGCATGTTGTATAAAGTGCTTTAAATCACCAGTTCCCAACCTTTTCTGCACCACAGACGGTTTAATGTCCAACAATATTTTCATGGACCAGCTTTAAGGTGTCTCGGATAAATAGAACAAAATAAAATGATACGACCAAGACAAAAACTGTGGTATTTGTAAACATAATAATAAATGTAAATTCACTGTTTAATTGTGTAACTTTATTAGCAGCATCCTCCTGAAATGCACCAACAACACTGAGAGTGACATCCTCCTCTCTGCCCCTTAATGCTCTCTGGTTGCTATGGTAACATGTAAATATTTCTTTCAAAGTAAGACACACAACTACAAAATGAGAAAGACCCAGGGAAACCGAGATAACAATAAAAACTTCTGCATACCACGGTTATACTGAGTGGTTATTTGGGATTCTGTTCCCTTCCTATCAATTTAAAACAGTCTGACATGTCTGCAGTTTTTGAAACACAAACACATACAAAGCTGTGACATATCAAAAGTCTCTTAAATCACTAAATGAATGATGCTCAGTTTGGACTTCAGCAGGATGTTTTGTCCATGTTTACATGCTTAAAGACACGGAGTCACTGCCATGTGTTGGATTAGACATTTAACTTAATGAAAAATTGAACTGGTCCACCTAATAAAATGGCCCACGCGTGTAATTTCTCTTTCAGAAAGAGAGTCACTGGATTTCTGTGTGAAAAATTCATGTGTGCTTTGGAATGGATCAAAACAATTACTATTATTTTTATTGCATCATCTCACCTGGGTGCCTCTGAAAAAGAAAAAAAAAAGAAAAAATCCATATGGGACTAAAGTGTGTATGAAAATGAAACTTCAGCACTCACAATACCTACATTTAAACGCATACACTCACACACATGAAAAACCACTCATAAACAGAACTGCATTTTCTCACAAATAACATTCATACACTCACTGGGATTAACTCCCCCTCATGCACGGCTGCTTTCATGCAGGTGTGTGTGCATGCAGGCTCGCATACCTGCAGGTGAACAGCCACTCACATATTGCACACACTCATATAATGTTATGCAGAGATCTGCACATTTCAAAACACTTAAACAGAGTCGCACACTTTCATAAACACACACACACAAACTTGAGGCTCCTGCCAGAGTGTGACTGATGAATTTCAACCCTCTCCATGTCTGCAGGCCAAAGGCAACTGCAACCGCTGAGCGATGCACTTTTTTCCTCCCTCTGCCTATATCAGTCTGCTTGTAAGTGCATCTGCAATGTATGTAATTATTATTTTGCTTTTATTTATTTATTTAAACTGTAAGTTGCGTTTTTACATGTCTGTGTTAAAGTCAAGAAGCATATTTCCTTCATTTCTTTTGTGTGCACGTGTGTGAAATGTTCATTTCGTTTGCAGTAATTTCCACAAAGCTCATTTGCTTCAAGTTTCATGTATTATCTGCAACTTTTTGCTGTCAATTGTAAAGAACTCTGCTTTTCAAATTGGTTTTGATGGATATAAATTAAACTTTTGATTGAAGTAGGCTCGTCAGCACATGAGATAACGAGTAATCAAGAGTCTCAGCTGAAAGTGCCAAAACAGGATGGAAAACCTTTAAAGTAGTATTTAAATAATCAGACACTAAACTCTTCTTTGACAAGTAATCAAATGAAATCAGTTCGTAAAATCCATCCCAGCAAGCAATCACCACAATAGCACTTGGGAGATTCATGAATAGCAGAAAATACATGCACGTGACTGACCACACAACAAAACAAAAACTCTGGTTATGTTATTACAAGGATCTTTTCACTTAAATATTTTGTGCCCTCTATTTGTGAACAGTTAAAGGTAAATGAATCCTACCCAAACACGTGGCTGGTATCTCCGTTTTTCAATTTGCTGTCAACTAGCAGACTAAATACTGTAACGTATGAACTATGAGGTTACTGAACAAAGTCTAATTCTTACACAAACAGTGAGAAACACAGAATTAAATTGTAAAGGTCAATATGAGCCTCCATTGCAAAGTAATCTATGACTGGGGAAGTAGGACCACTGACTGACGTCCTATTTCTCAAAACAAAACCTCGTTTCATTTAAGTGCCATTATTGTAAAGCTGCTCGTATCTATCAGAGAAGCAGCGAGCCCTTTGTCTTCAGTGCCATGACCCACCACATTACCTCTGTACAGAAATGGACTGTGCTTCCAACTGTTCACGTATGGATGCATATAAGAGAGATTGCTTGGTACAAACTTTTTTCTGTCTTTTTTTTTTTTTTTTTTTTAAAGGCACATTTGAACTCAAACGTAAATCTAACCAAGTGGTTTTTGGTACCTCAGCTTAAACATTCAGTAAGTGAAATAAAATAAAGTTTAAAAAGGAGACAAAAAGTGTTAATAAACATTTCCTCTATTTCTGATTTCATGGCATCAGAAGACATTCCTAAGTCTGTGGGAGAATCCCACCTTATTGGTTTGTTATTTTAATCTGGGTTTCATAGATTCACTTGTATTTGTGTGATAACATGTGCATTTGCCTTAATTTGCCTCATTACATAAATGACTTTACGTAATTGTGCAGCACCAAACCTGCGATTTGCATTCGGTGTTAAAGCACCATAATGAAAACCACACTGCACATGTGAAGAAACTAATTATTGAACCAATTAAGAGCTTAATTAGAAGAATGAGAGCTTGGTGTATTTTACCCACTCAGGTAAATAAGTGACTACATAACAAGACTGAAGTTATAGAAGGAAAGAGGATAGATCCTTCAACCACTTTATTTATAACACTCTGCAGGCTTCAGTAACACAAACAGTGATTTATGACGACATGTTTTGTGAAACCTCATTTACAGGACTGCTGGCCACTTTTGCCTTCACTGCCTAAGTCAACTGATGAGCCAGAGGAAGACCCTAAACAAATGAGTACTCCATCTTTTTCCTTATCATGACCTCAGCTTGTTTTCAGATTGAGTCCATTAAAGATATATGCATGCTCACATTTACCAATACCAACTGCTATTGAAGGCAATACTGACCACTGACCACTTCCAGCTGTAAATCGATTTGCAAAGCACTCGGGGGACACAAAAGTCTCAAAAAGACTGATGACTCAATCTCCATAATAACCGTGACCCAATTTTCTTCCAATTCAATCAGCTTCTTACCTTCCAAGTCAGTCCAAAAAATAAAAATACCTTTTGTGCTTGGACAGGTTGTCACTTCTCAGCCAGTTTAGATTTAACTGTGACTCAGTGCTAAATACCAAACAAATTTCAAGGCAAAGCCAAGCAATTAGAATGAATGGATTATGTGCAAATGTTGCTTATTTTGACAAATACCTTTGTTTGAGAAAACCAACCCTGCTTGTTTTGGAGGTTTTTTCATGAAGGTTATTGTAGTTGAGAGGGCTAGTCATCATGAATTTATCCTCCGAAATCTAATTTGGAGAATGCCTGAGCGACAGAATTCACAACAGTAATTCAAAGCAGAACCTCGAGATGGTCCTTTTCGTGACTATATTTTGGTATATTTTTAGTAAATTTTGTGTGACTATACCTCTAAAACCTCTATTACTGTTCTGCAGATGTCTACGAAACACTAACCTATAGTTGTTGTCTAAAAGAATTACAGAATTTAAAATATTAGAAACTTGCACCATTTGGTGCATTGGGCTACAAGCTGCTTCGGCCTCATCGCATGCGTAGATCATCGATGAAAGTCCTCTACCTCTGTTGTTTTCTGTTGTTCGGAGACTCCCTGGCGTCTTCCATGGAGTGGGTTCCACGTGATGGCGATCTTGGGCAGTCAGTGCAGGAGTTGCCGTAGAATGTGATCTCCAAAGCGCCTACGCCATTGAGTCATAATGTCATGGAGGGGATTTTTGGCAGTCCAGTGGTGGATTTCGTCATTGGTGACATGGTCCAGGTAAGCAACCCACAGGATCAGTCTTAGCCATCGCTGTTAGGCCACACTGAGTGTTTTGGTGATTCTGGATGATGTTCTCCACGCATAGATGGCAGTGGGTATAATGATGGAGTTGAGCAGATGAATCTTCATCGCCAGGTCGATCTTTGGGCTCAACCAGATCAGCCAGGGCCGCTGGAATACCTCACCGGCTGTGTGTCACTGCAAACACGGCCCCAACCTGTCTGGACCAGCTCTTTATTAGAGGGAAGCAGGAGACTGACAGTGTTCCTTAACCAGGACAAAAACACTATTGTTCCTCATGAATCTGAGATTCAACTGATCATCACTCCTCCCCAGTACCCTAGCATAAACCTTCCCAGGGATACTGAGGACTGTGATTCACACCACCCCAGTCTGCCAGTCCAAATGCACAGCCCCAGATGTGATACTGCAGAGGCATGTCAACACAGCTCTACAACACTGAAGGGGTTATGGAACTCATCATCCAACCCAGCGGCCCTTCCACTAAGGAGTTGTTTAACTACTTCAGTGATCTTGCACCCGGTCGTTCCCTCGTCCCGAGATTATGCTTCCTGTACAGACTTCTCTGAGGATTAAGGAGGTCAGCAGCACCCATATCGCACTATACTATATAAATCTGAGTAGACCACCATGTTCCCCTCCTGAGTCACCTGACAGTTTGCCTGAATCACTTTGAGACAGATCAAAAGTCTTCATCCATGGCACGCTCAGATTTTTACTTCAGCCCGAGCAGCAGACCATAAAAGTTTTTATCTATTTATTTTAAATACAATCTTTGTCCAAATCTTTATCTAATAGTCTCATTGGACACTGGCTTAGATCAGAGGTTGATTACTTAATTGTTTTAGGTGTTCTTGGACATGAGTCTAAGTGCATCTAATTTACTGTCTCAGCAGAAGCAGCCTACATTTTGCATATAGAATAAAATGCTACCGCAAATATTGATTTTTAAATAAGGTTTATTTGTATCTTTACATTATCTAAGAGGTGTAACAGCACTTAATATAAATGACACAAAGGTAAACCTGTCACCAGTCCTAGCATCAGATCATAATAATTTAATCAAAGGCCTTGTTTGCCCAAGAGTCAGGGTATTCCTTTAATCAACTACACATTAAGCATACTGGCTTTCATCCAAGGTCTCTAATGGACAGGCAGTTGGCACGGTTTCATTGATCTGTGACAACTGAGCAAATTTTTATTCCAGCAGAGGACAAGAATGGAAAAACAGATCTGAGCGCGAGGAAGCAATGTAAAGCTTTGGAAAAGTAAGCAGCAGGACTTGATATTGGCCAGCAAGACAAACGGACTCATAGTCAAAAAAGCTAACGATGGCAGTAATTTGTGCTCTTGAATGACAATAGAAATGACACTTTCGACCATCTAAACCTGACCAAAATGACCACACTGTTTGAAATCTGCCTTTTTCTGCCAAGCATATTGACAGAGACAGCTTTATTTACTAACCACACGATGGCCAAAGGTGTCCTTCCAACAGAATTAAAAAGCATCATGGCACACCATACTTCCTAGATGGCACTGATGTTGCAGTATCAGTCTGCCAGTCCCAACATAACTATTGCAGTAATCACTGGACTGATTGCAGTATAACAACCTGAAACCAGGATCACTGTGATACAAATATCTGCAGTACAATTCCACAATTACATTTACTACTTGTTCATCATCTAATCATGATCCAGTGAGCCTATTGACAGCTGTCACAGGTGATAGGTAGGTAGTCTTAGCTTTTTAAGAAGGCATTTAAAACCACAGATTTATTTTTTTAAATAATATGAGACAATGTTAGAGCTATATGAAGTATAGCACCAACAGACATTTAAATACATGAATAAATTGTCTTAATGTGTTACGCCTTCAAATTCACATCAAATCTTCTTCCTTTAGCACAATTTCCTTAATTTTTCTTGTCCTGACCCTTTACCTGTAACATAATGGCTAAGGTCACAACACCCTAGGATTGAACATTAAAGTATCTTAGATAAAGACTTTATTCGTGGCCCTTCAGTACGTATATGGCCCTACAAGCCCCTCGTTGATGACAGCAGATAGAGACATCTTGTCAATTCCCAGCTAGATTTCCACCTTTTCTTCCTTAACCCCAAACCAACCTGAGAACTCTCGCAATTGGTGCTCTCTGTATTTAGAGAATGACAGAGGGCAGACAATAAGCCAGCTGTCTCTCAATACATTATAAAAGGACAGAAGCCAGTACTAATTGGTTTTCATTTTGATCTCGGCGGCCTTTGAGTAAGTCTCCCACCCTCCGATAATGGAATGGCCCTGACCACTTTAATTACCATTGACTGTAGAGAGCTGGAGAGAGGGTGAGAGCTGGAATAAAAGATTGCATGATGGGACAAAAATCCAGTGGCTGGAGGCGCAGTAAAGGACAGAGAAAGAGAGACAAGGAGGAGTTTATGCAGTAGGTGCCAGAACTGGTTTAGTGTGAGTGACCATGATCATTGTTTTCCAATGTCTACCATATTACGTACATTGGTTCCAAGGTTTCTATGATTGAAAATTCTAAACTGGCTATTTTTGATAAGGCCAAGTTCAACTTTTGATCCATGTTCAGACTGTTAACAGATTTGTTCAGTGAGCTCTGAATTTTGTGCTCTGTGATTTACTCAGTCAATTAAATAATCTAAAATAAAAAGTCCAGATTTCACATCCTGAGCAGGTGAGCTGGACTCAGACATGGGACCTATAAATAACAAAAACAACACAAATTTCAGTCAAATGTTAATCCAGAGGGAGGGACTGTGCATGGGCAGAAATCCATATATCCAACCTGAAAAATGACAAAACTCACAACACAGGAGCACCCTTGGTCACCATTCACCAGGACTGAACACCAGGGAAGACCTGTGCATAGTGAAACACACTGCCAGAAATCACAAGAAACATGGTCAGATGTCACTGGGCTGAGCAGGCATTTCAACAAGGAAGGTCCAGCAATGATTGGCTGTCAACCACCGCCTTAAGAAGGAGATGGTGATTGCTTATCAGATGCATGTGGGTGATCATCCGCATCGTCCTGTCCATGATCATCTCACACATGCACACAGAGGGAAATCTTAGAAATATGGTATCTAACCAGATTCTTACTCTGGATGGCATTACCTTGGCCTCCAGTAACACTGTGAGGAACCTTGGAGTCATTTTTGACTAGGATATGTCCTTCAACGCACATATTAAACAAATATGTAAGACTGCTTTCTTCCATTTGTGCAACATCTTGAAAATTAAAAATATCCTGTCTCAGAGTGATGCTGAAAAACTAGTTCATGCATTTATTACTTCCAGGCTGGACTACTGTAATTCATTATTATCAGGAAGTCCTAAAAACTCCCTGAAAAGCCTGAGATACACTGTCTCTACTTTTAAGATTAGGCTTTCCTTTTTGCTAAAGCATATAGTTAGGGCTGGACCAGGTGACCCTGAATTCTCCCTTAGTTATGCTGCTGTAGGCTGCTGGGGGATTCCCATGATGCACTGGGTGTTTCTTCTTCTGAACAGCTGGCTCCCATCTTTACTCGCATCTTCAACAGATCCCTGGAGCTGTGTGAAGTTCCCTCCTGCTTCAAACGCTCCACCATCATCCCTGTTCCCAAGAAACCCACCATCACAGGACTGAATGACTACAGACCTGTCGCCTTGACGTCTGTGGTCATGAAATCCTTCGAACGACTGGTGTTAGCCCATCTGAAAGACATTACAGGCCACCAGCTGTACCCTCTGTAGTTTGCCTACCGGGCAAACAGGTCGGTGGATGATGCAGTGAACATGGGGCTGCATTACATCCTGCAACACCTTGACCGCCCGGGAACTTATGCCAGGGTCCTGTTT
>NW_005187402.1:1106573-1117838 GCF_000239375.1 Pundamilia nyererei | reverse complement strand
GTTTATGTTAAACCCATTTTGCACAGAGGCATTTTTTGAAAAATGTATTGATAGCAATGTTGAACATTATTACACAGGAAAAAAACATCTACAAGTAAAATAATCTCATTGTGACGCCTCTGTCTTTCTAAATGGAGAGACAGTACTGTGTGTGTATGTAAGCGTGTAAAACCTGCAGATACTCAGATTAACAGTATTTCGTCTCTATCTGCCATTCTGCAATTCATCTCATCTAAACAATAACGTGGCGCACAGCTTGACATGAAAAAAGGCACATAGTTCCGTGACGAACTCTGTATTCCTCGTCCACACGTAAACGCAAAAAAAGGAGTTTAAAAAAATCTCCATTTTCGGTGATTCCAAACGCCGTTTACGTGTGGACGAAACAGCTGCGTTTTCAAAAATACCCGTGTAGGTGTGGACGTAGCGTAAAAGAGTTAGTAGTGTATTTTATTACTACCTGTAATTTATTGCAGTGTACTTTTATTTGTTTAATTGTTTACTAAATGTTTGAGGTGTGAAATAAACCGCAACGGAGTTTAAAAACAAAATATGGGCGTGTGTGTTTGGAGGATGTGTTTGTGCGCGGGGGTTTTGGTGGTGGTGATGGGGGGGGATTTTTCTTGTAAAACAAAGGGGGGGCCTAGCAAAAAAAGTTTGGGAACTGAGTTAGTTCCATGTCATAGCTTTAACCTCCTAAGACCCGAACTCTTCCACGACATGCATTGTTAATTTCTCTTTGATATTTGGGCATATTGGGGCCCAATAAATGTAAAAACAAAGAATTACCAGAATTTTTTTTTTTTACCTTATTTTTGTTTTTAAGAAAAATAGGAGCCACATTTGAGGATATTCGTTTAAAATTTTGATAGAACAGTAGCAGTATAATGTCCTCCTAAGTGGATATCAGGCCCATGTAGAGCAAAATTGAGTATTTTAGTCTAAATAACCCAAAATATGATGTCCACACCAGGTCCTAAGAGGTTAAGCCTTTGCTTTAGAAATAAAGTAACCGGCTTGTGACCTAAAACTCCTGTCACACATATTTCTGTGAGCCTAGGCTGTGGTTATATTTGGCATTCTCGCTGGATCGCCTTTCACTCATTAATTTTAAAACTGTCCTCTATCAGGATATTCTTCGGGTTCAGAGACACTCTTTTGCACTGGATGAAAGTCATAACTCAAAACTAAACTACAAATAACAGAAAAATGCCTCTCATGACTATTATATCTTAACATCATTACATCTTACATGTAACATCGTGCATGTAACATCTTAACACGAGGACTCGGCTGCCTCCCCAAACTTATGCACGCTGTGTTGCTTTGGGGATAACTCGCCGTCCACGCTTCACCGGGGCTGCCATCATGATCTGCATGTGTATAATCATCCTGTAGGAAACGGACTTTCTCACCAAATACCATCGATCTGGACACCTTCCCGTCGTCTCCCAACTAGACTGGACAGGAAAAACAGAGGTGCCAACACCACCAATTTTCAGCATCTGGAATTTGTACCACTTGGTGCTGTCACACATTCAGTCTCGGATTCTTCACCACTTAAATTGGCATTAATCAATGCAAGGTCCATGGTGAACAAGACTTTCATATACTGTGACCTGTTTGTCTCTCATGGCTTGGACTTTCTTTTTATTACTGAAACTTGGCTACCTACTGATGATCTAGCTGCTTTTGTGGAATTCACTCCTGAAAACTATAACTTCCTTAACACACCTAGGACCTGCCGTCATGGAGGCGGCTTAGCAACAGTTTTCAGAGATCACTTTAAATGCAGAATGCTACCCAGAAGTGACTACACCAGTTTTGAATTGCAACTGTTTATGCTGGATCTGTGCTCTCCTGTACTCTGTGCTCTAGTTTATAGGCCTCCTCACCTTAACAAAGACTTCATTCATGAATTTTCTGATTTTCTATCTGTGACACTGCCAACCACTGATAGGCTTTTAATCCTTGGTGACTTCAATATCCATATGTGTTGCCCTCCAAACCTTTGGTTAGGGAATTTTCACAACTCTTGGACTCATTTAACCTGACCCAGTCTGCCCGACACACAAGCAGGGCCACACTCTAGACCTCATCTTGTCATCTGGGCTCTCAGTGTTCAGCGTTGAGGTGACTGATGTGTATCCATCTGATCATAATTTTATTTTGTTTAATATTCCAATTCCTCACTCATCCTCTAAACAAACCCAGGCCCCCTCTCTTATATGCCCTATAACACCTGAAACTGCTCCCCAATTCTCAGCTGCCTTTGCTGCATCTTTAGCCACCTCTGATGAAAGTTCTCTTCATTGCAATAATCCTGATGAGCTACTTGCATGTTTTAATTCTGCTTGTACCAACATAATGGACTAAATTGCTCTAAAATATAGGCGGCAAAAATGTAAAACTCAGCCTTGGCATTAATAAGGCTGCTGTTTCCCTACAGGTCGCGCTCCTCCTGCACTCTTGACAAAACTCACAAAAACAGCTGATTTAATCACCTTGTATTAGGTCACTGCAGAAACTGAAACAACCAAAAATGTCTTCCACTTAGTGATGGGTCGGTCGCGAACGAAATGGCTCTTAGAGCCGGGTCTTTGACGTGAACGACACGAGCTGGCTTCTTATCGCGAGCCGTGAGGTTTTTTTTTCTTTCTCTCACCCTCTCTCTCGCACTTTTTTTCCGCTTCACTCCGCACGCGAGCCTTGTGCTTTACGCTGGGAAGAGGGGGAAGGGGCGGTAGTTACACTCAGTAGCACAGGAACAGATCAGGAGGCAGAGAAAGAGAGCCAGGGACAACAACGTCACATTAGAAAGGTATAGTAATCATCCACAACTATTTTCAGTTGCAGATGATAAAGGATTCAGAAAGTTTATTCATGCAGATTCATATGACAGAGAATATGCATGTTCTTTTTGTTTTCATATTTTAATTTATATTTAATTGTGTTGTGGTTTGCAGTGTTTTGTGTTGTTTCACTTTAAATTTGTAAAAGGAAAAAGCTAAAAATTTAAATAGTTAAAAGTTGAAATGTGACTAATTGATTTTTGTATTATATGATTTATTTATTACATTTTATGTGGAGTGAATAAATAAAAGTATATTTACGGTGGCCCCTACAGACAAAGCACATACAAACTTCAAATCACGTACGAACTCTGAAGCACGTACAATCTCCAAAACACGTACAAACTCCAAAACACGTAAAAACTCAAAACACATACAAAGGACAAAAGAAGTGCTCCAGGATGCTAGGGGCAGTGTTGAGTTTTTGTTACCTAGTGGCTACACAAGCCAGCAAGTATGAACGACCGGATTTGGTGTGTGGTAATAACACGTAAATGAACTTTTTTTTTAATTATTTGGATATATATGAGTGCCTGTGTATAAATACACAAACAATACATACATTCTTTCATGCTTTCAATTGTGTAATTTGAGTGATCTAGGTAGCTCTGTTTTGGAAGTTCAGTTAACTCTAGAAATGTGTTTTGGAAGTTTTTACGTGTTTTGTCTCTAGGGGCCACCTCATATATTTATGTTAAACATATAGAAATAAAACCACTTTTTTAAAAATTAGTAATTGCTTTTGTGCATAATTTTATATTATTGTTAATAATAAATTAATTAAAGCAACAAAACAACCTGAAGTGCCGGTTCGGAGCCGAAAGAGCCGACTCTCTTTAGTGAGCCGAACTGAAAGAGCTGGTTCTCTAAAAAGAGCCAGAAATCCCATCACTACTTCCACTATTGTTGATCCAAGCAACTTGCATCTTGTGGTTCACCATCAAAACTTGTTGAACTAGAAAACAAATGTAAAGATTAAAGAGCCAAGAGAATGGGCAGGCCACTGGACAGAAATAAGCAAAGTCTTCATTCCCTCTCTTGTCAAAGTACCAACAAAAATGGAATCTACTAAAAAACAGATTGCAATGTATCCAGTTTGACTTTCAGGAGCTTCTATAAACAGACATTTGTGAAGACAAAACAAAGATATACAAAAGATGAACTGATGACCTGTAAACCCAGAATTTTATGTACTATAGCATTACTATGTATTACATCATTTCCATAGGGATTAATAAAGTATTCTGATTCTGACACCAACAGAATTTTGTTAACATAAAGATCTTGAATGAAAGTATCTGCCTCTCACTTCTGCACAGTATTATTGGTGGCACACAGCAGTTCAAGGGACCACGTCCTTCACTCTTTCACTTTATTGCCTTGAGAATGGGCAACACAGGGTGCAGACAGGTCACAGCCATGTCATTCAATGAGAAATAATGCAAACAGTGAAGTCTCAAATACCAAGTTTTATTCAGTTCTTCTTTTCAATATCCAGGGATCTGTGTCTTGGTCTTTTCAGGGTAGTGGTATGAAACATGATGACCTGTGAGAGTAAAGAACTGGTCAAAAGCAAAAGCAGTTATAATAAACTGATGCAAGACAGCTATTTCTTTGAACCATGCCTACTCATGTTAGGAGCCTATAACTCGAGTTTTAATAAAGACTTAAATCACTGGTCATAATTTTGCAGAAATGAGCTGTGGTGGCTTGACTACCAACAAACCTACATAAAAGCCCAAACTCATCACAATGCGTTTAAAACTGCAGTACATATATGCTTCTGTTTTGTGCTTATAATAAAGTATGATGTAAGCAAGAAGCCAGCGATTTCAGATAAGAAAAATCATTCCCATCTGAGAGGGAAAAAGAGGCCATTTAGAATGTTTTAAAGTATAAATGACCTACGATGCAAAGGATAAATGAGAATTTGTCTCATTTAATTTCAGGGAACCTGAACCTCAATCGCTCACAGAAGGATTTAAATGGCTTTTTCACTCCTTCCATTCTGCAGCAACAAAGCCACAAATTTGTACAAGTGATAGAATAGGATTTAAAAAAAAGTTCAATTGATTTTATTTGACACAAAAGGCACCAAATACAGCTCCTAGAATGTAGCTCACAGTGGTTTGTGGTTTGCTAACTGGGTAACATAATAATGCATCTATTTAAATTGGAATAGTGAGACCTTTTTAAGCAATAGGGATTGTGCATTTACATTATATCAGGATCTCTGTGGAGTAGCTTCTGCTGTTAGTGTAGACGCAGTGGTTTTACAGGAAATGATGCAGGACTAATATCAGTAATCTCAGCCTCACTATTGACTGTTCTTTGAAAGCTGTCACGGGTTAGTGGGAGAGCTAACCCAACATTTCCTCCTGCTGCTAAATTAAAATCATCAACTGGAAACACACAATGGTTTCTTATGAAGTAGCCACAGAAAGCACAATGTATTACTGCCTTTTTTTTGTTGCCTATGATCTTAGCCATAGGTTTCTTAAGGTATGGTTTCGGGACCATCACATGCTACAAACAACAGCCAGGAGGTCCTCAAGATGCAGGCACAGGTGGGAAACAGGCAAATCGTGTCCGTCAGAAACGGACACATCATGTCAAGCTGCCATGAAACCACTTGTAGCTCTTTAGGTGCAATGGAAACTTACCGTAATTGTCGGGCTATAAGCCGCTACTTTTTGCACAAGCTTTGAACCCTGCGGCTTTTAGTCAGGTGCGGCTTTTCTATGGATTGTCCATGATTTTTGTGATATCGTAAGAGGATTTGTTTTGTTTGTTCCGCTGTTGTACGGCACTACGTTGCCTGGCGGAAGGATCGGGGTTCAAGAGTGGTATGTTGGTCACATGTCCATCCGCCAGGCAACATAGTGCCGTCAAAGTAGCGCTACGCATTCAGCGGGAGGCGTGGATGACCAGCGGCGATAAACTTGCGAAAAGCAAGTTATGCTCAACTCCACCAGTGGATTCTGACAGCATGGAAAAGTGTGAAAACATCCACGATCACCAGCGGATTTCGAAGGGCTGGACTGCTGCATGATGAAGAGGAGGACACCGCCACGGCCCTTCAGAGGGTGTTCGACTCTGACACTGACAACGAGGATTTCTTTGGTTTTGAAAGTGACAACGAAGGAAAGAAGCTGAGAGTGGATGACTTAGACATCCTGAGCCTGTTCGTATCCGACACTGGAGAAGGGGACTTTGGTGGTTTTAGTGCGCAGGAAGATGGTGGTGAATGACTGACTTTTCTTCTTGTTGAAGTTGTGTCACTGCACCTGAGCCTAAAAGGTAGTCCGAATCTATTTTTCTGGTGTGCTGTAGGTTATTGTTATGTACTACATTTGTTACTCATTTATGAAGCACAGTACATGTGTAATATGTACCCATAACTTGTTTTTCAAAATATTAATAAAAGGGGTGTGTCTCCAAACAGCCATCTCTTTCCTGACAATTCGCTTTGTGCATATTCTCTTACATATGATAAGTCAACATTGAAACACCTGCGGCTTTTAGTCAGGTGCGGCTAATGTATGTACAAAACAGGATTTTCCCCTGATTTTAGCTTGTGCGGCTAATATTCAGTTGCGCTTTGTAGTCCGGGAAATACGGTACTACAGTCAGGTAAATCCATGTCAGGATTATGAGAAGGTCCTTTGAAGTTTCAGGTGTCCCTGGTCCAAAAAAGATTGAAAAGCCTCATTTTATACATGTAAACATATAAGATGAGGTGTTCTGCTCACTGTTTTCAGAAGCAAAAGTCATAGACACTTTAGATTTCAGGTGCTCTTTAATTCTGCGTTAAAATGTTGGGTTACTCACAGCTGTAACATTTCCAGGGCTGCAAAATGATCTGATTAAAAACAATTTAATAATTAATAATTGAATAATTTGTTCTTTTTTATTTAATAATTTCTCGCTCTTCTCTTTCCGTTTACCTCCCAACCATTCTCAGTTAAAGGCTCGTCTCGCTGATTTGGGTTTTTTCGGTGCTTTCCTTCTGACAAAGGCTGTTCTTCCTGCCCACAGTTGCAAACAGTTTCTCTAAAATGTTGTAGGGCTTTACAGTATAAGGCACAATATAATGTAACTGTTGTTGTGAACTGAACTATACAAACAGATCTGAAAAGAATTCAACTGAATTGAACTGGAAATTTTAAAATGAACACAGACACAATAAGAGAACACCGTGTTAGTCACACTGGTGGTTGAGTTAAGGTCGAGCACATTTTTACCCTTTAAGCTTATACAAGTACTGAAATACAGTTCCCACTGTTCTGGTAAATCACAAGTGAGAGTAGGAGAGAACTGAAAGTGTAACAAACGTCCCTGTGTACTGCTGTCTTTTACTATCCAAATGGCCCAGTGACCTTGTTTTACAGGTATCATCATTCACATATCTGCAAATCGGTTTAACGATTGCATTATATTGTCTGTTTGTCTTTGTGAGAAAAAAAACAACTATTCACGTACGCACACTGCCTTTTATTAAAATAAAAGAAAGTAGATATTGACTTTTTTCGGACACCAGTATTCAGTGAGTGTGAATGGCAGGTAAATAGACATCGATTGTCGATAATTGTCACAGTCCTCTATGGATTTGCGCGGAGCTCTAGAAAGGGCAGATGATATCTTGGCTTTAACCATTGCCTAAGCTAAACGTAGAGACGCCAGTCTCTCAGTCTGCTGTTTCCAGAATGGCACAGATGGATGAATGTCTCAGGTGCTTTGTTTGTTTCAGGAGTGAGGTCGCTGGTGAATGCGTCCATCTCACTCAGCCAAACACAAAGTAAGTGAGATAAACTGGTCTTTGTTGACTTTTTTTGTCTCTAATTTTACATCACTCATATTTACAGTCAGTCTGTGTTTGGCTCCCTTAGTGTTTCCATTTATTGTCTTTACGGTTTCTCTTCTACTTAATACAGCATTTATAAGAAACACAACTGACTGCCTGTTGGCAACAGAGCCAGATTCCTTTTTTAAAATAAAGGGCTGTTTGAATTTTTTATGTGTTACGTTTTTTTTATTTTTTACTGTTTTGTTTTATTCTATTGTTCTTAACTTATTTACTGTACAGCACTTTGGTCCTGTGCTGGGTATTTTAAAAAGAGATGGATTGGAAAATAGCACAGATAAGTATGGACTGAGTTATTCAGTCATATATGCAGTGTCATATATTATAAGCTGTACACTACTACTCAAAAGATTGGAGTCACTTTGAAATGGGTGGGTTTTTTGTTTTTTTAAAGATAAGCATATGCTTTGTAATATATTATAACATGAAGTTGAAGGAAATAATGAACACAAATAACTTAATAATGGGAACATTAATTATAAATCAGCAATGATTTTAATGGCGTATTGACACAGGTGGAATGAGGACTATTTACATAAAGAATCACTCCTGATTTCCAGTCTTCGACTGTATAGGAATGACTGTTTTCTAAAGCAGCGGTCTCCAACCTTTTTTGAACCACAGACTGGTTTATTTTAAATATTTTAAACTTTTAAAGTGTAAAATGATAAAAAAAAAATAAAGCTAAAAACTGATGAAACCCCTGAAAACCATAAATTTCATGCCCGAGTCACAACTCTTGTGGCTCTGTACCAAACGACAAACGGACTGGTACTGGTCCGTGACCCGGAGGTTGGGGACCGCTGTTCTAAAACATCAAAGTTAACATTTTGACTGCCACCATGGTCATTTTGTGGTGACCTCATTTAGCATAGAGAGTGGAGTGCTGAACTGTGATCTAATGCTAACAAACTGAGCTGACAAATGCCATTTATAAACTAAATACTTGCTTTTAGCTTCACATCATTGCTTTATATCCAGTAATCAGTTATTCTCCTGGGATCATCATGGTGGGAAAAGGCAAAATACCAACAAAAAGCAAAAAAGAATATTGCCAGCCATTCTGTTTATATGATAACAGCAATGTTCTTAATTTTCTGCTTTTATAAAACAGAATTTTATGGGTTAATGATGTATTTTGTTGAATGACATTTTCTTATCGCCCCCCTGGTCTTCCTACAAAAAATAATTGATAAAATCCTTCCATGCATATATTTTGTCCAATTCTTATCCAATTCACAGTCATGGTGGGACTGGTGGGACCCAGATATCACAGGGTGAAAAGCTGTATATGCCCTCAACGTCCTCTGCTGTAAGAGCAGCATCCCCACTCATTGGTGACTGCTACACCACCTGCATAAGCGTAGGGTGGTGGTAAAGGATCTGGAGGAGGTGACAGTCCATCAATCTAGAATTTCAAATGTAATTATTACCCAACATGACCACTCTCTAAGCTGTCTGATGCATGTTGTCAGCATACTGAGAGGCAAAAAAACCCTACATACTGAAGCTGGGAAATTTAATTACTGCTGCGAATTAATGGAAAAGGGCAACAATACAGAAAAAAATATGACACTGCGTGTAGATAATCTGCACATAATTGATTGCCATTGTTCTGGTATGAGTGTAATTCATTCTGTCACCCTCTGCTAAGGAAGTTTATGGGACTGCTGTGTCATAATAACAATAATGCACCAAGTGAACTGAGCTGAACTTCATTATTTCAGCCTCAACTGACAGATAAATACAAAGCAACTCCAAACTATGAATATGTCACTGAAGCAAATAACATATCTGACTGGCCAGTATGCTGATAAATGTCACGGCCTGAGGGACAATGTGCAGCCAAGACACTTGACACACACACTCCATCTTCCATTTAGCCATTCATACCGAGATGGCATAAATATAAACTCTTATTTGTTGGTTTTGTCCATGGCTCCATCTCCCTTCACTGAGCCTGAAGAGAATAGCAAAATCACAGGACAAACTACACACCGTTATTGAGGGAGGCCTTGAGATTGATTTTGTTGTCTCACAGTGTAAAGGTGGGAAAGGCAGAAAGGCCAAGAGAAAGATATTGCCATGAAGAACACACAGCACTTTAGATAAAGATATG
This sequence comes from Pundamilia nyererei, assembly GCF_000239375.1. Classification (NCBI taxonomy): domain Eukaryota; kingdom Metazoa; phylum Chordata; class Actinopteri; order Cichliformes; family Cichlidae; genus Pundamilia; species Pundamilia nyererei. The sequence goes on along the minus strand of NW_005187402.1, from coordinate 1,108,003 downwards.
AAGTGACAGAAGAGGGCAAAAAATACTAAAAGGGAAGTCTTGAACAGAACTCAGGCGGTGCAATGATAACAGCAGTAAGTTAGAAAGTTTGAGTCACTTAAAAGGTAGAGACGGTGAAATAGAAGGTTGAAATTGGAAGGCAGGAAGATAACAGATGCTTCAGCAGCAACACGAAGCCAAAGCAAGCTGACCCTGTACAACCCTCGAATATGGATCTGTCATCGGTAGTTTAATACAGATGGTTTGTAACCAGGTCAGGAGAAAATTTTACCAATCAGAGGAATATTTTTATTTGTATTTAATATGTTAGTTTTATTGCTTATTGTTTTGAGTAATTCCCATCGGGATGACTATCACTGGTTAAGCCACAACATCAGACAAGCACATGCATCTGCTATAACAAAGGGTTTGCTGAACTACCAATAATTCAAAGGATGCAAACGTGCCCATGCATGAACAAAAACCAAAAGCTGTTAAACTAACTTTTTTCTTATTTTTTTCTTTTCAATTACAAGTTTAAAAATGTGAAAGCAAAGACAGTGTAACAAGCCATACTACTGTTATGTTCAATTGCTTTCTCAATAAAAGAGATAATGTTAAAAAACAAACAAAGACTGGATAAAGACGAAAGATGAACAAAGTTCAAGAGGCAGTGTCAGGGGCGGGGCCTATGGCCCAGCAGCCTTTGAGTTTATATTGTATTTTTGATGTTCTTAGGTTAAGTTTATGATAAGAGTTTTGTTGTGTTATTATTATTTAGGGTTTAGTTGCGTTTAGTTTAGGCCATATTGTTACCCATGGCCCCTGGTTGACGTGTCATATTTCCTCCCCAATCATGTGTTTCACAGCTTTGTGTTTCATGTTGGTCATGTCCAAATTCATGGGCTGCATCCTCCTGAGGCTGCATTTGTAGACCGATTACGTCACAGCGACGCGCCGAAGGCTGTCCAAATTCGTAGACTCCTCCGAATGCAGCCGACAAATGCGTCCTCCTTTTCCCCGAATTTGAAGTATGGGTCGAGTGTGTCCTTCATGGCCTACCATATCCCAGAATTCATAGCGCGGCCCAGCCAAACTCCAGTTTCCAACAATGGCGGTTTTAAAATTACTCTTACTAATCTTTCTGGGTCACAAAATAAACTTTTAACATATTTTCAGGCGAGAAAGTAGCTGTGTAAACATCAAATATCTGCTCGGTTTATCAAGATACCGCATATTTGCAAAAGTGTTTCGACGTTTTCGGAGCATCTGCTACCCACCAGCTCGATAGCAAACCGGGAGCTCGAGGGTCACTGATGCGGCCGAGAACGGCACAACTCCCGGTACATCATTTTCAGATCACCGCGGAGTTTCGCTACTCAGGTTAAACGTAATATATAAGTCACTTAGACAAGCTAAAAATGTTATTGTTGGGCTTTTTTCAGTGTTTT
>NW_005187402.1:1100708-1106200 GCF_000239375.1 Pundamilia nyererei | reverse complement strand
TGTGTTTCTATGTTCAGTGTGTTTAGTTTTACTCTTCCCCTGTGACGTCTTAATGTTCATGTGTTTCAGCTGTTTCTCCAGGTGTTTCCACTTCCCTCATTATCCTCCTGTGTGTATTTAGTCTGTGTTTCTTCATTCAGTCTTTGTCTGGTTGTCTGCTGAGTCACACCATGTTGCATGGTCTCTTGTAGTCATATCCAGGTTTGTTAATATCAGGATTCTTCATGTTGAATGTTAGTTCACCCAGTTTAGATTCATGTTTAGTTTTGCCCCTTGCTTGTGTCTTTTTATCAGCTTTATTAAACGGCTCGCCTTTGGGTAATACTCGTGTTTTGTTCCACATTTCTTTGTGTCCACTCTTCACAAATTCATACAGTCTGCTTGGGCACACTGTGACAGGTGGTGTGGTGATGTGTAAAAGTTCATCTCAACAACAAGAGAAAGTCTATCCTCACAGGATTTTACGCACTTACTGCAAAGACCATTGGTTGAATACTTCATTGCAGTGGTAGTAATGTTGTAATGTTATTGTAACGGAGGCGGAAGGCTGGTTTTACTTCCACAGTGGGTTTTGTGCGAAGGAAGAAAATCTTCCTCCAACTGGATTGAGCAGTGGAGCCGCCAAGGGAAAGCACACATTAAAAACTGTATAATTAAAATATAATTTATTATATTTAAATTGGTAAAAATGTAAAATGAATTAAAACAACCTTGGCCAAGGGGTAACACAATAAAAATCAATAAAACGCAACATTAAAAGTCCAGTGGCCTGCGCCACGACCTAAAAGTCCCAGGGAGCTAAGAAATCCAGCGAAGTAGTATAAAAAGGGAAACCTAGCGGAGTCCTCTCCTTCCTTTCCGCATTCGCGTCCCGATATGCTGGAGAAAGGGAGGAGCGGCAGTCACTATTCTTCTAGACAGTTTTATTTCATAAAAAAGGGATAAGTCAGAGACTTACCCTGGGTGGGCAGAGCTCTCAACTCCGCCCGCCGCTTCTTTAAAACTGCAAATCGGCACAGCCGTCTCGTGCCTTCCGCTGGTGCTGTCTCCGCTCTCCCCGCTGGTGTTGTCACTCCCCGCTGGCCATCTTGCGCGCTGGTCCTCTGTGCACTGGCGCTCTGTGCGCTGGTTCTCTCCGGTCTCATCTGTCTCGAGCCTCCAGCCCGAAGCCGAGGCCCTCAGCCTCTAGCCTTCAAGCGCAGCCGTCAATCACAGCTCTACAGCCCAAGCTCCATATCTCTGGCTCGGCTTCTCAGTCACTCCGGTCACTCTTTCGAGCCTCCAGCCCGAAGCCGAGGCGCTGAGCCTCTAGCCTTTGATCGCAACTCCTCAAAGCAAAGCTTTTCTTCCTCACTCGTCTTCAAAAAGCGCTCCTTTCTGTCGTCTACCCAGCCCTCTTATTGGCCTCTCTGGTACCTCTCAGGTGAAATCAAGTTAGTAATCAGATAGGGGTGGAGTCTTTACAGGACAGTTGTTCAATTAAATAAGATAAAAACATGCAATAGAACTCATACAAACAAACCCAATATACAATATTAAAATATTAAATAGATAAAACATCGCAAAACATGCACAGTAAAAACTCCAAATAACTTGTCCCGTTTCACCCTGTGACATTATCTTCATCTACTTCCTGGTTTTACTAGAATGTAGAAAGAGAGGACGAAACAAAAGTCAGCAGCATGAGAAACCGGCTGTTCTGAAAGCTGTGGATGAAGCCCTTTCACTACAGTCTGCATCTGCACTGTTTGTTCTCTCTTTTTAGTGCTAGCATTTTATTCAGTGCTATTCAAGCCTTGCTAAGCTGTGAGTGTCACTTCAAACCTTAGAAACTGAAGGTTCTCCACCCACTGCATCTTTGGCCTTGGCAGATAAGGTTTGAAAGCACATGAGAAATCCCTGTTTGTTGATTGCTGACTTTTTTCCTTGATGGATCTGCATCGATGGGGAAAGTGGATAAAAGTGAGAGGGTATTCCTCTTACATGAGGAAAGCTAAACAATTTACAGGTATTGCGTTGACATTGCAGGCTGGCTATTGGTCTGCAGTGTGCTAACTGTTTTACATAAGTTAATGATAAATGCAGCTGTTTTCTGCTCCACAACAACTCTCTCAGGCGTTATGTGTTTGTAACTGCTGGCCAGAGGCAAGTCCTGTGACAGCTGTGTAATATAGAGTCAGAGTGGTGCATGGCCGAATGGGCCTGTTTAGAACGTGTTATCTATCTGCAGTCTAAAGATGTGCTTTGTGATAGGCAGTACTTTGAAACGCCATCCAAAGGTACAAAAAAAAACCTCTTCTTGACTGGATTTCTTTTCAGTCAAGAACAAAAAGCAAGAAAATGCAATGCTGGCTTTGCTGTCACACTCGTAGGTGATATCTGTGATTTCCAATTCAGCGGATAAGCAAGTCTTCCAGATATGAACCTTTATTGCACCTTGCACATAAAGCACAATAAACACATATTTATTGTGTTTTGTGATTTTTAAGTTGTAAAGTTTGTGTTATTAGAACTGTTTTTAATATTAGCCAGGTATCGTCTATCATCCAGGTAAGTAAATCTCCAACAGTTGATTCTGTTCATCTGGAGTCATGACGTAGCTACGAAAACGCTACGTCCAGATGAACAGAATCAACTGCTGAAGATTAGTCAGGTACATGAAATTGACTTGATTCTCAGCTCGGGTCATGATTATGAGATAAATTGTACCAGCTGACCTTTATTAGAATATGACTGATTGTGTGCATGTGTCTGTGTATTTGGCCTATAAAGTCATTCAAAGATATTTCCTCATATAAAAATGAATTCATTTGTTAATTTAATTCTGTAAGGAGGTGAAATAAAAATTAAAAGAACATTTAAGAGACTGTTTTTCTTGTACATTCTATACAGTCTACATCTATATGACACTTGCTCTGATGCCACAGTTATCCCCCTTAGGGAGCATGATAACACACAAGAGAGATTTCCCTAGTGGTGCATTCGTATTTCAGCACACATGCTGACACACACAGCTTGATGATGCTCATTATCAAAGTGCTGTTTTTTTAGCCCACCTAAAGCAGGTCTGTAGTATTGTATTGCACAACTGTTGGAGCAATTAGCATATGGTAACCACAAGTGTGCACACTCACACACATGCAAACAGACACAGGGTATATGCTCTCTAACGCTCTGTTCCTACCTCACCCAGGAAATGTATTTAACTTGTGCATAAAACATGATGTTGAAGCCACAGGAGACAGACTCTCAGAGGACAGTTTTTAGGACTTTTACTACTTTGCACTGTTTACAGCAAAATAGAGCAAGACTCTCTTAAAAGATCCTAAAAATCATGTTTGACACTGAATGATTTGCTTCAGTCTTTTGATGTCAAGTTAGCCATCGACCACTCGACAGGCTACAAGTTGACAAAAGACTGACGTTACATAAGTGATGTGTAGAGAAAAGACTTTGTATTTGCTACAACAGTAGTGGAGTGAATGAACCATGCCTATTAAAACTCGATGGTTCGGTGCAGCTGAACTGCATTCAGATTTAGTTGGCGTTCTTAAATTTAAATATAATTGTTTTCTGTCCCATTCCTGCAGATGTATAAAATCACTTAGCCACACAGAAATCCAAAAGAATAAGCACTGGAAGTATTTCCTGGAGGATGAAGGACTCCATTGATACTGATTACTGACAATGTCACACTCTGACATTGTCAGGCATGCATACACAGGGCAAAGCCTGCTTTAAATGGACATGCATCTACTTTGATTTTTGTGAAGTCTTTGAATTCACCACCCTGCAGATTCAGAATTTCAGTTTGCATCAAACTATGCAGCATCTTTTTGTTCCTAACATGTTACCCATTCCAACATGATTTATTTTCCCCACACTGAGCTTTCACCTGTTTTCAAAATTTTCCTTTAATTTTTTTTAGCTCTGTAACATGAACAGTGATAGCTGTTATCAGCCCGCCCACCATTGCTGTCACTTTGCAAGCTGCCTTGCAACCCATCTCTACCCCAGTCCCTCCTCTCATGCTGTGTCTGACTTCATTAGTGTAATATCTGTTTTCATTGGTGCCGTCTGTGGTCGCAGTTGGTGCTGCTGTTCCCACCTTGTGCATCCTGTATAATGGATAGAGAGGTCGCAGAACAGCGCTGTGACACAAAATATCAATCTTTTTTTTTACAGTGTAGCTGTTTTTTGCACCTTTTTTTTTTCATTCAACTTTAAATTTTTAAAGCAAGTCAAAGTCTTACTGCAAGCCAAGAGTTCTGCAATGTATATCTATTATTGTAGCTTTGAATACACCAAACAGTGTTCCTGTTCCACATATAGACTCATATTCAGTTTTAGGTATTTTATATTTTGCATGAATTGACTTCATTCTCTCAAATATGAAGTTATCGAGAAAGTATACAAGAAAGACAGCATGTAATGTTTTAAGCCACAGTGTCATTAGAAAGAATCACATCAAGGGCTTAAGCTGCAAACATTGAAAAGTAATGAACAGAGATACCTGAGTCTATCAGTAATAAGAAAAGATTTTATTTTAAAAGCCAGTTATTATTAGAAGTTTTCCCCCATATTGGCAATGAAGACTTAAATACATCTTTTCAGCTACCAGAGCCTTGGTGTGATCATGCTGAGCCTGTTTGAAAATGACTATAAGCATTTCATAACCTTTGTAGGACACATTTTAAGCCTATGTTGGATTTTGTCCCAGTTTATTGTATAATAATAACTCCTAAGCCACAGGGACCATGAGAAAAAACAAGGTGCTGGCACATTATGATGAGCTACTCAGAAAGTATAGCTGGCAGTATTGTTGTAATGACAGATTTAGACCTTTATTTATTTATTTGTTTTACTGAGCCACTACAGTCTCATTTGGGGGAGGCTGTGAAATTCTGCAAAACTGTTATTTTCAATTCAGGCATCTGACAGATAAAAATGTCCTGCTAGACGTGGCATGCCCACCATGGAACTTCACACACTGCATCTAAAGAAAAAGATATAATTTAACAGCTTAGGGGAATTCACAGCAAACAGATTTGAGCTCGCTGATGAATTTTCAGGTCAATTCAATTTAGTTTTATTTATATAGTATCAATCAGAACAACAACGAGGTGCTGTTTAGTTGGGGTTTCTTTCTAAGTTTGCAGGGTCTTTACAATGCACTGTTAGCCTTTGCAGTAATTTCCATAGCTTAGTACTGCAAAATCAAAAGTAAAAAACTCTAAAGGATGTTAGCAGTTTAGTACTGTAATTTGCATGTATTTGTGGGAAAGTTCCATGAGATTACATTATTTTTACGGTAACTCACCGTACTCATGGAAACAGCTGTAAAATACAGCAAATGTAACAATTGGTGATGTTACTGAGATTATACTATTACACCATCCGGATTTCTGTTGTTTTCTACTGTAGATCTAAGAGTAATTACTTAAATCCTCATTCAGAGTGTATTACTATAAAATGCGATTCACTGTGAAAGT
>NW_005187402.1:1092206-1093793 GCF_000239375.1 Pundamilia nyererei | reverse complement strand
AACAGAGACAAAACTATATGAAAGAATGAGAGAGAGTTTAATAATTGCTAATTATGGAGTATAGTACTAGTGTATAAAAACACAGGGTGACAAGATGAGTAAAAGGATGAAAGTCTCGGTGTCTCCTGAATCCAAACTGGAAGCTGGTTCCTGAAAACTGAAGGCTCTGCCTCCCATTCTGCTTTTAAATACTTTAAGAACAACAAGTAAGCCTGCAGTGTGAGAGTGCAGTGCTCTTTTAGGATTACAGGGTTCTATGAGGTCTTAAAATATACCAATGCTTACAACATATAACAGGAAAAGCAAGGATGCGCTCTGATGAATGAGGATTTCACAATGTTTAGAAGCAGCTACAACAGCTAATCAGTACTGTGTATAAAAAAGACAAAGGAACAAGATAATAAATGAAATAAAAAATCACTGAGCTCACCTCTGCTGTGCGGTGCCAGATTGAGTTAAATATTTGTCGTCTTTTATTACATGTTAATTAGTTGAAGGTGTGACGACTGCATCGCAGGACCAATACTGTGCGTTAACCTCTGCCTTTGCTCTTGTGAAAACTGAAAACTACCTTCTCCCACTCAATATAAACGAATAGACCTCAATACATCAATACCATTAGACTTGTGCAGGTCAGGGCGTAGCACATTGCATTTGTAATCCGATGCAGTTACAAATACAGATGAAAGGAGAAGCAGAGTGCACATCCAAGAGAAACAAATCACCAAAACACTTTTTTGCAACTGACAAACAGGACATAGGGTTGAATCTTTTGAAAGTAGTTGGTGTGCAGTCACAAAGCAATCTTGAACACTTCCCACAAGGTTTAGGAGTGTGTTAATAGGAATTTAGGAGAATTCTTCCAGAAGCTCATTTGTGAGGTCAGCCAATAAAGGCTTGCTCTGTCATGGTTCGGGTGAGTGTTGGGATTTCCTGCGTGCCAGTAAATCCATCACTGGGCAGAGTCACTACACCCCTCGTTTGTGGCACCTGTGTGTAATTTGCTGGGAGGCTCTTAAGACCAGCGTTCTCAAACATTCCTTGCTGGAACGTCAGCTAACCCACCTTCACAGTGGATTGGATCTTGCTGCCTGTAACCACTCAGCTCCCCGTTGCTGGACTGCTACTATTCTCGGCGCTATTCACCTGCCTGCCTCCAAGCCCTACACTTCACAGTGAGTGTACAGGAACTGGTTTAGCCTCACTCGGACCACTAATCCCCTCTTAGCCTCGCCGTCAACCCAGACAATGACTCAGAGAAACCCTGTTACCCTGTACCTTGTATGCCTGCTCCGGAAAATCCCAAATAACGTGCCCAGCCCAATAAAGAGACTATTTCCTTTTGGCTGTGCTACTGCACACGCAGTGTGATTCTTGTTTATTTGGTTTAACAATTATTTTGGAAATGGTCTAGCCAAGACTTGTTTACTTTCTCAGCATTCCTGGTAACAGCTTATCTGCTAGCCCTTGCTAATCACAGTGTGTTTGTAGCTACAGATTCTTAGTACCATAATCAGAAACTTTATGTTAGTAGGTAGCCAATGTTCAGAGGTTTATGTTTTCCCTCTCGCCCTTAGTTCACGATTA
>NW_005187402.1:1090066-1091412 GCF_000239375.1 Pundamilia nyererei | reverse complement strand
TTCCATCCGTGAAATCCAGCACCTAGCCATAGCACTCAGTTTCATGTTCACAGTTTGGCCTCACAGTTCACAGTTCATAGCATTTCATAATTCATAGCATTCATAGTCTCCTGTTGTGTAATTTCACTAGACACTTGTAAATAAAGCACTGTGTTCACGCCCGTTTGCCTCGCTCTGTGTCTGCATTTGAGTCCACACCCACAGCCGGGCCCTCTCGGCCGTAACACAGAGGTGTTCTACCAAATTGATATCAGGACTCTGTTCAGGCCAGTCAAGCTCGTCCACACCTTTATAGACCTTGGTTTGGGCAATGGTGCACACTCATTTTGGATCAGGTTGGGGCCATGTCCAAAATGTTCCCACAAAGCTGGGAGGATGAAATTGTTGAGGATGCCTGAAGCACTGAGAGTTCCTTTCACTGGAACTAAGGGGTTGAGCCCAACTCCTGAAAAACAACCCCACACAATAATTTCTCTTCCACCAAACTTTATACTTGGCACAGTGCAGTCAGACAAGTGCCGTTGTCCTGGCAACCACCGAACCCAGACTCGTCCATTGGATTGCCAAATGGAGAAGCGTGATGTGTTACACCGGAGAACACATCTCCATTGCTCTAGAGCCCAGTGATGGTGTGCCTTGCACCACTGCATGCATTGGTTGGCATTGTACTCGGTGATGAAAGGTTTGGATGCAGCTGCTCAGCTATGGGAACCCATTCAGTGAAGCTCTCTTGAACTGTTCTCGAGCTAATCTGAAGACCACATAAAGTTTGGATGTCTGTATCAACTGTCTCTGTAGAATGTTGTTGACCTCTGCGCACTGTGCTTCATTATTTAATAGTGAGGAAATGGTACCGCTGAGCTCCTGAGAACAACCCACTTGTCTTATTGCATTGGAGTGTCTTATTGCATTGGAGTCACACTGGGTTAAATATGTACACTTGGGTTTTAAGGGGTATTTATTATTTTCTTCTTTTTTTGGGTTGTATGGAAGCCCCAAACGCAATTTCATTGTTCTTGACAATGACAATAAATAAATACTACTACACTTTTTCCCAAATGTCTGTTAAAGCAGTCTGCATGCCCAGGTGCATCGCTTCCTGTTGTCATGGAAGTGACTCGAACACCTGAAATACTTTTGGCAAGATAGTGTTTAGTAACAGTTTATGAAAAGCAGAAACCTGAAGATAATCTAAGGAGTCGTTAACAAAAGCAGTGCTGTGGAGGTTTTTTTTTTCACAAAGTTAAGAGTGGACACATGGAAATAAAGTCGTTTGGTAATTACATTTATATTCATTGATTTTTATATTTTGTTACGTTTCGGTGTTGTCAGTTTTTTGTTTTTTT
>NW_005187402.1:1072914-1089003 GCF_000239375.1 Pundamilia nyererei | reverse complement strand
TTTACTTTGAAAGTCTGTGTTTTCTTAGTGTGTTCAGTTTACGTTTCCTTGTCTCGTCAGGTCTAATTTGCCCCAGCTGTGTTTCCCTCCTGTGGTCCATTCCCTGATTGCTCCTTCTATGTATTTAAGCCTTGTGTTTCAGTATGTCATGGTCGCGATCTCCCCCCGTGTTGTAAATAAATAGTTTGTTGTAAATAGCTGTAAATGGGTTTTGTCAATACTTTCGTTTTGAGACACTTCCGTTTTGGGAATTTGGTGGAGAGCCTTACTGGGGTTCTTTGTCGTGTGTTTTTTTCCTTATTTTTATTTTCCTGCGTTGCACGCCAGTTGCCTAGGCCGGGGTGTAACAATTTTCATAGCTATATTATATTATTTCTTATTCACGGAGGTTAGGGCATGCAGTTGTGGCATCTCTTTCCTCCTCTGGAGTTCTGTTTCACTTTGCCCCTCTCTCTTTCGCTCAGTCTCCACTGCTGTTGTTACCACTCAAAGAAGGTATAAATGAACAAACAGACAAGAAATACAACCACAGATACTACACAGGGTGGATTAGGGGTAGGCAGACATACTGCAAAGGTAAGCTATGATGATATGATCCCACGATGTCTGCGATGCAAAGACACTCACACGCACACCCCGACTGAAACACCTTCCCAACTGCCTTGAGGCGTTTTAATTATGCTCTCAGCCATCGTAATATTCTGTGTGTGTGTCTGTGTGTGTATGTGTTGGTGGACTGGTGGTGCGTAGGGGGGTTCAGAAGCACAGTTGGATTTAAAATAGTCCCTGTTGTCTCCTATTGTCTCTCGTGCTTTGATGTTTCTGGTAGTGAGTGGTTAGTAATTAGCACACCCACTCAATTTGGTACATCTTCTCCTCTTTGTCATTCTCCCTTCCATTTTCTTGTTCCAGATTAACAGCCAGCACCTGCCTTTCCTTTGTTTCTGTCCTCCCTACATCGCTTTTTTCCTTGATCTAGCGATAGAAGTAGGGTTCGAGCATCAAATAACAAGCCCAAATATGTCTACTTCCATCTGTATTATTCTTTCTTCTCATGCATCTTTTTCTCAGCCTCTTGCGCTTTCTCCCTCTTTTTAAAGTAGCATTTGCCTTTTCTCATAATAGTACAGCAGTGCGTTCTGCTTGCAGAGAGAGCCGTGTAATTTATCAACACTGGGGAAATTACCGCCTATTGTTGTTGGCGAATGAACAGGGTCGGCGGAGTAAAATAGGTTTAAACACACAAATGAATCATCAAGCCAAACACCTTATAACTCTTTCCTCCTCTGGATTTCTATTTCATTTGTCGCTCTCTCTTTCTCTCAGTCTCTGCTGCTGTTGTTCCCTCTCTTCATTTCATTTCTTTCCCTCAAGCCTGATGTCTATTTTCAGTCTTGGTTTGTTTCGTTTCACGCAGGGAGCTGCACCCTGACCTTTTGCAGCCTTTGCTATTATTGGTTGTTATGCTGGATTCATGATTTTTCAGCTTACTGTAAACTCTCTCTCAACGCTGGCCTCAACTGCAGAGAGAACGAGAACCTTCATACGAGCCATTAGGATTTTTGTTCAGTCCAAATTGTGCAACATATCGTTGGATGCTGGATGCATTGATTTTGTTATTTTCTAAAAAGATGAGCCTATAATGAAACACTCTTCCTGGAGTGAGTTCTGACTTTTAAATACCATCAAAAAGTCTTAACGTTTAAACTTGGAGAGATCATAGAATGGTTCTAGTTTCCCTTCTTCATCTTTGCGAGTTATCACAAGCTAAAAGCTTTGCTGTTCTCTGATCTCCTCCCATTTTAATTTGCTGTTGACGCTGTGTGCCTACTTCATATCCACCTCCTGTCGTGAATTCGATTAGGACTTGAGATTCATTACAATGTACCTCAGCGCTTTGACACCTGATGTTGAATTAGTTTTAGTGTAATAGTTTCATTTTCACCGCTTCAGTTGTTTTCAATTTTATTCAAGAAAAGCTAAAAACATTTCAGTCTACTTCCATCACATGTTTGTGTTTCTCGTTTTTCTACTCCTTCCTTGGCTGTCATTATCTTTTGTCTACAGTTACAATGGTTACAGATGCTCTTAGTCTGTGGTAAGGTTAAGAAAAAAGGTGTAATGTGAATGTCCCTCAACTCTACAGAGAGATAACAGTTTGACACCAATAATTCAATGCTGTTAACGTTCCAAACAGAACCACTCTGTCTTTTTTGACTCTTTCCTTTTCCACTAGCATCCGCTCGGCTCGACTTTGCTTTTAGGGTGTTCCATTAGTTGGTAGACCTGATAGCAGGTCCATTTTTAGTACCTGCTCGACCGGAGTTCCAAGCAAGCTGAGTCAATCCGAAAATGTTTAACAAAAAGGTGTACATATCCAAATATTTGTGTGTATCAGATTAGCCTGGGTTTGAGCAAATCACAGAAATCATTAACAGCCCAAAATGATCCATGATGCATGTATGTAAGCTCCTGACCACAGCAGGTAAGGAAAAACTATACTGGTCTCAACATACACTTGACCTTTTAGCCTGATCCAGTTTTTTAAGTTTTGATCCAGACCTTTCTTCTAACATGGAGACATTTTGGAGAGTACTCATGTTGACCTTTCACAACAATTCTAAAGGTTACAAGGCTTCTTCAAGTTGCACAACTCATGATTTGGAAGCTAAAACAAGTACTTCCAAGAAATACTACTAGACTACTTTGAGGCTTTACATCTGAAATTAATTGCAGGAAGTCTTGTTGATATAATTTAACAGAAATTAAAAGATTGTTATCATAGTTCACCAAACCACAAGGCTGACATCTACGAGTAACATCAAATGACCTTTTATTAAAACCTGGAGTAAAACAGTAAATATTAAACTCAGCTGGCACAAAACAAGAAAACTGAACCAAAAATTCAACCAGAATAACCAAAAGAGGGAAGTCTGAACTAATCTCAGTCTTTAAGAGTAATTTAGATAAAACATTCAAAGAGTGCCTCTGAGAACATACTTACTTATTTGACATAAGGTACTTTTATCCCACATGCTGCTGGAATCGTACCGCTACAATTAGTTAATTTAAAACGAATAATAATATTTAATAATGTTGAGTGTAGTTCTGTTGTCTTTCCTCAGTTTCTTTTTGCGCCTTTACCTTTTGTTTGCTGTTTGTTAATACCTCTGTATCTTACTACTCCTCTCTTTTATCTGTTTTAGAACAATAAATGTCACATTTATCACAGAAATGTAACATTTTGCATCTTTCTTTGCTACTGTTACAGCCCTGGTCATATTTTGGATCACAGTGGATGGATTCTGTCCCACATGTGAGTCCTGTACCTTTAAGAGTCTCTGCAGGTCCTTCCTGATTGGAGAGCTGGCAGCTTCTGATTGGTTCCATCATCAATTGGCTGTTTTAAAAACCCTCTCCAGCAGTTGTCCCCTGACAACAACTGACAGCAGCAGCAGACCTGTCCAAACCATCTATGACAAATTTGTGCGTGTGACTTCAGAGAATTGTTAAGTTTTGTATATAGTGTGTAGATATGCGTTCACTTATAAATAACCACTGAAGCAGAAGAGTGAACTGCTTTATTATTTTCCTACTTTTTCTCTTGTTTATTCAATTAAGGAGTTAGGGATAGCTCTTGTCTTTTGTTTGGTTTTTGTTTCACACAAGTTTTGGCTTGTTTTGTTTGTTATTTTGGCCTTTGCTCACCCCGGAGATACAGAGGGTGGAGTTATGGCTTCAGGGACCAGGGCGGGGTCGCTTTCCTTTTAACCCTTATATTGGGCTCCTGTACCCCTAGACCGGGACATAACAGCTGCCTCTCCTGACCCGTCCACCCCACCCACCTTCTCTGCCTCATTTGGTAGCTCCCAAGAAAGATTTCTATGAGAACTGAGTCTTCAGCTATTCTTTCTTTCTCCTCAACCCGCTGACATCACAGAGATGACTAAAGTGTGCATATGTGCCTACAACAGATTAATGTGACGGTCTTCTTGCATCACAGTCAACTAGATTTAGATCCATAGGCATTATTCTTTTGTAAAAACAAACAAAAAACTGCTCCCTCATGTCTGTTAAATAGGAGGTTATTCAATCATCCAAGCACATATTTCTGAACAGAAGTCACTTTTGCTAAACAGTTCATCTAAAACCCAAAACTGTGCCTGTGCCAACATGACACATTTCTTCTGCATGATGCTGCAAGTTACTAAAAACAAGCATAATATGGCATGATATTACACAAACTAATACATAAAAGTGTCAACTTTGAAATCAATGACAGCTTTTGATAGTAATAAAACTACTGAATGCAACATTTATTGGACCGGTTATTTTACCACAATATAACTATGATTCTTATATGAGTGAACAAAAAAGGCCTGGTGACTGAGCAAATCAAAACACTTGAACCTAGAATCTAAAAAGCCTGTAGCACTTCCCTTGTAGCCATAGACAGTATAAAAAATGGATGTACCTACCATGATGTCACCCATTCATTTGTCACGACCATTATTAAGATTCAAGAACAACATTATGCTGTAACCACCTCAGTGTTCAATATCCTTTGGGCTAAAAACAGACATGCTGTAAGTCTCAATGTTCTTGGTTAACAGGTTTCTGAGTTCAGCCACCAGTTTGCATATAGACGATAGAGGACGCTTCAGTGATATCACCAACTCTTTTCAGAAGTCTTAGTGGTCGAGTTCTGAAAACACCTAAGTTTGATTTTTGTTTTTTGGAGCCAAGTTATTATTGTTTTTGACCAATGGATGATAAGATAATAATCAGCTAATGCTATGCTTGGATAACGAGCTACATCCATCAGCTGTATGGGTGTAACACACAGACATATCAGCTAATTAGTGGTAAGTAAAATTTCTTTATACATATACATTAATTATAAAGGGCTATTCTATTATAGGTTGTGGACTAATAAAATGCTACAATTCCATTAAGTGGAAATGTAGCACAGACGTCTTTCTTCATCATATTTATCAGATAATTCCTTTAGAAATGTTCCAATAAGGAAACAATCAGTGAAACAAATTAGCAGAATTGAGGTCTAGCAGCCAGCTGTTAGCTACACCTGTCTGTAGCACACTAATGTTGTGCTACAGACACTTCTACTTAAGCACATGCCTTATTGATACGAATGGGAAAAGTTCCATAGTCGCTAAAACAGATCTTAGGCTGCAAACACACTTTTCAATGCTGTTTAGTGGCATCTTAACATGGGAGACTCACTTTTGGAACCGGCCACAAGTGGCCATAAAAGGAACTGCAGTTTCAGTCACTTTCTAATATTTCTATAATATTTAACCCCAAAGGCTGCTTCGTCATTTATTTTTGTGTGCCATAGCCACTAGAGGTTTCTTGACAATAGACTAAATGGGAAGATAATGAGTAACAAACAATAACAAGAAGATCCATTCACACCATACTGTATAAAACTGTTTATATATTAATACATTTTTTTTAATATCAAACATTTTACTGGTTTATTAACATGCTGTCGAAGGTCTGACTTGACAACAAATAATAAAAACTCCTTTACATGGTGTTAGATTCTTGCTGTATGCAAGAAGAATAAACTGTGTGCAGTTATGAAAGGTCACTGATGGGTTTAGATTTTATTATTGTCATTTGTATTAGGAAATATTTAACCATATATGCTTAGAAGTGTATAATCAATTGTGTAGTGATAGGATGTGTGATCTTTAGCAGGCTGCAAAGGCTTGGTGTGCATTCCACAGTGTTCTGGCATTCACACCTACATCCTGGGAGCATGGGAAGCGGTCGTACCTTGTCTTATTGTTTTATGGTAGGATAAACATAGCTATATCTGTTTTAGGCTAAGTGCCTTTTGTTTAGATGAACTGCTGGACTTCCAGACCAGCAGGTTTAGGGAAGTCTTTATGGGGTCACACTCTGACCCCACACACACACACACACACACACACACACACACACACACACACAGTATTCTTTGTTCACATGTATACCTATGTAAGATGTTATATGTTAATGACCCTATGCATATTCATGTAACCACAATAAAAGGAGTACTATGGGGAACCTGGCTGAGAGTCTCTGACGGAGGTCAAGTGGGTGGAACGACACTTGGCTCCAGGCAGGCCTCCCTCATGCATGAGTGACCCAAAGAACTTTGGTGACTTGTGTCTTGCTTTTTGCTGTGTAGCAAATTGTCCTTAACGTTCCAACGAATAGGTTTACGTTACAAACCTAACAGTCACTTAAAGAATATGACCTTTCTTTCCTGTAAGTCTTGGCTGTTACTAACACCATCCTTGAAACACTAATCTACAAACAGTGAATGGACATAAAGGGAGAACGCTGAGACCTTTTACTCACCAAGACACAGTACTATAAATACATACTGTTGCATACAACAGACCTTGGCATATGACCTGCCTGCTTATAAGGGGTCACGTGATTGTTGGGCTTTTGTCTGTGTGTACTATCGTATGGTCTAACTTACAATATAAAGCACCTTTAGGCGACTGCTGTTGTGATTTGGCGCTGTATAAATAAAGTTGAATTGAAATTGAATATGCTCTCTTACTTATTTGAATTGGTATCTGCATCTACACAACCTGACGTTGTTACAGAAAGCAGATGAGTCGTAGCAAAGGAAACATGATGGTTTATCATCATGATGCAGACATTCAACCTTCACCTGCATCAGTGGACATTTCAGTAGACTGCAAATGTGTGTAAAGCAATAAGTGATCTTTCACTTCAGCTTGGGTATGATATTTGTCTGCTAATAAGAAATCATTAATGAAGTATCTTGCGATCAATCTTTGAGCTCTACAATGCATTTTTCAATCAGCCACAGTGTGAATGGATCTCTTTGTGATTTATGACAGAGGCGAAAAAGTATGGAACTTTAATTAGTCCTGTGTTCTTAATTATAATAGCACCTTTAGTTTCACTATACACTGAACAGCCAGAACATTAAGACCACTGAGAGAAGAAGGCGACAAGGTTCAAATGAAACATTTGGTCATGTGAACCCTGCAAACACTGTAAATGGCTTGTAAAGCGATGGGGATCCAGCAGTGTCCTACACATCCATTCAATCCTCCATGCATACAGTTTATCCTGGTCCAGAGTCCAGTTCTTCTTTATTGCTATATCAATCTCTCCTGCACAGACCTGATACTGTTTGGAGTAGGCTCGTTTCTTTATTTTTCCTTTCAGTTTTTGTGGAATTTACAGGATATGGAAACTTGACGATCACATACACTTTGACATCACAGGGTTAATAAATGCATTATTGGTGGACACTGGACTAGAGTTTAGGGAATTAATAAATACATTTGTAAGTGTTTTCATAAGTTTTGGCAACTGGCAATTTACTTTTTCCCCAAAACAAGTTTTGCCTTTCTTCATAATTGAAGGGTTCTGAGCGAAAACCTTTGGTTTTGCAGTCAGTTGTACTAACAGGTTTGTAGCAAATCTGTTCTCAAATGTACACTATGAAAGCCAGCATGTGGTCAGTGCATATTAAAGGTCTCTGAAGTTCTATTTTGGAGAGAATCAGTGTACAAACTATGCAAAGTGTAAGTGTGACAGGAAAACCTCAGGCTCTCAGCACTCGTATCTTGACAATGGAATGACCAGCAATGAGGTAATTGATTAAAGTTGGTAAACTTTGTTGTGGAAAAACAAAACAAACAAATTATTATTCCAAGCAGAGCATTTTCCCATGTCTGGGGAAATTAGGTTTGCAGCTTATTGTCAACCTGAAAGTAATCCAATGAAAGCCTGCGTGACTGAAATGTTAGATTTACTGTCATATAAGTCCACAGTATCTTTTTGTGTGCTGATTGCAATATCAAACTGCACTGCTAATGTAGCCATTATATTACTTACAAATGATATATGCACAAAGTCATGTCATAGGACACGTAGACCACCAGCAGTGGTTCAGATTCTTTTCTTTGTTGCCTGACTGCCAAAGAGAAAAAATATATGAACAATCTAAACAATGTATTCTGAGTATATGGTTAGAGTTAGTGTCATCAACACCATTGATAATTTGTGTGAGCGGGTAATATAAACTGTTCAGTTTCATAGACTCTACATATCAGTTGGTTTGTAATGTCCTACTCTGAAGGAAAAAAAGAAGGTGGCCATTAGTGAGAATGCAGGTTTGCATGTCATACTTTTCAGCACCTCAAGCTACATGCATCTTTTCTGTTGTCTATTCACAGCATGCACTATGTTAGTGTCACAACCTTTAACCAAGACATGGAACTTGGCAAATACCCATCCAAACATCCATTTCTGTAGCCACTTAAACAAATTAGGAGTGGCTGTGTTAATGGGATATGCAGGGGTGTCACACTCCAGTCCTTGGGGGCTGCTGTCTGGAGGTTTTGGATGCGTCCCTGCTGCAAGAAACCTGAATACAATTATTAAGTCATTAGCAAGACTCTATAGAACTTGACTGTCTGCTGAGGTGGAAACCCCTAACTCCACTCAAGTACACTTAAATAAATGTAGGTACATCCACATTTTTGAAAAGTACGTTTATTCCACCGTATTCTTTCACTCATGAGCTGATGTAACATGAATTGAATGGCTAAATTGCCACCTCAGCATGCAGACAGGTTCTGTAGAGTCTTGCTAATGAGCTAATAATTGTATTCAGGTGTGTTGCAGCAGGAATACATGGACAAGTTTCAGGACACCGGCCCTCGAGGACTGCAGTTTGATACCTGTGGGTTAATGGGTGTTAGGGGCTGGGGAAGTTATATGAGTCCTTATAGGTGTCATGGTCCTCGGTCTTCGACCCAGTGCTTGAGCTGTGATTTCTTTTCTAAGTCAAGAGTGTTCTTAGTTTTGTATTCTTGTATTTGGCTTTTGTAAGGAATTCTATTTGCAGTCTTATAGTTTTCTATTTCTTCCTGCTCAGTTTCCCCAGTCATGTCCCAGTTTGTTCTCTTTTTTGTCAAGTTTGTGTGTCTTAGTCTTTGTCTACTGTCTCTCACTCTCTGTCCCTCCCTCTCGCTCTCTCCCTCGTTCTCTGTATTCAGTCAGTCTCATCACAGTGTTGGTTTCCCATGTCTTTCTGTGTCTGGGCCATCTGTTTCCTGTTTTATTCTGATAGTCACTTGCCCTGCATACATCATGTTCAGATGAGTTAGATTATGTCCAGCTGTGCTTCCCAGATGATTCTTCTCTGTCCTGATTCCCTCTTGTGTATATATTGTGTGTGACTTTTTCTCTCTGTTGTTGCGATCTCCCTCATGCCTCTTCAACTGTGTGTTCTATTTGTTTGGTGTTTCATAGTCTAGTTGTTTCTGAGTATTTCCCTGGTTTAAGTTCTTGTTCGTAATAAAGTGTTTTTGAGTCCAGCTCCACCTGAGACTCCTGCATATTGGGTGCAGGAGTCTCATTAGAGTTGTAGCCTTGCCTCACTCAGCTCATATGATGATAGGGTCTTAGAAAATATTAATAAATAAATAATAAAATAATAAAATTTCTCAAACACTATTAAAAAAACAAGAAAACTGGAAATGGTGTATTTGAAACCAATCCTTTATTGTAAAATTGGCATGTATTGTGTCTAACCCTGCCTGAGCTTACACATATGTCACTTAAGGAACACTTACAGGGCCTGTTTCAGACAGAAAGAACAAATGACTTATATAATTGCTCAGTTGGAGTACTCAAGCTCATGCCTGCAGCCACAAGTGTACACTACATGTGCGTGAGTAAACCAGAAAACCAAAGAGAGGATGAGGGAGCTTACCTCATAAGAATGAGTTGCTTGTGTGTTTGCACATCACTCAGCGAATGACTCCATGTCCTTGTACTGGAATGAAGGGGTGATAAATCCATTTATGTCACCCTCAGTGACAACTGGCTGGTGGGAGGGAAATTAAAAAGTACTGCATCAGGTAAACAGAGCTTCTATATCTGTGTGTGTGTGTGTGTGTGTGTGTGTGTGTGTGTGTGTGTGTGTGTGTGTGTGTGTGTGTGCGTGCGTGTACTCTGGTTTTTCAAATGACAATTTGTAGAAACATGATTTTGTTTGTGTATGTGAGAGAGAGAGTGCATATGTGTGCCCTAGAAAAATAAAAACTCCCCCGTGCCTGTAAAACAGATTAAAAATAAGCACAATTAATTAGTATTTGGGGTACCAAAACAATAATTTAACAATATACACAAATACATAAATCTCTTCTGCTTAAGAGGATATTACATCTTGCCTTATAATTCCAGGAGAGCTAAAGACATTACCATAAAAAGTAATTATGTTGAGGTGATGTGTGTATTTTCCACAAACCAGTTCCAAGTCAGTTTCATTTCCAGATAAGATGTGATGAATTCATGCTTACGTGTCCTGAGACAAGGTTGCTGAATAACTGTGATCCCATTATATGGACAGAAATAATGCTGTAAAACACAATGTTAGTTACTTTATAAAATGTAACACTACACTGTTATGTTATTAATTAGGCATGTGGGAACATGTCAGCTTCAGTGTTGGCCTATAGACATTGCAGTTAGTTGCAGCTGTCTTTCATTGCCTGGAGCACATTGTACATATAGAGCGGACGAGAGGAGGAGGTCATGTGAAACTGCCTTTGCCTTATAGAATTAGTGATTGTTAGGTTATTAAAAAAGAAAAGGGAAGCAAAACACTGTCCAAGAAACAAACACAAGTGAAAGGACCATAACTCTAGCTCAGGATTTATATTATTTACTTGAACACACACACACACACACACACACACACACACACACACACACACACACACACACACACACACACACACATATGATACATTTGCCACAGGACACTAACTTCAGAAGCTTGAGGCTGTGGTCGTGTGAGGCGTGCAGGTGCAACAGCTGGAGTCGCTACCATTCTCCTAACTGTAGTTAGGGAATCTGGGACCCTGGGCACATGTTGTCTCCTCTAGATGTGCGGTGTCACCAGTTCCTTGCCTAGCTCCTCAAGGAAAAGTCATCTTCTTTGGAGCT
Organism: Pundamilia nyererei; assembly: GCF_000239375.1. Lineage (NCBI taxonomy): Eukaryota > Metazoa > Chordata > Actinopteri > Cichliformes > Cichlidae > Pundamilia > Pundamilia nyererei. The sequence continues at coordinate 1,077,981 of NW_005187402.1, read as the reverse complement.
TCCTTTGGTTTCAGTTGAGATTGACTGCCATCCAGAGTGTGAACCCATTACAGGCTGAGGTATCCAGCGTGCTGTAAAGATTATGAGTGGCTACCGTAGCGTTCTTCTTTGACAGCTGTAGCAGGCCAGCAGCTTGGTTGGTCAGTGTTGACTGTGAACATAAAAGCTGGAGACTGGACAGTCCTTTTCTTCACAGTGAGTCCCTCTCTTTCCACTGGTCACCAAAAACACGTCTTCCCTCATATCCATTATTATTTTCTGTTTGGCTGCTCTGCAGTGCTCCTTGTGGTGCATATTTCAAGTGAAGGCCACCTTCAAATTCACTTTCAGAAACTAAATACTCTGAATAGATTTCTAAATTATCCTCATATTCTGAGATATCTTCCTCTCCCAGACTGCTGTATGCCCGGCTCTTCAAATTTGAGGTCTAAAGCCATCTGACAGCTAAATCTTTTAGTTATACTGGAGTAGAAGATTCTGCACTGTGATGTCGAAGTATTTATCTTTTGTCCCCAGTCCTTGATGTACAGGTGCAAGAAAGAAAGAAATATACCGTGAGAAAATATGGAATATGATGGGCACATGACAGAGGGTAAAGACCACGGGGTATAACAGCCTCTGTGCTCTTTTCTTTTATTTGGTAAAGGTCATACACAGAAAATACCCAAAGGAATATTATAAAAAACCTGGTGTGAAACATGACTTACTCTTCCACCACGACTTCACCGACATTCCAGCCTCCATCTGTTGACTTTTTGCCTTTTAATCAGTATATATTTGAGAGCACACTGATGAAAACACGTGTTCAGCAACACAAAGCAACACTGTAAAATTCATGTTGAGGAAGGAAAAAAAACAACTAAATATTTGTGTTCAGAAACTCCAAGAGTCTCAGACCCGAGGCTCCACAGCTGCAGCATCTCTAGCAGCTCCCAGTGGCTTTGACTAAAACTCATTATGAATAATGTACTGACATCTATATAGCACCCTTCCCAGTTTTACTGACCACTCGAAGTGCAGACCTGCATTGACCTCAAATCAAATTTTTAACCATATGTTCATACAGTACTTTATTCTACACACTAACAGCACTTCATCTTTGCTTTTTTTAACCTTACATAGAGGCAGGGCTGGACTGGAACAAAAAAAGCCCAGCCATTTGGACTAAAGACTGGCCCACCATTATAGGAAAAACCATAAAGCCTTTGAAAGAAAACAAACGCTGTTGTGACAGTGATGTACACTGTCTCGTTGGTATATTTGTATCACTCTAACTTAAACCTTCACCATCCTCCCTATCCTGGTATTCTAACTCGACCAAGCAGTCTTTTGGGTTTCTGCTAAGTGCTGTTTAATCTCCTGAACTACCTACAACACATGGTGGAACCCTGACATTAAGACAGAGAAGACTGGAGGTGAGACATGATCATTACTGGATATTAAAAATAATCAATGACAGATTTAGTGATATTTTAATAAACAGTTTATTTACCACATTAATAAACAGCAGGCAGGGCAAAATATTTTTTTCTATCTTGGCAACCTTTAAAAAGTGAAAGGAGACAAAAAGATTTCCAGAGGAGTTATGACACCCCCCCCCACACACCCTCTTTAATAATCAGGCCCAGCCAATATCCCCCCCCAATAAAATTATGAATTATCTTGCATAAATAGGCTGTTGATTGTCGTTACTCATTTCAGGTATTACCAGCAAAATATTTAAATGTTTAATCTGGGAATTCATCCAGATTTATTTCTTTATTTAGACAGGGATCTTGACCCCCCCAGCACAAAGTGACGCCCATGCATCAGCTGATACTAGAAAGTAATATTAGATAAATTCTAACAAAAGCTTATCAACCTTAAACGAGCTGCTGTTGTTTATCCGCTGGTTTCCTCTTTCTGGCGCAAAGTGGCCGATAAACAAACAGGAGAGAAAAGCTGATCAACTGATCATTGATCAGTTTCATGATCGAAGTGGCAACAGGAGAGGGAGGGGGAGAGAATGAGAGAAGTAATATTAACCCCTTAGCAGTCCTACAAATTTACAATTAGTCCCCTAAACCATCCAATGTACCGTGGGCGGTACGTCCGACTGCTAACAGGTTAATATTTTCTCTGAATACGGGACGATTCCATTTTTTACGGGACGGTTCGGAACTCTACTAACTAACCTTATTAATAAAATAAAGTTCACTATCAGTAACATCATAGCACCCACCCAGCTGTATCGGCATGAAGCTGGACACTATGGTGACAGTGGCAGAGAAGAGGACCTTAAAGAAACTGATGGACATTATGAACAATGCCGGGCCTCCTCTGCACACGGTCGTAAACAATCAGAGGAGCCTATTGAGCGACAGGCTGCTTCTCCCAAAGTCAAAAACCAACAGACTTAAAAACTCCTTTGTCCCACACGCCATCAGACTGTTTAACTCCTCACTGGAGGGGAGAGGGAGGAGAAACAGGGGGATAAGGGAGGCGGGAACAACTGAGCTGTAGGTGCTTTTCTACACTGTGCAGTATTCGCAATATTTGTTTTTTGTTTTTGTTATGTCTTTTTTTCTTATATTTGACAGTGCAATAATCACTGTGTAATATACTCACTCAAATGAGCAATCCTATTTATCCATATTGTATATTCTGTATCTATATATGTGTATATGTGTATATATGGTGTATTTATGCTTATATCCTTACTCTCATTCCCTTAATGTATCTGTAACATGCAACTTCTTTCGGTGCTTTGCTACTGGAAACTGAATTTCCCGGAGGAACCCACCTGAGGGATTAATAAAGTTTCATCTAATCTAATCTAGAAACTCCGTCATGCTAGCTAGTACACAGTACTAGTTATTGTAACTGACTATTAAAAGTCAGCACAATGAAAATAAACTCCACCTAAACATGGTTTTTAGCTGACACAGATAGACTGCAGGTCATAACTTCTCACCTGACACTCGGACCCGCGGCCGCCTCGGGTCTCTCCTCCTCCTGCCTCCCCTTTCCCTCATCCATGTGCTGGCCTCCACCACTTGCTAATGTTACTGAATCTGTGGAAGCTCCGTCATAGCCACCACCACACAATTGAGTTATTTTTACACATTTGCCAGCATCTCGCCAAACCACCACCTTTCATTATAAACAAAACAAAACATCAGCCCATAAAAAACGAAAAATCACCATCAGCCTACCGGGATGGTCCAGCTATGCATACAGGGACAATCTAGAATCAACAATTAACCTAACATCCATGTCTTTGAATTGCACCAAGACATAAGCAAAGGGTTCAAAAAATGTAATCTGGAAAGACATTATCAGAACGAGCACACTGCATGCGTTATAGATCGGTACAGAAATATTCAAATCTTTTTGTCACATACACACACGACCTTCAAAGTAAGCCTGTGGAACATCGTTTTCCTGGAGCCAAATTGGCTTTTGAAGTGACTATGCATGTAGTTGAGACAAGAGTATGCTTTACCTGTATTTATATAAATCTATATCAGTCTGTACTAGTCTGTTCATGTTCACATATATATGTGTTGTTAATAGAAAACACCTAACATGTAGAATGACTTTTTATGAGCCTATTCTAAAGAACTAAAATGGCCCAAAGTATGAAAAGGTCTTTAGAATTCTGAAGCAGCGTCAGAGAACTTTACTCTCAAAATATGTACTGAGGTCATGGAGGGTGAAATATGTCCAAAAACATTATATAACACATGTTTAAAATGTTAGTTATATTTAGTTAGGAGTCTGTTCTTTACGTTTAATAATTACTTTTTATCTATACAATACCAGGAGTTCGGTTAACTGGTGATTCTGATCATAACTGGTTGTCTGTCTCTTTGTGTTAGCCCTGCATGAGACTGGCTCTGTCCAGGTTATACCCTATGGTAGCTGGGTAGTTGGCTCCAGGCCCCCCGTGACCCTGATCCTAAGGATAAGCGGAAGAGAAAGAATGGATGGATGTCTGGATACAGACTGTAGGTAATCACTTTGCTGTAGTAACAACTATTATGAATCCATTTCCCCATGTTCCTATATATCCTTACCCACTGTAATAATACAATAATGCACTATTTCCTTTGTGCTCATATTACCAACCCTTTTGACAGCTCTTCCTGGACTTGTTGCTGTAAAACTTTATCTCTACCTACAGAGACCTCTCAGCTAATACTGTGTAGCTGTCAGGCTCAGGAGAGACTCGGAGGCAGACCGTCACTTAAGTTCACAATTTATTTACACACAGACACCAGGTGCGGATATATACAGGTGAGGGGGCACAGGAAGAGGGTCTCCGGGGAACACAGGCACGGGAAGGGGATGGCTATGTACACAATCCTTCACTGAAGCTCAGGTAGCTCGGACTCCGGCTTTTAACTCACCAAACGGCGGTCCTCAGGCTGGCGAGAAATCTAACACAGGGAGGAAAAACAGGTAAGTTGCGGCACGAAAGAAACTCGGGAAAAAGCTCAGATTGGCGATGACACTGACGAGTGTTACACAATAATCCAGCGAAGAAGCACTCTCAGCAGCCGCCTTAAGAAGTGGATGAGATGATTGTTTGCAGGTGTCCGAGCCTGGGGCTGGAGCCGTCATGACTCCGCCCCGGTAGAGCGCAGTGCGCGGGAGGTGAGAGAGATGCAGCACAACAAAAACACTTATGCCCATACAGAGTCAGCCGAGAAGGCACAGGGTCATGACAGTAGCCACTTGATTGGCTCTGCAGTTCAGGTAAAGCTGTGTTCAGCTCAGGTGTGTAGGTGTTATTCTCTAGCATGCTAAAACATTTATAGACTTATAGACATGGTCTTTTGTCTCTGACTTAAATAAAACAAACTAGTGTTCAGTCAATCAAAGATAAATGAAATAACAAATAATGAATTAAAATGGCAACTATTTTATATTCTTTCTAATAATTTAAAAGGCATCAGTGACAAGTTTGCTATTGAACTGCTAGCTAATATATATTGACTGACACAGAAGAAGGTGGTACTTACAACCTCTTAGAGCGACCGTGGCTCAGGGGGTTGGGAATCGCATCTGTAACCGGAAGGTCGC
>NW_005187402.1:1064349-1072262 GCF_000239375.1 Pundamilia nyererei | reverse complement strand
TTATTTATTTTTCTGACAGCATATGTAACTGTTAGCCTGTTTGTGTTGTCTGTCAGTTTCCCACACAGCCAATAATTCAGATGTTAGATCAGGATGTTCATACTAAATGCATGTTTGAACTCTTGTGGGCTTTTGTTTATGCAGCCTAGAGCTGTTTTTGTTTGTTTGCTTCTTGTTTGGTAAGTTTCATTTGCATATTTCCACTGTCTTGCCTTTAGCTTTCAGTTTGCATGTAGTCTAGTCTACAAATCTACAAATTCATTTAACCCTTTAAGGAATTATTGTTTTTCAGTGTGTTACATAATCCAAACTGTTACCAATCTCAGACGACATTAAACCAAATATACTTTGGTCAGTTTACTTTGACACGTCCAGGTTGTCGTAGCAGATTTCTTCATTACTCCAGTTTCTTAAGCATTCTTATTGAATGTGTTTTGACTTTTGTACATTTCATGCTCTGGTTCTTAAAATATCGCACGGAGAAATGGCACTAAAACACTACTGACTACCACAGGGGACGCTGTTGTTTTGCCTTGATTTCTGGCACAACAAAGCTGCTACATAAAGATTGTGTTTTAAATATAAAAACACAGCAAAGCTTAGTGCCTAAACGATCAGTTCCTTACAGATCAGTACCTTATGAAAAATACAGATCAATGTTATTTAAACTTTGAGTAATTACAAGTTTTAGCAACCATTGGCAGAGCTTCCTGTAAGAGGCTATTGAGACTCACCAGTAAATATAGTCTAATCCCATGACTGATTGATTGTTAAGATTTCTTTAAGGGAAATCTTATTAAGGAATCTTATCTCAGAGGGTTAATAGTTGTTTGGCCAAAGACTGGGAGCAGAAGAGAGCAAGAAGAACACAAGTCCACAGTTATTACAGGATGTTACAGTGTTCTGTGTTCGGCCTATTCATCAAGAATATCTAAACAAAGGCTTTGCACCACCAAGAGGCCATTGAGACCCACCAGTGAATCTAATCCCACGATTGATTGATTGATTGAGATTTTTTAAGGAAAATGTTATTAAAGTTGAATATTTTCAGCTTTTACTCGTGTAGCACAGTAGCAGAACTGGGATCACACCAAGATTTGTTGGGACCTGCAAAGACCAGTTAGCTGTCAGTTAGTAATAAGGTATGTGAACATGAGACTCTGGTGAAGCTAGTAAATCCTGCATGTCAATAAATCATGCAGCACGTAATCATTTATCATCATACTACATATAATGTAGGAACATTATATATGTGACATCAGTTCAGCGTTGAGCACATTCCACTCGGACAGTCCCGAGCTGCAGTGTCGCAGTCGTCACTGGTAGCAAAATGCTGCATAGGACGGCTTTTATTGTCTCCTGTAATTGAATAGTTTTTTCTCTTCTTTTTTCTTGCTTTTCACCTTCATTGTTCATTATTATCCTCTAACGGTTGTTATGGAGTGTTTTTTTAAATAATATTCCCATGATAAATTATCCATGCAGGGTTAAACAATGCTAAATGATTTCTCTGAGCAAAACCCGAGGCTACCTTGACTTTGACTGGCAACTTAATGCCATACCATCCAGCAGCTGCAAAAACAAAAATAACTGAAAGATTTTCATTTGTCATGTCACTCGTTTGGATTTGGATTTCTCTCTGTGTAATTTTTTATGTTCACCTGCTGTTTGCATGTTTCTGTTGTTTTTCCTTTTAAACCCGTCTGGCCTGATTGCTGTGTTGCCAAACAGGTGATCATTATCATGAGCTCGGCCTACACTGTGTTGATAAAAGTGCCATTTAAGATCCTGCAGCAGCGTACTGTTCCCAGCACTGTTAGTCATCAGTCAGAGGGCAGTGAACATATTTACACCTAAATGATGGGTTTTGTAAACACCAAACAAATCTGTGGGTGTGTGTCTAATATACCTCAGACTCAAAGAGGTGTGCATGAATTATTTATGTCCCTGTTGGTTCCAAAGCTCTGTCAGCAGGTACATTTAAAATGATAAACTTTTAATTATGCATTTGAGGAGCATTTATTCGTCATGCTGGCACTAGAGAAGTAGAGGAAGGAAAGATGACCTGTGTTGTGAAATATGAGTTGTTTTTTAATGAGCCAGCAGTAAACGCATAATGACTTCTCTGTGCTTTTATAATAGGATTGTTGTAAACCCTTGGTGCACGTGTTAACCCATCTTTAGTCTAAATGACGGTACTTCCTTTTCATTATTGCTTAAATTCAGGAAATAAAGTGAACAAGTCAAGAAGTACCAAAAGATTTCAGTTAAAGATGTGTTGTTGATGATGTGTGCGTTTGTGTGTTACATTTGCTGGGTTCGGTTTGGTGTAAGTGTGAAAATTCTCCATCTGTTGGCACACAAACAAAATTCTGTTGCCACCTGAGTCCAAATTTTACATAACTGCCCTCGACCTTTTCTATCACCCCTCCAGAATGTACACACAGTAACACTCTCAGTCTCTGCAGCCCTCTGAACACACAGTCTGATTGCATCTATAACTGTATTTTTATACCAAACTACCTCCCCTGGTAGGCGAAAGCAGAAAACAAGGAAAAACAAACGCATAACGAATGCAGCTTTCTATTCATTTCCGTGTGAAAACATCCCAGAGATAGGGAATTTCAATTAGGACCAAATATCAAACCAGAAGCCAGGGTTCAGAACAAACATCTATTTTGTAATTCCCTCAGTTAATCAGCTCATTTCTAGAATTTCCTGCTATGAAATATTTCTACAAAATCTAATCCTGTTGGCAATATCAGGAAGTACAGTTTAAACTTTGAATATCCACCAGGTCACCCAACGGCAGGGCCTACCATCCCAAATAGAAGCTTTTAAAAGAAAACCTATAAAGGCAAGGCAATTCAACAACAAGGTGATTCAAAGTGCTTTACAGAGACATTAGAAACAAAAACAAATAAAAAGCATGATTTAAAATTGATTAAAACAAGCAAACAAACAAACTAATCAACAAACAAACAAAACAGTATATAAAATCAAAACAGATAAAATCAGAACAATAGATAAAATCAGTAGTTAAATGTAAGTTTTGAAATTTAAGCTTAAAAGTGTGGATTTGGTGCTTTATTCAAATGCAGCTGAGAACAGGTGAGTCTTCAACCTGGATTTAAATAAACTGAGTGTTTCAGCTGATCTGAGGCTTTCTGGGAGTTTGTTCCAGATATAAGGAGCATAAAACCTGAATGCAGCTTCTCCGTGTATAAAGACAAAATGATCAGCTTCATTAGAAATGTATCTAGTTTAGTTCATTTGGCATGTGGCAGAACTAAACCCAGTCATAACCCCAATACTAGGGTCAGGTAGTCGTGGATGAATTTAATGCTAAAACATGATTATGGTCTGCATCCAGCTGGAACAAAATATTCTTCTCCCCACACCATAAAGTGTCAAGATTACCATTCACCAATGTTTCAATTGTTATTATTCTTAAGCTGTTGAAAACCCCCACATGTTGAGTTCATCAAGTTATACAACACATTTTGAAGTTATCACTTACCTCACAATGCTCGATGCAAAGTGTAGGATGCAGTGGTGTTACATATGTCTCCAGTGGTCTCTTGAGGTCTGGAGACGTGTTCTCTGGATTGACATTTCAATTCAATTCAGTTCAATTCAATTTTATTTATACAGCACCAAATCACAACGCCTCAGGGTGCTTTATAGTGTACAGTAGATCGTACAATAGTAGATACAGAGAAAAACACAACAATCATATGATCTCCTATGAGCAAGCACTTTGGCGACACTGGGAAGGAAAAACTCCCTTTTAACAGGAAGAAACCTCCAGCAGAACCAGGCTCAGGGAGGGACGGGGCCATCTGCTGTGATTGGTTGGGGTGAGAGAAGGAAGACAGGATAAAGACATGCTGTGGAAGAGAGACAGGGATTAATGCTTAATTGTTGCTTAAGCATGCTTCTCTGCTGGCAATCAGACGAGTCTGGGTTTGGTGGTTGCTAGGATACTGCATTGTGCATTGTACCAAGTGTAAAGTTTGGTGGAGGAGGAGTTATGGTGTGGGGTTGTTTTTCAGGATTTGGGCTTACCACCTTAGCTCCAATGAAAGCAATTCATTTTGGAAAATGTCACGCTCCAACTTTGTGCAGGCCTGTCAAGAAGAGCCCATCACTAAACCTGCTTCCACAGAGTCCAGACCTCAGCCTAATAGAACAGCTTTGGGATGAATTAGAGCCTGTGAGCCAAACCTTTTCATCCAACATCAGTGTCTGATCTCACAAAGGAACTTCTGGAAGAATGGTCAAAAACTCGCTCCTAAACTGTGTGCAAGTTCTCCCAGAAGAGTTGAAACTGTTATGGCTTAGAAGGGTGGGCCGACATCATCCAAGAAAATAATCCATCCATCCATCCATTCGCTTCCGCTTATCCTTTTCAGGGTCGCGGGGGGCGCTGGAGCCTATCCCAGCTATCATAGGGCGAGAGGCGGGGTACACCCTGGACAGGTCGCCAGTCTGTCGCAGGGCCAACACACAGGGACAGACAACCATTCGCACTCACATTCACTCGCACATTCACACAATGGCAATTTGGATTTTCCAATTAACCTATCCCCTCAAGCTGCATGTCTTTGGACGGTGGGAGGAAGCCGGAGTACCCGGAGGGAACCCACGCAAACACGGGGAGAACATGCAAACTCCACACAGAAAGACCCCGGCCTGATGTTGGAATTGAACTCAGGACCTTCTTGCTGTGCGGCAACAGTGCTAACCACCGTGCCACCATGCTGCCCCAAGAAAATACTGTTGACATTAATTTAGTTCAAATATTGAGGCTAACTGACTATTGCCTGTATGACTTTGCCTGTACCTCTAGCAGCCATGTTGCTCATTTCCTGTCAGACCAGTCTTAATCAGGTTACTTTACCTTCACACATAAATCCGTACACTATGCTGTTTTTCCCCTGTATGCTGTTTCATGCTGCACAATTTGAACACCAAGCACTGTTGGACAAAATCCTGAACAATAGTAACAGTAACACCTGGAAAATATCACTGGCTGACATGAAACCTGTGAGCTCTGTGTTTTCATTGGTGACAACCCCATCCATGTCTGACAGTAACTTTTTTCCATTGATTTGGAAGAAAAAATATACTTAAAAAGGCAAAAGTTAGGGTTAGAATTAGATTTAGCGTTGATCAAATTGCTGATGAGCACTTAGAGCTCAGAGGGTTAATACTTGTTTGGCCAAAGACTCAGAGCAGAAGAGAGCGAGAAGAACACAAGTCCACAGTTATTACATGGACAAGTGTTCTGTGTTCGGCCTATTCATCAAGAATATGTAAATAAAGGCTTTGCACCTTTGCTGGTCTTTACTATGCTAATACAGTTCATGAATGCAGCTTGTTGTTAAATTTAATACCGTCTCATCCAAATGTACATCAAGGTTTGACAAAATTGTTCATACTAATAGTTTTTACTGGGATGGGAGTATTGAGTTCTGACTTTTGGTTCTTTATTTGTCTTTTTGTTTTTCAAGATTCAAAAAAAGCAACAGTAGCCCTGCAAAGATTTATTAGCTAATTTAACGGTGCTAGTGTGGCGCCCTGAGTATTTTGAGAATTAAGAACAAGTCTCAGATGTGTTGCTTATGTGTTCGTGCCCACCCCCCATCATCTTTTTTTGCTATTTGTTGTGACAATAGTTTGCATCATAACACAGAGCGAAAAGCTCATTTGCTCCCACCTGATGTGATGCTAGGGCGATATTTAGTTTCGCCAGTAGGTGGCAGTGGCGGCTCAGCCAAACGGGTAACTGGCAAAATAATCCTTCACAAAAGTAACGCAGGCCAGTTATTACAATGGAAGCCGCCAGTAACACTGAATTGTTTTGCTGTGTTTCAGGTGAGTGCAATATACGAGAACTACATACATTTATGTAAAGTTGATGCTTATTTAACATGTTTGGAGTGTAATTCTTGTTTATATGGTGTTTAATGTGAGCGAATAAGGGAGTTGTTTCACGTTATCTGTGGGTAATGCTAGTAACATTTGTGCGCTAGCTAAGTCATGTTAGCCTCCTGCATTAATCTCTGTAACCGTGTTGTTCCATCACTAAGGTGAAAGGAAACTGTTAGCTGGTTTCAGTTAAAGTTATAGGAAATAGACCAGCCAGTACATGTTATGTTGTCTATTGTTTACTGGTCATTTTCTCTGTGTGTTAAGGGCTGATTAATATGTGGCCATTACACGTAATGTCACAAAAGTAACGCAGGCCAGTTATTACAATGGAAGCCGCCAGTAACACGGAATTGTTTTGCTGTGTTTCAGCGCAATAAATCTTCATGTTCACCTGAATGAACCCTGTCGTCCTTCAGTGTGTAACACTAGCATCTGTCTGTTTGTGGGAACACAGAGGCAGTGTCAAGCCGTAAACGTTGAGGCTAGCACACTCATCGTACTATGGAATAGCAGAAAATAGCCAGTGACTGTTTTATCACTTGACTATCAAAACAAAACATGACATTTGATTTTTACTGATATCAAGTAGTTGGTTACTTTATTGTTTTCACTCAGAAAACTCTTTTAGTAGAAGGTAAAACTGGCATTTGAAAACCGTGTGTGAGTTGTGTGGGTGGGTTGGCAGAATACGGTGCACGCAGCAGTGCGCTGTGAGGGCAAACAGCCTTGGCATGGGGAAGATCTTTTTGTAAAATATGCTAAAGCTGGTGAATATTCCTCTTTTGGGCAGGGAAGGCACAAAGAGACTCATTAGAAAACATTCACTTTACTTTACTTACCTGGACGTACGATTAAAAGCAGCCAAAAACTCCATGGGCCAGCTACCAGAAAATTACACCCATAAAAAGAAGCTACATGAACCTTTCCTCCAAAATGTTACCAAAAAGCATCAAAAGGTAACTTCCTTTACTCGACTATGCATTTCCATATGTGTCTATGTAAATGCCAAAGGAGGCAAAAGACCACTTTTTATTGTGCATCACTACATAAAAACAGTCAGTGAGTAAAATAAAGCAAATGGTTTAACATGCCCCTAAAATAATCTTGTCTCTCTGTCAAAGCTGGCAGCTCAATTAAAATGGCTCCATCACTTCCCTTTAGGGGCCTTCAGGGACAATGATGGAGACTGTTTGTGTTGCAATCTAAGAGTGGTTAGAAAACTGACATTTCACCAATCTCTGGAAAATCTTTAAGGAGTATACTGATGTAATTGTGTTTTATTTTTGGATACATTTTCAGTCAATTATTTTAGTTTTACTATTTCTGGAAGGTTAGAGTTCAGACTGTGACGTCATCGGTGAGCACAGAAGAAAACAAAAACAACAAACAGTGCAAGACGAGAGAGTATCAGTTGTTGATGGTCTGCTATGCCTGTGAAGACACCTGCAATGAGGCCTGACACTCCCTCACCAACTACCTGTATTTCCAAAATGACATTCATTGGAAAATGCATTATTAAAATCCTGCAAGGACATCGAAAAGTGATGCGTAGCCAAAGGGTGAATGCCTCATACTAGCATTAGGCTTAACATTGGTGTAGTGGAGATATCAGGGATAGGCACGATTGTGGCACTGATTCAGGCTTTAGCACCCCGGTGTGTCGGCCAGAACACCACTTAAGGCTTAATTGTCCCTGAGTATGAAAGGAGGAGCTTGAGTTTCGGTTTGAGGCATTTTATTGTCACAACTCAATTCCTGTGGCTGTAAAAACAGTTGCGTGTGTGTGGTTTTCTACAAAGGAAATAAACAATACAAAGAAATAATAAATAAGGTGAATAGATAAGTGGCATATTCAGATAGAGACATAACCAGTGTTGGGACTAACGCGTTATTAAGTAACGCTTTACAGTAACTACGTTATTATTGTGGTAACGAGCACGGTAACTAGTTATTATGCCAAAATCAGGAACGCGTTA
>NW_005187402.1:1057868-1059741 GCF_000239375.1 Pundamilia nyererei | reverse complement strand
AAGTGTACCTCTGGTGCAAATTACTGACCTCTGTCATCATTTTAAGTGGGGGAACTTGCACAATCGGTGGCTGACTAAATACTTTTTTGCCCCACTGTAACAGAGGGTTGAATATTCAATGAACAGTAGATAAACTTATATAAACTTATAAACACCAATAGAATTATTCTGTGAACTTTGGGGCCTTTTATACAATTCAGAATCAGAATCAGAATCGTGTTTATTGGCCAAATATATGTGCAGACACATACAGGGAATTTGGTTCCGGTAGATGGTGGCTCTCAAGCACAGCAGAAACAAGAAAAGTGCGAGAGAGCGCAGTACCGAGGCTGCCATCCGCGGCGCCATCTTGGAATCGGAGCGAGATGGTCATCAACTTAAATATTTAAAGCATTTCAAAGTGATGGTTGGTGGGAACTGAAGACTTAGGACTGCCTTTGAGTTGAAATTTTGAATTTTTCCCAGTTCTTTTCATCCTTCGTTAATATAAAAGGTTAAGCAAAATAAGCAGTATTTGATCAAGAAGAACACATAAAAGCACATGAGTAAAAATTAAGTGGCTATGCTGCTTTTACTTTCTCAATCAGCTGCATGAGTAATACAGAAAAATGCATAAAGCATATTTCAATAATCCTTTTTAATGGGGTTGTAAAAGTAGTTTGTTTGTCTATGTGAAAGCACATTTTGCCATGCTTTGTAAATGTGAAATAGGCATCTAAGACTGAGTTGGTCATTCACATATGAAACATTTCATGCAGTTTAATGGAAAAGCAGTCAGTAAAGAGGACGATGTCTTAAAATTCTGCAACGGCTCTGCTAAACAAACCTCAACAAATGCTTCCAAATACACTGATGAGATCTTTTTTATCCATGAAGAAAAATGTCAAAATCTGTAGTGTTATGAAAGACACACCAGATATCATTGATATAAGACGCACCAGATGAAGACTCCTACACTTCTGTTATTGGCATGAATGATTACTGACAGTTTGATTTATGCCATTTACTTCTGCAGATATTTGAGTCAGGTTTGAGCTACGTGATAGACTGGTAAACTGTCCAGGTTTTACTGTTTTGTGCCGACTGCACACTGGGCTCATTATGCTGGACAGGTTGGCGGTGGGCTGGAGCCAATCCCAGAGAAGGAAAGCTATAGATTGGCTTTTAGTTGAGGTTACAAAAGGATAATGTTTCCCTACTCTTACAGCTCTGCTTTTCCTTTTAAATTTAGTCTAATGTAACCTTAAATAGGTGGTCCACAGCAGTAATATAGTGGCTTTTAAGAGGCTAAACTAGCTAATCCTGCTTTCAAATGTTACTTTAACCCTCTCAAAGTATCTCAAATGTATCCCAAATCTTTTAACAGTCACATACAGATAATGGAAAGGACAGTTGGAAAAACTAGAGCAGATAAACATCTCAGATTGCAAATCATCCGAGGAAAAGGAACAAATGGAGAGACTGACTAAACATTGCTTCCACATTATCCTGCTACTTATTTCTCTCATGTTGGTTCATTTCATTTTGTTTTAGTGACCCTGCAGCAAACCTTGAGCCCAGGATCCTCCCAGAACCTCACACTTCAGAAACAATTTACAGTTTGGAATATAAGGCAACGCCGCTGTTCATTATACGGTTACATCTTTTTTCTTTACTGTACAGTGTTTGAGCTTTGACATCACTTTAGGTCATCACTAACACTTCGACCCTCATCCTTGGTGGTAATGCTAACCCTCCCCTCACCATGTATGTTGGAAAAAGACAAAAATGAAGGAAAAGAATGTAAATTTTTAATGTGTAACAATTACAATGATGATTTTCTTTGTTCCCTCACACACACACACACAGACACACACACACACACAGACACACA
>NW_005187402.1:1040036-1057111 GCF_000239375.1 Pundamilia nyererei | reverse complement strand
GTGTGTGTGTGTGTGTGTGTGTGTGTGTGTGTGTGTGTGTGTGTGTGTGTGTGTGTGTGTGTGTGTGTGTCCTCTCTCTTCAGTACTCGTTGATAAGAGGACACTTGACTTTTATACTTTTCTGTAACAGTCAGACTAGAATAGTGGATTTTCTTTGTAAGTTCTAATAACATACTTTATTACATCCTCCATTCTTGTGACGTTTTACACTTCTATTGATATCACAGCATGTTGTTGTACACTACATATAATATAATACACTTTTCAATATGCATGAAATGATTTGAGTACAAACAGTATGCTATTTTAAACGGTTCTCTCAAACAGACACTTTTTCCATTTGGATACAAAGTCCCTCCTGCCTATACTGGTACATAAGTGCTGTTTTTCTTTTAAGGGCTTCACCACCGTGTCTTCTTTTATTGCTATATAACTGGCATTCCCTTAGCTGTCCACTCCTTACATCTAATATCTAATACATTTAGTGTGAAAAGTTATTTTCCAATGAAGGATGTCAAGTTTGTAATCATTTAAAATAGTCTGACTTTGTGGGTCCATTTAAGATGGGATTATATAAGAGTGCCTGGGTTTTCTCTCTTCAGTGTTTTTTCACCAAACATATCAGCCCTCTGCTCTGCAGTAATCTCTAACGTCGAGTCGACCTTTGTCACCTCTTTTTGTTTATGACATTGACACTGATGAAAATGTCATTGAGGTCAGGAAAAGGTGGTTAGGAGAACTGATAAGGAAAGGAGAAGAATCCAAAGGACCTTACACTAATCTCCAGCAGTGTAAGTCCAGATGATTGTCATGTTGAAACCACAACGTGCAGAAGATAGACTACGATATGGCTCTTTTAACAAATCACCCCAATGTGTTCTAACCCTGATTCACACAGGTCATGTAAATGAGAACGGTGAAAAATATCCCTTCATCACAAAGATTGGAATTTTTAAGAAGACAAACCACATTCAGCCAGATTTAGTTACAGTCTGCAGCAGCACAAAGCCCTGTTTTGATGTTGGAAAGCTACGGGATTTCCTCAAGTGGCATTGTGTCAATTATGCTACTGAAAGTTGTGAGCAGAAGCATTTTAGCGACTGGCCTCATGGAATATGTATTTCTATGAGTTTTCCTTTCAGGAGGGGAATATTTAAAAAGTCTTTGGCACACAATTTACCACAAATTAGTTCCAAAAAAAATCCTATTTTGTGTCTGCTGTGGTTGCAATAGTTGCTACATGGAGTGAATATGTTTCTTCTTTAATATGTTGATTGTTTTGATAAATGGTCAGATGGTCCATTGCAATGAATTGTGGGATGGCATGTTGTCCTTTCCTTTCATAAAGGACAGTCCCAGTGTATCCTATGCTAAAGTGGACTGATCATTACTTCTGCCTACCTGCAAAATTTAAATCCAACTCTTCTCATCATTTGCTGTCAGATTGTTGCACTACCTTGATGGTTGCATCGTTTGGCTGCACGCTTTTCATTTTTGGGTTTGAGATTATCGCCTCTCTCACCTTGCCTTTTGCTCCTTGTCCAGATTCATGCCTAGCTGAGCAAACGTGTTTCATGCCCATCAGCATAACCTACCTTTGTTCAGAGTTACTTGCTGGAGAGCAATATGGGGATCATTCTGGGATTAGCCCAGTGAGTCACGTTGATTGCAGAGGTTGGATTTGGATACTTTTTGAAAAAGAACCCATTACATAACAGTCACGACTGTGGTTAATGCTTTGGTGTCATTTCACCTTGTTACACAGGAGGTAAGATTAAATTGAGTCTAGTTCACCCACAAACACCAGTGTAAATGGGGATAGGGGTGTGGTGATGTGACAGTTGGCATACAACACAAAAAATGTGGTGAAACCAAACCAGGCTTAAGATCTCAGAGGGAATTAATTCTGTTTTAGAGTTGTCCAGAATGAGGAACTGAGTCCTGCAATCCTTCGAAGGATTCTTTGCCACTGTAGGAGAAGGAAAAAATGGAAATACTGAGGGTTTTTTGTCACAATTGCACATGATGAAAACATGACAACCTTAAAATTTGATTCATACATAGTGCAGGGGGAGGGGGATTTTCAGCTTTGGCAGGAATGAGGTAGGACTGCTTATGTTATAAGAACGTAAAAGGGTAAAAACTTAGGTTAACCTCTTTTTTATGCTTCCTGTGCTCACAGCCAGCGCTGGGACCATAGCTGGGGTAACTGCTGTCTTTCACATCATACAAAGCCAAAAGTAGAAAAACTGTCACAATCTGAGAGTTTCGAGCAGCCTGAGACTCTTTGTAACAACATGTACTGTTTGATGAAGCGTGTAGTTAAGGCCTGATCAGGTGACCCTGAATGGTTGCTACTATAGGCTTAGGCTGCTGGGAGATTCCCATGATGCACAGTTTCTTCTTCACTCACTTTTTTTTTACATCACTCTACGTTGGCAGATGATAGAGCATCACATTCAATCTGCAATTTTTGTACATAAATTGGAAAAAAATGGCACTTTGTATTTTTATATAAGAATATGGTTAGAATTTATTTCTGTTAAGCCATAATGGAATATACTGACTTCCTTATCAAACAAACTATCTCTTACATGATGGGGGATGGGTCCGATTTTTTATTTTTTAAGTTTCTGCCTGCTTTATTAATCTAAACTAGAGGGTAGGAATGACAATTATTATTAAAAGCTTAATCTTTAAATCTATAAGTGAAACGGAAAAGAGAAAAGGCATGAGATGACTGTGTAGTAGATGAAGTGAAAGAAAAAGAGAGCTCTCGCTCTGAGACATTCACCTCTGCTCCGAGAAACCAAATTTTCCCCCTCTGATGTCTGCCTACATCCATCACTCATGCTCCTCCTCTCCTTGCCTTCCCTGCTCTGAGAGTCTGTACTCTCTCTGATAAATGAGAGGAGCCCTGGTTGAACCTATTAACAGTGTGTAATACCGCTCAGTCTGCAAATAGCCCACACTGTCCAGACCTACTTTACACTTCTCAAGGTAGCGGTGGCCTATTAGGCCAAGTTTGGGCTGTGCCATGTTGTCTCTTGTTGGGTAGCTGTTTCTGTAACTCCCTCTCTCCTTTTTTTTGCCTTGTGCCTTTTTCTGCCCTTCTGCCTCCCACCACGACTTTCAGTTCCTCCTCCCCAGTTGTCTTCCTCTCCTCTTTGTGGCAGTTTTTCCTCTCTCTCTTCTCAAGCTATCCTTGGCCCTATTAGTGGTGGCCAAATCAGGAGAGTAATCGACCTGAAAATGGCATCAATCAAAGAATGTACTTGTACCTTCACAACCTCATTTACTTTACTTTTTTAGAAGCTGGTCGTTCTTTGCAGCCTATTATTCACTCTCAGAGGGGAATATCACATTTTACTGTAGAAACATTTCCAAGGGTTTGTAGCTGAACACAGCCACAAGTGGCAATTATTAGATGATGCCACATTACAGTCCCCTTAATTTCCCAAGATGCTTTGACTCAGACTCCATAGAAGGCATAACTGATGGTTTGGCAGTGGGTGGCTGCAAGGCGAGCGGGATGAGGCCATTGGAAGAGTAAAAGGTAGGCTGTACCCCGTACAAGCCTTGTGTCCTTAATAAAAAGTTTTGTGAGCCTATTAAGGTCATTAACCTTGAATGCTTTGAATAATCTCCAATTGAAACACTAACTGGCAAAGCAGCCCTTTGATTGGTCTGTCTGAACCCTTTTTTTTATTTTGCAGCTGAATCCACAAACAAAACAGCAAATTGTTATTTATATTTCAAATATTGCTCTTTGCTGTTCTTAACTTATACCACATGGCTTCAGGTTTAGATCATGAACTTGTCTTCAGATTTAGTTATAATCAAAAGGGTACCAGCTAACAGTTCCTTTAGGCTAGCAATTATTGTTCTACATTCAAAAGTAGAGAGGTGGAGATGGTGATGTAATCTCCCTCAATGGGCAACAATTATTGTTTCAGCCTTGATGTTATTTGGCAACTTCAGAAGTGCTTTTGTTTATGGGTTGTGACAGGAACAAATTAGTGGAAAAATTTTTTGCATGGGAAGTCTCTGAGTGTGTTACTGGTGGTTATATTTGTTTGTATTTGGGCAAACACTTAGGATGTGACTGTTTCTGATCAATGATTTGTAAAGATAATACTGCAGAGATCTAAACACTCTGGGAGTGAACGGTCACCCGTAAATGCCCCACACTGATCATGTAGTTCAAAGTCAAAATGAAAACTCGTAATCCTGTTATGCATTATGTCCCGTTCACTATAAAGACAACTGTATAAATCTGCTCTGTTTATGCACAGTTGTTGAAAAGTTGAAAAGCACAAAATGTGTTACAAGGACTAAAATTTTGACATTATCATCAAGTCAAACTTAAACAAAGAAAACCTTGTTAAATGTTTCAAATTTTATGGATGTCATCCTTGGGAGGACTCGGCCTTCATGGCTGTTGGTCTTTCGAAGAGCGAGAAGGCCGGAAGTGCGAGGCTGTAAAATTGGATGGTCTAGCCTTCAGACTTGTGCCACCATCTCGGTGGAGTTTAATAAACTCAGCCGTCTGCTCCCAATGCATAACAGGACACTGGAGTAAACTCTCGACCATCTCACATTTCTGTTTAATCAGTTTTCTGTTTGACATTTATTCAGCTGTGTGAAAACTAGAACTTTAATCTCAGCCAATCCGATTTACTCAGAAACAACTAAAACAGTGAAAAAAGCCACACAATAACATTTTTAAGTTATCCGAGTGTCACAGTCGGACAGTCCTCCCCGAACAACCTTGCTTGTTTTTATTTTGGTGTGTGTGTCGGGAGTTTGCTGTCCTCTAGTGAGCCTCGACCTCCCGGTCAGCTATCGAGCTGGTGGGTAACAGACGTCTCCGAAAATGTCGGAGCACTTTTGCAAATATGTGATGTCTTGATAAACCGAGCAGATATTTGAAGTTTACAGCTACATTCTCGCCTGAAAATATCTTAAAGGTTTATTTTGTGACGCTGAAAGAGTAACGAGAGTAATATTAAAACTTAGTAGTAGCCGCCATTGTTGGAAACTGGAATTGGCTGGGCCACGCTACGGATTCTGGGATAGGTTGGGCCACGAAGGATACACCCGACCCGTCCTTCAAATCTGGGGAAAAGGAGGACGCATTTGTCGGCCTTTGTCGCCTGGCTGTGACGTAATCGGCTTTCAAATGCGGCCTCAGAAGAATGCGGCCTAGGTTTGGGGGCACAGCTGCAGGAAGTGCTGCTCACACCTCCATTCTCATGAAGGCTGGTTTTAAAATTCTGACATGATGACAGTAAAAAGCTTCACAAAGAGGATTTCACTAACTGACAAAGAACATCACGAAAAACTAATCACTAAATCCAACACAAAAAATAATAAGCTAAATATTTGCATACGTTATATTTAAAAATACTTAAAGGACGAATACTCAAAGTCATTTTAGTCGTAGAGTTTAGAGCATGGTTATCTTTTTTGTAACATTCACTGCGATCTGCGCGGTGAAGTCATCCTCCAGGGTGAGGAAATCGACAAAAAAAACAAAAAAAACAACCCTTAATAGGGCTTTGGAGTTGACGTCACGCCGCAGTGCATTGTGGAAGCACAGCTCCATTTTCGGGGTCTACGAATCAAAACAAACACACTGTGTTGGAACGACGACGACAAGAAACATGCTTAAAAGCAGCTCAAAAGAAAACGGACGGTATAGAGACCGATTGCGTCCAGAGGCGAAGCAGCAGTACTTGAAAAAAAATAGAGTGCATCGCAAATCTGGACCCATATGAAATACGGCAGTGGAGTAAAGACCCAGACGACTTACCGCCACTGTCCTACCCCGATATCTTCACGTATCTTGTTTGTGGAGTAAGCACTTACACAGCGAACCAGTTTCGTAATTACAAGTCACTGGAGGCGCACATCCAATTTACAAATGGCTGGGTGCAAGATTTGGCTATTTTCAAGCCGCCAAACTCTGAGTACGTCGTCAAAGGAAGTCAGCTGGAGTGCATCGAGTGAAATAGCCATTTTCCACCCCCCACCATAATTAATGTTACACATTTATCATTGAACTGCTAAAATATTGTTATCATATTATATGCCCATAATTGTAAAGTACATGCAAATTAACACATTGATAATCGGGTAAATTATTAACGCCAATTTGTGTCCTTCCTGTCTCATTTCATTTATTGTCTTTACATCAACCAATCAAGTCACTCCATTCTATGTTTGATCGCAATTTCTATAACTTCCGAGACCACCAACGATGATTTTATTCAGCTATAAAGTGTGATGTGAACATATTTAGAACTTACCGGAATGAAAATGTCGTGAGCACACCAACTGATATCTGGAGACGTAACAGAACTTGATATCAGCTCGTCTCACGGCTGCTATCCAGGCTAGATGCCTTCGTTTGGTAATATCCGATACATGAGCTCCTTCATGTTGCTTCCAGGTTGGGAAAGCATAAAAACACAATCGAAATTTATTCCCGTGCCGGTCGTAAGATTGAACATTGCAGCCGACCACACAGCAAGTACGAACCATGGCTATGCTTTCGCTGCTTACTTAGACCCCCAAAATGGCGGATCGGGCCAAAATCCTTTCCACGCCCACCCCCGTGACATCACGCTCCAAAGCCCTATTGATGAGATCATGTGGCTGGGGGGTGGGGTGGGGGTGAGAATTGCAAGACAATTGTCATCCACCCTGCATTTGTTCTTGGCAGAGTTTTTCTCTTTCCTGGAAGGTCGTTGTTTTTGAAAAGAGGAGAGCAGGCAAATTTTAAAATCATGTATGATTGATCTTTTTTTTGTTTGTTGTTTTTTTACAGCTGATGCTGGAACTAACGCACAATGGTTTATTCTGTAGACGTGAGCCTTCCTCACTCTTTTAACTGTAACCCAAAATACTTCTTTAATGTGAATGGGAGTCATTTTTTTCGCTCGTTCTCAGCTCCACTCTGCAAACTGTCAACATAAAGGAATTCTTCAACATGCCTGCTTACCTGAAAGTCATGGATATCAGTAACTATTTATCTAACAACATTCTGTGTTCAGTATCTATGAACTAATGTGCACCGTGAAACCCCCAGTAATGGAACCCTAGGTCTCCATTACAACCCCCGTGTTGTTGGAATGAATAATGTCAACTCAAAGGAGTTATTGCCTTTGAGACCAAACAGAGAACAGTGTTAAAAAGAAGTTAATAAGGTATAATTTGGTACCTGAGATACATTCACTTACCTTCTGAATTAAAGTCAAATGAAGCCTTTTCTTCGTGGTGCTGTATTTTGAGGAAAAAAAGTGGAATTACCTCACTGAACAGGCAGGCCGTCTTTCACTGAATACATAACTAAATATGGGCATTGTTGCAGCACTGTGGGGAGGTCTGGAACATGCAGAGGAAAAATAAAATTCACATCTATCCTCTTTCATACTGAATGCATGGTGTAATTCATACCAAGCAGCTACCAATACTTCCTTGAGGCTAAACTCTCACTGAAGCCTGTGTGGCTGATCTCTTGATCACACAATGCCATGTAGGAACAATGCCATGTTGCAACTCCGGCAGGGCTTTTTATGAAGGCCAGGGCAAATGTGATGCAATCAGCTGCTCTACTTTGGCATTCACATGGTAGCCAAGAGGAGCCGAGAGAATGTTAGGCCTCGACACTGCTAAACGTTTCATTTACCATCAACTGATCTGATACGCTTATGAAAATGCATGCAACAACATCACAGGGAAAAGAAACAAGCAGTGTGAAGGACTGCTGAGATTTAGCAGCAGAAGAAAAAACTGACTTTTACGGTGGAAGGAAGAGAAATGAAGTAGAAGGCACAAAAAATAAGAGAGAAAAGGCAAACAAGCGTTAGAATAGAGGAGCTCTCGTGAAGGAAGACAAAGATTCAGACAGACATAAAGACAAAAAAAGAACAGTGGGATGCTGCTGTTATCCTGGTAATCTCACTACAGAGGTAGCTTGATTTGTGAAAATGGAACTTTAAAAATGGTGACAACTTGACAGTAGCCTGGGGTAAGCGGTATGGGATAGCCACACTCGGGGGAAAAAAAGTGTCCTTTTTTCCTCCTCCTTGGATCAAAAAGGGAAGACCTGCTAATCACTTATATAACCCAGCAGCACTGAGCAAACGCCTGACACAAAGAGACACGGGATGTCCAGATCTAGAAGAGAGCCAAATACTGTGCTACAATTGAGGTAAATTGCCTACAAAAATTGTCAACTCCGTCTGCTATTGTTTCTATTTCCATTTCCATTTCCTTCTTTGTAACTTGAAAGCATATACATGCAATGCACAAATGCTAACAGAGGCTTCAGTGTAATTGGGTTCTGGCCCCGTATAATCATGTAATTGGACTGCCCTCTGGTGTGTTCCTAACCCTTCACTTTTCCAATCTAACCACTGACCCAAAAACACACTTTCCATTCCACGTGGTAACGTTTTCGAATCTGCCAAACATAGCAAATTGTTAGGTCAATAGCTAAGTTAACCCCGGGAACCCAAAGGACATGTGTCTTCATCCAAAAACACACGCCTTCTCTCTTGGACTCATAACTTGCTCTTTGACGAGAAGAGCACAGTTAGTTACTCAACTGAGAATACATTTAGAGAAGACATTTTCAAAAAGTACTAATGTCACCATGAAATGGATTTGTTTTCTTCAGAATTGAAGATAATGGAGTTGATTCTCTGTGTATGTGTGGTTACAGAGGAAACCCGAGGATGTGAATATATTCATACAGTGGGCTTAACTGTAGCCCAGTGATAACTCCTTGGATTTGGTTTATATGATTCAGCTTCTTAGTACAATATTAGTATTGTAATGTTTCTTACTTTGACACGCCTCCTTAGATCAGGGTTTTTTTTTCCTGTTTTTTTTACAGTGCAGAAAAATAGCAAATGTGTTAAAATTAAAAAGAAAGTGTTGTGAAAATGTAAACAAGCAGAATATGTTTCAGATTCTGTTTGCACACCCTTCATACTCTTCATCATCTCAACAAGCTTCACAAATCTGTCACCCGGAGCACTTCCAGTCGTGAAGGTGTTCCCACATATTATCCATCCATCTTCATCCGCTTTATCCGAGGCCGGGTCGCGGGGGGAGCAGCCTAAGCAAAGAGGCCCAGACCTCCCTCTCCCCAACCACCTCCTCCAGCTTATCCGGGGGAACACCAAGGCGTTCCCAGGCCAGCCGAGAGATATAATCTCTCCAGCGTGTCCTGGGTCTGCCCCGGGGCCTCCTCCCGGTGGGACATGCCTGGAACACCTCACCCAGGAGGCGCCCAGGGGGCATCCTTGTCAGATGCCCGAATCACCTCAGCTGGCTCCTTTCGATGTGGAGCAGCAACTGCTGTACTCTGAGCCCCTCCCGGATGGCCGAACTTCTCACCCTATCTCTAAGGGAGAGGCCAGCCACCCTTCGGAGGAAGCTCATTTCTGCCGCTTGTATCCGCGATCTCGTTCTTTCGGATATTTATATTATGGCTAAAGCACTTTCTGGATGGATGCAAACTGCATTTCGTTGTCTGTACTTGTGACATGCTCAGTAACAATAAAGTTGAATTCTAATTCTATTATCCTAAGCTCCTGTTCACTGGGCTCTTCTCTCTTCAGTCCAATTCATTCCACACCATCTCACTTTGGTACAGGTCATGTGATTGTGGAGATCACGCAATCACGCTATTTCCCTTAGCAAGGCTTGTTGCTGAAAATGATAATGATCATCTGAACAAATTCAAATCAGATGCCATATGGTTAAAATGTTGTGGCTAAGTTTTGCCTTGAATTTTGATTCTGAATAAACCATTAATTAGTAAATGTTGAATTTTGGGCATATCTAGCCTGTGTCTCTCCTACAGATATCTGATGTGTCAACTACTTAAGTGGTAAAGCACTAATGCAGGGTTCAAATCTGTCCTCTGTCAGAAAGATTAGTCTTTTCTTGTCACGTTTTAATTCTTTAACAGCACACAATAATGTTACTGATGGTTTTTTTTTTTTTTTTTTTTTTTTTTTTGCGGGGGGGCTTCAAAGCTTCATGTCTTACTGCAATGATGAGGTGTTGAACAATACTAGTTATTCAGCAATTAAGTGAAGCTGTAAGAAACCAGGTTTCATGTGATGAAAACCAAAGATGTCAGGTGTCTTTTTTAAAAATCCAGCTCAGATTTGTTGGATGACATCATCCATTCACAAAACACAATCCTATAAATGCCAAAATTTGAACTGAGTCAAGGGCTGATTGGTTTATTCCAGTATGAGTCAAGCAGCTCCATCTGGAGGCGTGCTTAATCAGTTCTATTAATCGATTATGAATCTGTGTTTGAGCTTAGTCATCAATGATTTGTCACTGTTCCATACTCAGTGCATACTGTGTCTTCAACTTTGCCAATGTAGTAAACATGACAGAAAGGGCGGGAAGGTTATTAACCCAAGAAAGTGTCAAATGAATGTTCTCACTTTAACACAGCGTGAACACTAATGTCACAAGGATAGCAATGCAATGGCTTCAATTAGCATACAAATACACGATAGGCATCCCTCCATTTATATTAAGTATCGGCAATTATAGCTTCTTAACTGGAGGACACTTTTGACCCTCTAAACTCATGTGGGAACAATTAATTAAGAAAGATTTGACTTAGCTGTGACCGCGAGTGTCTCAGTTATTAATGCTAAATGGCTTTTGTCTTTCAAATTTTAATTGAAAATGTGGAATTGCCCAAGTTTCTAATTGTCGTGCTTGTATTCTCATTACAAGCCTGTGTGTGATCTCGAAATAGATTGATGAGTACTACGAGATTTTCATAACATCATTTCTGTACTATATTAACATTGGTGGTAAGTGTATCTATCAATGTTACATCTTAGTTTATGTAAAGAAAAAAATATCCAGTGTTAATGTGAATTTATATTTATAACACACTTCCTCAACTCTCTGAGATAAACATATATGGTGTGATATTCACACATATGTATGTATGTAAATATTTTGTATACATGATGTCCATTTTAAATTAAGTATATCAAAAGATGTAACTTAGTTTCAACGTTCACTCACGTGTAGCACTTGCTCAGTAAATAACTTGAAGTACTATCTGACTTCCTTCATTAAGTAGCTAACTTGTCACATGATATTTCGAGCTGCCAGTTACTTGCGAGTGGGTTGCTAGTTAACAACTGTCTGTCAACATTGCTAAGTGTCAAAATGTTTTAGCTTAAACCAAAGAGAAGAAAAATAGAGTGCTTATAATAATCTTTGGCACCCCCTCCCCTAACTATACCCTAAAATAGGCTAAAACCTAAATATTATGCCTTAATAAACTCATTTTCTATTCATGCCCTTGCTACCCTACAGATGTCCCAAAATTGCCTTGTAACAAAAACACAGAACATCTAAAGATCAGGTGAATGGGTGTCTCATGAACTCTTTCAAAACCCAACTAGATAAAAACCAAAACAGCAAGTGAATGTCATACTAAACATATTTGGAAATAAAACCAACCTGATGGTTTAAGTTTAACCTGCACCTGTTTTTAGGTTCATTCATACAAGACTCCGCTCTCTCTTTAGTCTTTAGTTTATTAAGTGCTTTAAAAAAGGGCAGGGACAATAGAAGGGAAAACAGAGGATAGATTATACATTATACAAAAACACTGCTAAAACTAAGAGAGCGAGCCAGTAAATATGAAACTATTTTCTTGCAGTTCATCAGGCTCCATCTCATCCGATCTCTAGCATCTTCTGTCACACCAACCTTATACGTGTCCTCCTTCACTACATCCATGAATTTTCTGTGATATTTCCCCCCACCTGGTAGTCTAATCCCTCCTCTGCACATGCCCACACCATATCAGCGTTGCCTCTTTAACTTTGTCTCCAAACTGCTCAACCTGAGGTGCCCCTCTGATGTACTCATTTCTAATCCACTCCCAACGAAACTCTTTACATTGTCAACTCTGCCACTTCCAGCTTTGCCTCCTTTTTGTCAATGTCACTGTGTCCAAATCGTTCATCATAGCAGGACTCACTCCTGGCTTGTAAATCTTTCCTTTCAGTCTTGCTACTGTCCCTCTGTCACATATCACTCCTGACACTATATGCAGCAGAAAAAAAAGAAACTCAGCACCAACTACTGTATGGTACAGTGAAGTCACACAACATACACCACATAACATTATGAGTACTGACAGATGACAAGAGAATAGCACTGACTGTCCTTTTGAATGTCAGAATGGGGCTGCAAACCAGTCAGGGTGCCCATCCTCACCCCAGTCCCCTGCTGAAAGCACCAGCAGTAACCATAAGAGCCTTGGAAGAAGGTTGGAAGGGTCCTGCTGTCCATGTGGATGTTACTTTGACCACCTACCTGCTGTAGACCTCAATTCAATTCAATTTTATTTACACAGCACCAAATCACAACAACAGTCACCTCAAAGTGCTTTATATTGTAAGGTAGACCCTACAATAATAGATACAGAGAAAACCAGTCATATGACCCCCTATGAGCAAGCACTTTGGCGACAGTGGGAAGGAAAAACTCCCTTTTAACAGGAAGAAACCTCCGGCAGAACAAGGCTCAGGGAGGGGCGGGGCCATCTGCTGTGATTGGTTGAAGGAAGACAGGATAAAAGTTGCCGTTTCCATGAAACACCGTTTCATGGAAACAGCATTCCCTGTTCCCTGTGGGCTCTTTCAGTGGATTTTACTACAAAGCAAAGACGGTTTAGGAATGGTTTGTTTGAGGTGTTGACTTAGCCTCCACATTTAGATTCATTGACAAATTACAGGACTAGTTGCTAACATCTTGTTGCCAGATACCACAGCACAGCTTCAGGGATCTACTGGAGTCTTGCAAATACTCTTAACACAAGGTGTCAGCAACGCCACTTTATCAATAAGGTCAAAAAGATAAGAAGAGGTCAAAAACAAAAAAGGAAGCAACTACCAAACAAACAAAAAAAAAAACTCCACACCACGATTAGGCGCTGTCGAGGGCCCACAGGCCCAACTACTCACTTAACGGCATGGGCAGGACAAACACACAATGGGACCTTTCCAACAGTGACAGGAAAAAACCACACAGTTCTTCCCCAGCCTATATAATCTCAGAGAGGTGATGGCTGACTGGGTCCAGCTGCCAGACGAGGGTAATGAACAGAAGCTGTGTCCTGGAGAGAGGGCAGAGTGAAAGAATGACAGAGGGATGGGAGGAGCATGAGAGGAGGAGGCAGGGAGAAGAACACCACACCCACACAAGAACTGTGTCCCAAAACCTAGGCCGCATCCTTCGGAGGACCCGGTCTACGCGGTCTACGTGGGCCGGATCCTTTGAAGGCTGAGAAGGCTACAAGTGTGAGGCTGTGAAATGGGACGGTCTAGCCTTCAGATCTCCGTCACCGCTGTCTCGGTGGAGTTTAATAAACTCAGCTGTCTGCTCCTTGCTATCTAAAATATAACAGGACACTGGCGTAAACTCTCGACCGCCTCACACTTCTGTTTAATCAGTTTTCTGTTTGATGTTTATTCAGCTGTGTGAAAACCAAGGAGGAACCCACCCGATGGATTAATAAAGTTTTATTTAATCTAATCTAATAACTTTGATCACATCCAAACCGATTTACTCGGAAACAAATAAAATACTGAAAAAAGTCAAACGATTACATTTTTGAGTTATCTGAGTGACTTATATATCGTGTTTAACTAGAGTAGTGAAAGACAAGGGGGTTGAAAACAATGAAGCCGGGAGTCCGCTGCTCTCGCCGGCTCGAGTGACCATTGAGCCCCCCGGCTAGCGGGTGGGTAACAGACGTCTCCGAAAACGTCAGAGCACTTTTGCAAACATGCAATGTCTTGATAAACCGAGCAGCAATTTGAAGTTTACACAGTTACATTCTAGCCTGAAAATATGTTAAAAGTGTATTTTGTGACCCAGAAAGAGTGATGAGAGTAATATTAAAACTTAGTAGCAGCTGCTATTGTTGGAAACTGGAATTGGCTGGGCCGCGCTATGAATTCTGGGATATGGTGGGCCACGAAGGATACACCCGACCCATCCTTCAAATCTGGGGAAAAGGAGGTGTGTCATAAGCAGTCCCATGACGGGCACCTGTGATTTTAACATGGGTTAATACAAAAAAGGACCTATAATGAGTCAAAGTTATTGTTGTTGTTTCTCAGTTTCACATATCAAAAACAGAAAAAGAAAGAAAAAAGAGAAATTAATACTATTTACATAAAATAAAGAGCTGCATGTCTTCAAGTTTGTTGTAAGATGAAGAGATGCAAAGAGGGCAAACTGTAGGCACGGATATTATTGTGTATTTTAAAATAAAGTAAGCAGTAAACTTACTGATTAAATGGCCTGGGTCTTATTTGTTTAGCATTGTGGTAACGATTTGTTGAAGCTATATTGCTATACATAGCACCTTTAACATCTCTTGAAAACAGCACAGAAACATGTCTGAGTGTTTTATCAGTGTCTCGACACATTATTCAAGGTCTGCTAGCTCACTTTGCAGTCTGCTTTAATTGGTTGGCACCGTCTAGGCACAGCCTTTTTCTTTCTTTCCTCATTTTCTGTTTGAAGTCTGCTAATTTCTCCGAGGAGCTGATTGCAACTGAGTGTGTGTTCTTTGTAAGAAAGTCTGAGAGCAGCCACTACAAATCATCTCTTCTTTAAGTATTCCTACTTTAGACATTTTTCTCCATTGTGTCTCTGTTGCTTTCTTTCTTCTATTTTAGCTCTATAGACTAATTATGACTGCTCTGCTAACTTCATATGTTAGCAGTGGGTTGCATTTCGGTGACTGAGCAGGAAGCAGCAAAAGAAAGAAGAAGCTATTTAAAGTGACAGAGCAGCAGAGTGACACACAGATGAGAGAAGAGGGGACAAAGAAGTGAGAAAGCTGAAGAGTCGTATTAAAAGAGATGAAAAGTGATTTACTGGTTCACGGACTGTTGTATCTCGTCTGCTCACGGGGAAACGGCTTTACTGTGTGTGTGTGTTTTTGAGAATATAACCGTGTTTGTGTGTACTTACTCATATGCATATGCTTTCTGGTTTCTTTTTGTGTGTGTTTATGAGACCAAGATCTTGCTAATCAGTGTTGTTTGGGACTTGCAGTGAGAGATATTCATCAGGTTTTTGCTCTAATTATCTCCGTGGTGATTTTCACCAAGTGATTCAGGTTTGCTGTTTGGTGTGTTGCATGTGTGTGTGTGTGTGGCAGCTTTGCTGGTGTTTTTCTTTGCTTTAACTTTTTTTTCTTTCTTTTTTTTTGTTTTTGATTAATGAGATTCCAACCAACTCTGTCTGGACAAAAGAAGCTCCTAAAACAAAGAACTCCATGGAGATTAGAAAGAAAGCAACAGGAGAAGAAGATGGTAGCCAGACAGAGGACACCTCTCATTGAAAGCTTGATAATCTGAAGTGTAATTCATCATTGCGATTATATTAACCCTAACATATAAGAATATGTACTTTTTAAAAGTCTTGGCAGGCAGAGATTCTAAATGATATGTTTGAAAAACTATTATAATGTGTCTCAAAAAACATTAGGATTCAGCTTTAGGGTAGAGCTATCACTTAGACCTTACAAACACTCAAATGAAGACCTCATTTCTTATATTATTTATCAAATAATTTGCTTTTTAAAATCAGCAACCTCCAGTTTAAAATGTAGTTCAGAAAATACCAAAAACTGAACTTCCTTAGTGGCCGTTTCAGGGTGATTCTGAAAGGCCATCATGTTTATACACAACATCATGCATTGATTAGTCCAGTCCAGCTTTAAGCCTTGAATTGAGCATTTTGCTATTGCCATGTAGAAGCTTTGAAACTCGACATGATCACAGAAGGAACTCAGTGGGATACTGAAGCACAGATTGCACACTTATCACGTTCAGCAGAGGTGAGCCCAACCTAAAGTTAAAGCTTTGGCCACGTTTTTGACCATAATGGGGATCATAGTATACACAATAAACATTATTAAGTCAAAAAAATCTTAAAATGATCAGATAACACTTGTCACTTACATGGTAACTTAACTGGCCTTGATTTGCAACAATAAAAACAAAACATTTTTAAAAAGTAACAGTAAGATAGAAAAACAGTAAGAAAGTCTTGTAATGCCCCCCAGTAACAAGACTAGAGCCCAGTTTGGTTTTATTTCAAAGTAGGTAACCATATTCCCATGCCATGCCTCCTTTAGCAAACATTTTTTTTACTTTGTCATCATCATGGAGTATTGTGTGTTGAATTTTGTGTTGAAAAATTAAGCTAATCGACTTTGGAATAAGCCTGTAAAAGGGCAACATGTGGAGCCAGTGGAGTCCTTCTTTTTCAATGCACTGTACACCTAAAAAAGCAAAAACAAACAAACCCAAAAACCTGAAACTAAACATAACTTACCAGATTCATGAAAAGACCTGTGTCCATGCAACTAAGACCAAAAACCCACTAAGTTGATGGAAAATAAAAACAGCATTATCTTAAGAGCCTGGATTATACTTAAGCTTATATGGATCTGTTTGCCTAAGACCTTAAGAAAACTTTAATTTCATAATATGCTGTGGACATAATCCCGTGCTCAAGTCCAGCTTGTAAAAACCTTTGAGCTGACTAAAAAAGAGAAACAGAAGCTTGAAGGCGAGACAGAAAATGGCTAAAGAGAAAGTAAATGAAGTGAAAAAGGGTCAAACACGTGGTGATTATTTCAGAACATCTCATTCCTCCTGTAAGCAACACTCTGATCTTAAACAACAATTACTTCTGGTCATTAAAGTCTGCTGGTGTTGTCTTAAATTTTTAGTGTTCATTAATAAGGACATGAAACACACATGAAGGCTAATGTACATGTTGGAGCCCTGCTCTCAAACACTGATATGCATGTAGTAATGTGTGTGAAGCTGGATTTAGGAAATAAGTGTTTATAGGTAAAATTGTAAAAACAGCATGAGGTCATGTGGTTGGTTGGGGTCAGCAGACATACATTAGTTTATATTAGCTAGCTGTTGACAGGAAAATGAGTTGGTTTCTTTGTCGGGGGGGGG
>NW_005187402.1:1011406-1040016 GCF_000239375.1 Pundamilia nyererei | reverse complement strand
GTGTCTTACTGTGAAGATAAGAAGTTCTTTTACATTTTAGGCAGGACCTGTATGTTCTTCATCAGGTCACTGACCACTCTCACTCAGAGTCAAAATACAAAGGCTCCTTTGGTCCCACGACTGGTGACATTTTAATGGAAGTTCATCCATAATTTGAGGGGAATGAATTCTGTACCACTGCGGGCGCACTTGGACATTGTTTATCACAGCTTCAGAAATCAAAGTGAAAGATAATAAAGTGTTAGATGTGGAAGAAGCAGAAAATGACATTTGCTCAGCACTTCTCATCATCCACAGAAGAACTATGCTGCACAGGTTCTCATAAACAGCACATGGTTAATAATCATCTGCAAATATTAAATACCTCAGTTAATATGAACAGCCCTTATCTCCTGTTCTGAATTATGTCAAGTTCTCAGATTAATGTTTTGTGCCGAACATATTCACTCTACCTCGCCTAATCCCTCATATTAAATTTTTCTCTGCTTGTAAAGGAAGATGATAAATTGTTACTGATGAGCCGAATGAGTAAAATCTTAAATGTTAAGAATTCTGCTTTGACAGTGAGGTGCAGGTAAAGTTCAGGAGACGCGGTGCTGCAGTCTGATAGCACTCATGCACTTGTGATTAGATGCTGTAGAAAACTAAACAGCTACTCGTGCTGGGAAAAGTAAAAGCTGCCTTTATTATTTCAAGACTTGTTAACCTTGAAAATCATTCTGAAAACTGTTTGATTTAAAATGTATTGTGGTGGTGTACAGAGGCAACATTGTTAAGTCATAGCTCAAATACGCTGGGCCTGACTGTATCTGTGGCTTTGCACCTGTCAGAGAGTTTACTTTAATAGCATGCTCTGACAGATCCAGAGGTGAACCAGACATAGTTGTAAAGTCACATGTTTCTCCGTGATGTCGTTCTCGTCTGTGGAATGGCTCATTTATGAGCAGTGTATCTCGAGAGGGTTGGCCCTTCCATACCCTGTGCCTTTGTGATGTGCTTTAACCTACGACGGTATTTCTTTGGTCTTACCATCTCTTTCAGGTGATGCTGTTTCATCTTTACCTCTGCCACAGTTCTTATTAGTGGTGACACAGCATTCACAGCTGTTGCCCCCTGCCCCGCGTGCTCTACTTTTCTCTTTCTTGGCCAGGTCTCTTGAGAATGTGCCAAATAAAACCTTTTGCTTCAGCTGATTGAGGTTGAACATTGTGATCATCTGACTAGAGTACAGGGGAATTCTTAGAAAGAAACCATCCCCTTAGATTCACAGGTGTGCAAACAGCTGTGAATATATAACATATATATTATAATTAACTATTGTTCACTACAGGTATGCAAATGCACATGTAAATAATACAGATTGGCTCATAATTGCAGGTAGTTCTTGTGGATGTAGAACTTATTCTGCATCACACTTTGATAAATGAGGCGCTCATTACATGGATTGGTACTTGTAGAGCACTTTTATACTCGAGCTGAGCACTGCAGTAGCCACAGTTCTTCATACTACTTCTTGAAACACATGATTACAGTTACCAGTAACAAACCACTCCTGCTTTTCTTATTTATTGATTTGTTTTTAGCGCAAGCAAAGTATTATATTTAATTTGATATTGCCACATAAGTACAGATGTCTCAAATGTTCACTATTAAAGGTTTAATATCATGTTAATGAGAAATGTGTGTCTTATGCATTTCACTCGTCTGGCCTAGCAATGCACAAGGTTATTAAAAATGTACCTGCAAAGACTTTTGTAGTAATTTCACCAAATGCTGGTTAATTTTGAAAAATCCAAAATGACCAAGGATATTTTGACATAGCAGAAAGCTGTTAATGCCCTGAGAAAAACACCACAGAATTACAAGTGGCACAGTGGAATAAAGGTGACGATAAAACAGAAATCAAACAATAAAATTGTCAGTATAGAAACAGACAAAATTTATATTTATATGTTGTAAATTTAGTCAACCAGTTATTTATTTTTTTCTGCTATCCCAGCTGACTGGGTGAAAGGTAAAGGTGCACCTGGAAAGATCACCAGTTTGTTACAGGATACACTGTTAGAAAAAACATCTTAAAAAAACAGTAATATTCCGGAAGCTGGGGCGCCAAAATAATACCGTAAAATAACAGAAAATAACTTTCTCATAAAAATACGGTTATTTCCAGTAATGAAAATACAATTTGTTGCCCTAATTTTACATGGGATTTTGCCTTTTTCAAGTGCTTTTAAACATTAAAATAGGAACAATTTAACGTGATTAAACAATGAAATGACCTATAAACAAGGTCAATGAATGCGGCAATATGAATAATAATACTTAAATGTACAGAAATATACAGTTAACAGCTGGTTCAAATAACAATGGATTGTATTCATATCGTGCTTTTTGAGACCCTCAAAGTGCTTTACAATTCTACTTTATAATTCCCCTCTGGCCATCACCAGTAGGTGAAGTGTCTTGCCCAAGGACACAATGACTGAGAGTGTCCAAGCCGGGGCTCGAACCGGCAATCTTCTGATTACAAGACGATCTGCCAACTCTTGAGCCACGATCACCCTAAATAACAATAATAATAATAATTATTATTTGATGTAAAAAAAAGTTTATAAGAATCATTTTATATATTTTTCCATAGCATTACATTTGAATTTAACAGTTCAATCTTTCAAATAACGGACAAATATTTGTGAAATTATGATACATTTGTGAATGTATTTTAACAATCTAAATATGCATATGTACAGACATATTTAAAAAAAATTAATATATATTTAATATATATATTTAATATTTAATATATTTAAAAAAACAAGAAAATTATGTTTTATTACATTGACAGGGATTTTACGTTAATTTACATTTGAAATGTAAAATCACAGTCTATTTATGTAAATTTAATGATATTCTAGAAGAACAGTACAAAACTGTAAAATACACAGTAAAATACTTTTATATTAGGATTTTCTTTTACACTATATATTTGACTTTTTCTTTGTTTGGTTTTGATTTTTCATGCTGCCCTTTTTGGAGCTCCATTACAATCACATACAGATATGCCACAGTCATTTTTGTTCATATATGGGCAGCTTTGATATTAAATAAAATGGACCTGGGGTTTTTAGGTATTCAAAAGCAGAGTCAAAACCATGTTATTTTCACTGTGTGTGTATGTGTGTGCAGTTTTTCTTCTTCTTTGAAAATATTTATTTTTATTTTTTCTTTATAAACCTTTTTTTGTATTTTCTGTGAGAATAATGAAATGTGCTTTATAAATGACATTGCCATAGGAACTGTTAGTGTATTACATTACAAGCTATAAGAAAGAAATGCTTCCATTTTTCCTCATTAGTGCAAAGAAGTAAAATAACCTTATCAGGTCTAAGTCAACTTCAGTCTGAACCCTAACCTGAACCCTGATCACCCGTCCTGTACCCAGATGTCATTGTAGCTCAGTTTTTTCAGTCAAAAGAAAAGAACAAATCTTTTCTCCAACCCTGAAAAGGCTGTCAGTGATCTGCTGCTGAGATAGTAAAAATAAGAACATTTAATAGATTTTTGTTTGTTTGTTTTAACTTTCAGTCCGTGGTTATGAAAAAACCCCCACTACTGATGTGAATGAAAGAATGATGTCATTGCTGCTCCTCGGCTTATCCATGAGAGTGCAGCTCTGTCTGTAGTACACTTAGGGAGGTACTGTGTCCATGACTTATTGGTGTAGTGGAAATAACAGGTAAGGCTGAAGAATGAGGAAATAATAAGATTATGATGAGGAATAAAAAAGGAGGAGGGAAGGGAGGGTGCCCATAAAAAAGAGAGGATTTCCAAACAGAGAAAATGGGTAGCAGTGTGTTTCTGTCATTTCAAACTGTGAGCAGCGAGCCCTCTCTTTGTGCCTCGTCTTTGTCTACATCCTGGACATCACAGCACTGTTTTCTCTGTCCCATCTCTACTGTCTCACTCTTCCTGTATTTCTCTTTCATTCTGTCTGTCATCCACTGTATCTTTCCCATTTCTCTTCTTTCTCCCTGACTTTCATCTCTATTCTTCGGCTCCTCCGCTGTGTCACCCTTCTTTCCTTATCTTTCTCTTTTAACTGTGTCTTTCAGATACCTCGCTCTCATTGAAATCGCTCTCATCTATCTCTTTTTGCTGCTCTTATTCCCCTTCCACCTCCCTCTTGCCCTCTTCCACAGTATCTCTCACCTTTTCTTTCCCTCTGCCGGTGTCACTGCTCCCACACTGGAACCCAGCAATAGAAATGACTAATGGGAGGCTATTGCTGATATCAAGACAAAACCAAACACTGCTGAGCTTCTTTACTGCCACTGCAAGACACACACACACACACACACACACACTGAAGATGCTACGCGCCCACAGAATAAATAAACAGATATAAACAGAATTCAATTGTGTTAAATAATTTATTTTCATAATTTTAAAAAATGACATTGTGGAACAAAACAACTGTTTCATCCTGTTACATCACTGGATTTATTTATTTACTTACTTTTTTAAAATGATCTGGTATTCCAGATTTTCTCTTTGAATTCTTTTAGATTATTTTTTTTTAATTGCACTGACAATTATTTAACAATTATTCAACAATTATTTAACAATTGTCAGTGCATGCCCCCCCCCACACACCCACACACACACACACACACTCAAGGCTTTTACTTATGTAAAACATTGCCAAAAGTAATGTTTTCACATATCTTAAATATTAACCATTTAAATATTAGATGTTAGTGGGTTGGTTTTAGGGAGGCTGTTTAGTGCTTCGTTGGCCAGTCTGATGCTGATTACTCAGCATTTGAGGCTGTTTTACACTTCTACTCTCCAAGTAACGTACTACTTTTTATCTGACTTGTATTAAGTAATTTGTTGCCAATTAATTTCTTTTACTGGAACCTATAAAAAAGAGAAGAAAAACTGTCTTTATTTGGACTGATTCTTGGACAAAGCCGTCAGTGTGCAGATGTTACTTTCAACATGTTTTACAGTTTTACAATTTTTTAAGGACTTATGTAGATGAAAAGAAAGCATCACATTACCCAATAAAATATTTTAATGCTTAACACTTTTAGTACATGATGCTGATTATAGTTATATAATTAACAGAAGGGCTATTTGCTTTTAACACACTATTTATTTACATTATAGCATAAGCACTGTTAATGCAGCAAAAGATGATGAATCCTACAGACTTCAGTGAGCCCAGACCTTTCCATGGGACCACCATGTCCTATATGATGAATTGTAATAACGTTCATAAACCTTTTACTCATGAATCTGTGCAGCATTTCAGTTTATGACCATATACTTGAAAGAATTATATTGCAGTCAGCTATATAAAAATTACACTTGAAGATCTGTGGCATGTTGGCACATCACAGAACTTATACCATTACTCCTTGCACTTGTAGTGAGCCCCGACCTTTAATTAGAGGCTCAAGTGGCAGATAGTTTTATTCATTGCTTTTACTTAGACGGCTTCTCCTTTCACAAAATGTGTTAACCATCATTCTGGGAGGAGAAGGTCTTGCCTGCCTGTCTTCTTGGGCATATTACTGTTAGAATACACAGCATCAGTCTCTTGGGCTGTTTTTCTGAGAGTGGTGCTTGTCTTATGCACAAAGTGAGAGCTGTAAACTGGGTATGATTTTGAAACCTTTTGCTAACCATGACTTAATTTTTTTCACTCGACCTTGCATTCCTTCAATAGTTAGCATCAAAGTTTAAATCTTTTCAGCTGCCTGCCCTCATCTGTATTTGGACTGCCATTGTTACAGTGCAGTGAGTGTCACTGACGTCCTGTGGGCTCTAATCACAACACATACTCTTCTCTTGTGTGGATGCCACTTCAGAGCTTTGGTCATGATGAATGTGCTGGGAGGCGTTCTAATCAGCTACCTCCTATCAGTGTAGAGGAGCAGCATCAGAGGTTCGCTGTTACGCTCATCTCTCTTCAGCAGACTGAAGCTTGACGTGTCACTCTCTCCACTCTCTCCTCATTCATGAACAAGACCCAGAGATACTTAAACTCCTCCACTTGGAGCAGCAACACTGCTGTTACTTAGAGTGTAACCCAGAGTGGGCACTCTGCCCTTTTCCAGTTGTGAACCATGTCCTCGGACCACTGGATGTACGGATGGACTGTACTAATGCTCATTCCTTCCATTTCACACTCAGCTCCAGTGCATCCAACGGCCGCTCTCGATGAGGCCAACAAAAGGCCACCCATAAAAAGACGCCATCCACCAAGGTGATAACCTTTAGCCTCTTGATTATCACCAATGGCAACTTCTAGCTGTGTGTTAAGGTGACCCCAGTTATATTTAGCTAATATTGCTCAACCTCACACACCAGCGAGGCAATGCTCCACAGCCAGCCTCAGCAGCTGCCAGGGTCTGCACCGCTAACTGCTGCCTGACCCACGCAGCAACAACCCATTTCAATGTTGGCAAGGTAAACTGGTGCCTTGACTTTTTTATTTTTCATTGGGGTCATGTGAGTCACTCTTTGTCTGGCCCCTCAGTTTGCCTTCGGAAACCCTACCAGGCCAAACGGCCTTGATAACACAGCGCTGGTATTACTGGGAGGCACAACCCCCCCCTCCCCACCACCACCACCACCACAATGAGGCAGCAAATTATAGAGGGGTATTTTTTCCCTCTAAAAAAGTAACCAAATAACCCCAATATATTTTGTTTGGTTTTGTTTCACACATGTATGCATATAGCTTTGAGCATCACTTTGACTTTTTTAAATGTGTAATTTTTTTTAAGTAGGCTGATTGTGAGCCTCAGTGAGAGAATATGCAGTTATATAGCGCAGCCTACCTTATGTAAACTGAAATGTACTATAATTTGGGGTCATCAGTGTCACCTTCTTATCTTTTGTGCCTGAGAATAAAGGGAGGAAAAGGACAAGGAGACAAAAAAGGAGAGGAGGCAGGGAGTCCCAGAGTGACTCGGTCTAATTGAAATGAATTCTGACTAAAGCAATGACTTTAATGACATTTTGAATCCAGGACTGGAGTAATGACATGGAGGGGCCCCCGAGGGAGTTTGGCACTTTAAAAAGCCGGAGTGAGAATGGGGAGGGAGGAAAAAGACATATAAGGAGGACAGAAGGATATACTGAGTGAAGCAGAAAAAGGAGAGGTTGAAGGGGTTACGTTTGGAGAGAAGATATTTATTAAGGGAGCCCAGGGAGACAGGAAAGCTGACGGGAGAGAGAGACAGGCAGACAGAGATGGAGGAGTTTAACGCTGCAGAGAGAGCAGCAGAGAGGCATCGCCGTCATCTTTTCATCAGGCTGTCAAGCAGCTTCTCTTTTTTTCCACCCCATTTCCCAGACTGCGAGACACTGTCGATAGGTCAGCCTTAAGAAGTCACTATCTGAAACCCACCCAAACCCACTGAGGCCTTGCCACCACTAAATATGTTAAAACTGTTCTGTGATTAAATATTAACCAGCGAATAACATATTTATGAGGCTAAAATCTAATATTGCTTTTCTTTGAAAGGTATTATATCACCACCAGCCCTTTTTGGAGGAGTTGCATTCCAAAGTGCTTTGTATTCACAGTGATATCTGAGGCTGTTTGAAAGAAAGAGGGAACGAGATCCTCCTCATAATTCTAACTCTTCTATTCCTTTACTAACCTCGAGTTAGGGGGGGTATGCATATCAACTCAGTATAATCAATAGATCAAATGATTTGACTCCTGAGTGTATGTGTCATTTCACCCTCAGAAGGAGGGATTTCCAGTTCCAGGCCAAGGTGCGATGGATAACTGCAATGAAATGGGATATAGGATTTAATGTGTTTAGTCGTCTTGCTTTCAGTGTTGCAGGGTTGCAGTTAAGAATTTTTAGAAGCCAGTGTTTCATGGCTGTTTACTATGTTGATTAAATAGAAGTAAAATTATGAGCTGGACAGCAAAGATTGTAAATTCTCGACGTCTCTCACATATAGAGTGCAAGGCTGTTCGTTTTGACCTTACAGTATTTCAGCTGTGACTACATTCACTTATTTTGTCAAACAACAAATGCACTCCAGAAGTAACACTTATCTAATGTTTTTAAACAGCACATACTTTATGTGTCATTTTGCAATTTAAAGCAGTTTAGCAGCCCTTGACAAAACTGTTTACGTACATGATGAATAATGACATGATCAATAAAGTATTCATGAGATGTGGAGAGAGGGCACAAAATCTGGTGAAAGGATGATACAAAATGTGTTTTAAGAATGTAGACGAGTGTTTCAATGCTGTGGGAAAATATCCACAAAATTAAAGCTGACAGTGTGCACTTTATCCTCATAATGATCATGTCATTTCATATTAAAGGTAATAGAAGTGTGCAGCCAAAACACAAAACATGCGGGTGCTGTCCAAATTTAAAGCAAATTTATTTAAATTAGCATGGTGACTGTGTATAATTTATCGTATTATGATATAATGTTGTGAATCACGACGTGGCTCTAAGTGCATTTACACTGTAATCCCTTAAAAAGCAATAAGAGCGTCACTTTCAGATACTCATACAGTGTTGCATATAATTTCTCTTGATTAATGCTGATAGAAAATTTCGTTGACGTCCTGCGTTCTGATATGCGGTTGCCAATGGTTGTTAAATGGCAGGCAGCATTTTAAAAAGCTCCTGTAATTCGTGGTCATCATAAAACAGGGTGTGAAGCTTAAATTAGTATTCTGGATTCAGGGTTCTGACATTAATTAAAATGTTGTTAATGATTCTGCCTCCCAAGGCAAAAGTCTAAAATCTTCATTAGTGCGTGGGACCATGAAACGTTTCAGACCAAGGCTCAGAGCTGCCGTCCTCTTGTTTGGTACTCAATAGCACTTTAATGTGTGGCCTTATCTGGGCTGCTGCCCCGGGAGCCTGTGGCAAAAATGGCCCATGAGCTGTGGGGATGGAGGGATGGCTGAATAAAATTCATAGAGAGAGCATGAAACGCTTGACTTTGCATGGTACATACAGCAGCTGCTCTAATATCTTAAAGATGTAATGTTTTGTAGCTGCTCAGCATTCTGATGTGTCCTTTCATAAAAACATAGGACATACCTGTCTCTATCATTAATGAACTGTTGTTATTTCATTTCTGACTTAAGTACAAATGTACATTTCAAACCTCACCGCTAACCCACTCTTAACTCTGCCTCTCCGCTCACAGTGGACTCATTCCCCCGAGTCGCTATCTCTTTCTGATCAACCATCACTGCTCTGCAATAAACCTTTTAAAACTCACCGCGTCCAGTTTCTGTGAAAATATGACACACAAGAAGAACATGTGGACAAATAATAGAGTAGAATCCTTTTCATTGTCACTATACTCACTATACCATGTACAGTGAGACTAATAATAATAATAATAATAATAATAATAATAATAATAATAATAATAATAATAATAATAATAATAATGGATTGGATTTATACAGCGCTTTTCTTGGCAGCCAAAGCGCTTTACAATACCACTTTTCATTCACTCTCACATTCATACACTAAGAACAACTCCCAGTGCAGACATGTAAAAGCAGGAGTAAGGTGCACAGTTCTGTGGTGTTATACACACATATAAGATCTAGTAAGCAGCTTGTCATAGCATACAGTGCTTAACAAGTTTATCAGATCAGAATCAGAAACTTTATTGTCGTTGTCACAGGTACAACGAAATTAAGAATGTTCCCCGATCATTGCATCATCCCTAGCAATATCAAAATATAAATAAATCAATAAAATTCAATAAATAAAATAGAATACTTAAAATACTAATAAGACGTAACAGTAAAACATTCACATACATTCCCACATACATGCTTCAGACCGTGCATAGAGTAACACAAGAGTGGCGTGATGGACATTTTTTTGTAGCATTCAGATGTGTTATTGCAGTTGGATAACAGCTGTGTTTGAGTCTATTAGTCCTTGCGCTGTACCGTCTGCCTGAGGGCAACAGTTCAAACAGGGAGTGGCCAGGATGTGAGGTGTCTTTTATGATGTTTTTGGCCTTTTTAAAACAGTGGATGTTGTGTAGAACTTCCAGTGTGGGAAGGCGTACAAAATTATCCAAACATAGCATCGATCGGTGGAACACTGAGCTGCTGCAACTACGTGCGCCGCCATGTATGAGACTTCTGTAATGTTTAAGCGAACGGTGTATGCAAGCACTTTAACTGAAATAATGATTTCCATGTTAACATATAACTGTTTTACTAAAAAGCTGAAAAAATAGTAAAGAGCACCAATGTTTTTAATTAAAACAAGAAATTACAGTTATTTACTTTTATTCCTGAACAAAACGATTAGTTTAGCAGTTAAATGCTGTGGTTGATTAATTTTTTTGATAATTATACTCTTTGTCCCTGAATGCTGAACTAGACAATCGTAAATGTCTTCATCTCGGTGCACGCTCAGTCATCCAGGTAAGTAAATCCCAAAGTTTGATTCTGTTCATCTGGATGTTTCAGAGGGAGAAATGTTTCATCGCTCATCCAGGTAACTGTGGGCTTTGATCGGTGATCATGAACATTTGCATATTAATGATCATAAACTGACCTCACAGCCCATTGTTCATTGAGTGGTGCTGCTTTCAGTCATTGTTTGGAAACCTGCAGTCAGCTGAGACTGAAGAAGTCACCTCGATGACGATGAAATGTTTCTCCCACTGAAACATCCAGATGAACAGGATCAATCTTGTTTTACATGTTATTTTATCACATTTCTGTGACTTCACTCTTGTTCTTCACTTTTTGTAGTTAACATCTTGTGAAAATGCCTCCTAGTGCCCAGTGGAAAAGAAGGAAAAGAAAGAAAAGAAAAAGACATAAAAGCTTAAGACAACGATGAGAAACGTAATTACACTTGAAATCATCCTCCCCGGCTCTTCAAAAGTATATAATATCCAGGAAAACATCCTGGTAGACGATGATGACAAATGTCAGTGTTGAAGTGAGATGCTGTTGCATTTATCAGTCAGAGCTGCTACTTGTGAACCGCATTGTTTGATGAGCTGCGTTTCTGAGACAATCAATCCTTCCCCCCTCTCTCCAGTTGTCTCCGGTATGAATAGGACTTGTTCTCAGATGTTATTCTGTGTATGTTCTTACAACTGAATGTGTTCTAACTCATGCTGATAGTTAAAGATGACTGGTGTTTCCAGAATAGAGAAATCCACTGAAAGTGACAGGTCACACAAAGGCGCCGGCGTGTTTCCGTATTAATAGCTAGTCTGTCTTTTACGGGGCAAAGGGAGAAGACAAGGAAGGCCCCCTATTCAAATAGTAATTGCTCACAGTTAATCATTGGTGCCTGCGTGTCATGAGACTGGGCAAATTTTGCTTTGGGGGAAAATTAGAGTGTGATTGTACAACAGCGGTCGCCACAAAAGTCAGCCGTCAAATTAAAGATAAGAGAAAGTAGTATGGGGATTTAATTGCACTGGATTCATTAGATTCTACAGTTTGACACAGAAACCAATACACCAGGGAAGACCATTTCAAAAGCTTTGGTTAAAGGGGGATACTGCTTAATTTCTCAATTCCCACATCATCCGGAAGCCCCCGTTCTCTAATTTATCTCAGAACATTAGCTCTCATCCAAAAATGTTTTATGTTGAATACGCACCAAAGTAAAAGTTAAGCCCCAAAACGTCCACAGTACAGCTGTTAATTAATGCTCTGTCCTAAATATGAGCGATAAACTGCTCTGACCTTTAGAGTGAACATGAGTCAATGGACCAATGCCAGGGCTCCACCTGCTTCACCATCATTACCGAAACACACTTAGGGAGGAGAGAGAGGATTTTAGCACAAATACCAATGAATGAAGAGGAAATATTGGGTTGTCACATCCCCCTGTGTGATGAGGACAGAGCCTGAGGGTTGTGTTATGAAATTTTATCTATAGGGTCATAACCCTATAGATAAAATTTCATAACACAACCTCTTACTGAAAATCAAACATTGCTCCCACATAAAAAGTGTGTTTTACATAAAGCATCAGCAACTGTGTTTTCTAAATCTTCCTGTACTAACTGTCAGTATTAAATGTTCTTAATGTTGTAAACCTGCTCAACATTTGGCAATAAAACCCTTTCTGATTCTGATTCTGATTCTGATTCTAAAGTCCTGGAACAACACTACGCTGCATCTCAGTAACAAACGGGAGGCAGCTGAGACCAGAGAAAGTGACGGTTGGTGCAGGAATGGACCCAAGGTAAACTTCAAAATAAGTTGTATTGTCAGTAGTACAGTTATGCCCTCTTCTTCAACCGTACTGTTGTGAAACTGACATTTTGAAAGTTTCTGGAAAAGTTACAGATGAGCAAGCATGTGACAGCGGCGCTGCAGAGGAGAGCTTTGGCAGCCTCGAAGGTGACTGACATTCCATTGACCTCCTGGAAGGGTGATTTGGAGTTTGCTAAGCTTGTCAACACGACTATATCAGAATGCACTGAGCTAACCAGCCGTCTCCACAATGTGCAACATATTTGGTGAACTGGGAAATCGAATTCTAGTTTTAATCCCAGCTGGTACTGGTGTCCCCAAATAAAACACAGCATATCCTTTGATGCATTGTTTTATAGCTATGAATGTTTGATAGATTTTGATAATATGAAGTTAACAGGCAGAGGTATGCTAGCCTGTTTTAAACTCTGATTGGCAGAATTTTACTGCCTAGGTTGTGATTTGCACTCCACATTCTCTCTCTTAATTTTACTTGCTGGTTAGGTTTATGTCATGGTCCCTGTGCCTCACCAGCTGATTCTGTATTAGGCAACATGTTTTCTCTCTCTCTCTCTCTCTCTCCTGCCGGGGCGATGCTCATTATGGGCTCCCGCCCCTGGCCCACGCACCTGCTGCCGATCGGGATTATCACAAGGCCGATTTAAGACAGCAGCACTGTGTCACTCG
The DNA here is from genome assembly GCF_000239375.1 of Pundamilia nyererei. Classification (NCBI taxonomy): domain Eukaryota; kingdom Metazoa; phylum Chordata; class Actinopteri; order Cichliformes; family Cichlidae; genus Pundamilia; species Pundamilia nyererei. The sequence continues at coordinate 1,027,061 of NW_005187402.1, read as the reverse complement.
TCGCTGGATCGTTGAGTTATCAGCGTCAGTCGCTCAGTAGATTGTAAATAAGGATCTGTGAGTTCGTTCCGTCTGTTCGCCTCTAACTATAATCTCTGTGTACAAATCTATCCCGGACCTTTCCCTGCCTGCCTGTCATCCCGTGGACGAGTGAGTGGATGGTGTTTCCCCAGTGTGGGGAGTGAAGAGAGAGAGCCTTTGGAGGACGTCAGATTCCCGTCTTTTCCCTCACATACCCCGGAACCCTGGACCCCCCTCCCCTCCCTCCAGCACTTTGTAAATAGCATCACCTGGTGTCGTTGTGTAAATAAAATCTGTAAATCCTGTAAGGAGTCCCGGTCTGCGCCTGAGTCCGTTAACTGAAACCTGACAGTTTAGGGTTCAGGTGTAGAAACTGAAGAGCAATAAAGGTGTTCAGTCCCGCTGAATTGGTAACATGATATTCAAATAGATTTGTCACCATACTGGAAGCTAACTGGTGTGTTTTTCAAAATGAAAAGCATCATTGTGAAGGATCAAAAGCTTTCAGGAGAGAGCTCAACATCTGATTGGACAACTTGTCTATTAATCAACACCAATCAGGGAAAATGACCCTGTGGTACTTCTTCATTTAGCACACTCAAAGCTTCTGATAACACGATTCTTGTTTTGCTGATTGAGGTGCTTGATTGCTCAACAAGATGAATGTGTATTAAATAACATAGAATTGCACATTTCTATAAAGTATCCAAACATCAGAGGAACCTTCCTAAATCACTCCTGCAGCATCGTCCACTCAACAGCTATTTATCTGACAGAAGATAGTTAGCTCAGCATCTTCAAAGTAAAACAATATTCAAAGTGTTGTGTTTCACCACAAGTCCAAACGTAGTCACAATCTGCTCTGATTTTATGTTTTCCTTTATGCTAAAAATATGTGTCATTAGCAAAACAATGTACAGTTGTGTTACCAGCTTTGTCAGTTCTTTGCCTGATATTTTTATTTCAACCCACAAACTCATTCTCAGGTATCCAGTCCCGTGTTTTGTCAAAGACGCTGGCTGCTCATTGATTCATACATTTGACATCTTTACCTTGACACACCATGCACCCACATCACTAGTGGACCAGGTGTGCCATCCTTCAAACAGGACCTTTTGCAAAGTCTGCATAAAAAAAAGCAGGAAGGATGGGATTGGTATAAATCAGTGTGACTGACTGTGACTTCTACCAACCCAGCCTGGTGGTTTATGTCCTGTTTTATTTTGCAGTTTCTCGTCCACAATAATTCTTCAGGGTGTCCAGTTTGTTAAAATGTCACAAAAATATTTCTAACAAACCATCTGCATGTGATGCATTGAGAAGTCACACCAGTCTCATCATTGCTGTTAACTATCCATCAAGTAAGTGAGAGCAAAGGACACCTTGGCACCCTGTGAATGAGGACTCGATGGTGGGATGCTCAGCATTAAGGCGCTAAAATGACATCACAGATTTAAGGACAACTTCACACAACCAGTCAATGTGGAGAAGATATATTTAGGAATCCATGTTCATGGTTCATGAATCTCAGATTGGGTATTGATTATATGAGTATTTACTATTTTACTGTAACACCTGAACAATGCCTGCCCTCTAAGAGCTAAGAAATGACTGCTGTCCTTGTCCAAACAAATGACTCGTGCTGCTCGTGGAAGCAATTAACCAACTCTCAGGTTCACTGCAGGATGTGCAGCAAATAGCTGCATACAGAAGGGAAGCTAGTAGATAAGTCTTTATATAAGCACACCTGCTGGCATGTATACACTTCCATATGGACAATAGATACTGTATAAAGTTCTTACCCAGCACCTGTCACACACCGTCTGCTTCTTACTATTTAACATATTCACAAACATCTCTCTCTCCCTCTCCCATGCCTTATGTGCATGAACATAACAATGGGCCAAATGTTATTAGTCAATTGAATCATTAAGTGGGCGTGTGCTGCGACACATCGGATCATTTGATCCCTGGATGTTGTAAATATGATGTGCAAGTGAGCAGTGATTTGTTTCAGAAGCAGCAATTTAAAAAAAAAAGACTTTTTATTTTATTAGAAATATTTCGAGTATATTGTTATGACTTTTGCATAATCATTAATGTGACAATATATAAAGTAGACATTACGCTGGAAGGTTTTACATATGGGTAAGCACCCAGCTGAGAATATAATCAAATATTTTATCCAAATGCAGAAAGCTTGAGGCTTCAATATCTACACAAGCGCATAAATAAAAGCACATTAATTTCTACAAAATAAGATCATTTGCTATAACTTACTCATGGCTTAATTTACTGCACTATGGCACTAATGAGAGTGATGATAAATCTGTGGTTAATGAGCCAAAATGACCGTAAATTAGCAGAAATTGAAACGTTGCTGTATCTCTTTTCAACTTCAGGTGTGGTGACGATAGAAAACATGTTAGTGCGCAGATGTTTTACATGATGTTCATGGTGTAAAGTCTGCTTCTGTTTTTGGTTAACATTAACCTGTATAGTCCAAAAGAAATCTGGTGACTGTAATAGAGTGGTACGCAGGGTTTATCTACTCAGGCACTCAAAGCACTTTATATAACATGCCTCTTTCACCTATTCTCAATTGTCCATACTTGGGTGCTTTCTATGTAACACTTACTCACATTCATGTTCTGACAAACATATCAGAGAACAAATGATCTTGCCCAGAGATATTTAGACATGCAGACTGGAGACAATTACTAGATGACCTGCTCTACCATACATATATATATGTACAAGAGTGATTTGTCAAGCAAGTCTTTTATTTAGTAAGACTTGAAACTAGTGATTGAGACTAATAAAGGAGAATATCCATGAAAAGGAGAACATTGCTGAGACAAACCATTTGCAGCCACAGAGGTTACCTAGTGCTGGCTGTTAAGATCCAGATTTGTCTGCATTAACTTTAGTTTTGATAAGTGGAAGCAACATTGATTTTATTATAGTCCATGGACTATAGGAGGTTTGGTGGTGAATGGCTTAAGGAATAGAAATTAGAGTGAAATGAGTCCTGACAAAAAAGTTTCCAGGTTAAAGACAGATGTGATGTATCACAACAGCAGAACTGTTACTTGACACTAGCTTAGTTTAAGTTCTTAGCATTTGAACATTTGCTAATTAGAGGTTAACAAAATGTACATCAGAAATAGGAGCAATGGTTTGGTTAACTGATTTCACACCACATAAATGATATTGAGTTCCCAGAAAATTGTGGTGAACAAAACATTTTCAAAATTTTGGTTTCCTGATTAAAGTGTGGCTGGAAATTAGATGGTGAGGAATAAGATGCCCACTGTGATATTCCAACCTTGTCAGCCACTAACATCGTGGACCATGACCTCTCACCACTGACATGTTTTTATAGACTCCATCCATGTCCGTGATTCACAATTATTAAATATGTATCAGTTTCTGGTGATGATGGGCTGTGGAAAATATGAATAAAGTTACTATTTTAACCACAAGAGTGCCATTTAGTACAACAGGTTTCCTAATTAATTGTAATTCTGTATTAATGTGTGTGAGAAGGCCACACATGACTCTCGCCAGCACATTCAATCTGCTTTGCATACAATTAGCATTTTGATCTATGGGGTATTTGTGTGATTGAGACCCAGGTGGGCTCCAGGGTTAGCTTCATTAGAAATGAGCACCGATCGGTTTCCTGTCCCTGGTGTGATGATCACTTTTCTTTTAAGGTTTAAAGAGTTTTTCGGTAATTAGTCATAAGTAAGTGATCTGTCTGAGTTGCTGACCTCATGGCGCTCAGTTTACATTCATCTTTATGCTTCAGTGGGCTAATTGGTCTGTAAATCCTCAAGGATTCAATCTGAGACAGCCAGAGTCCATCCAGCCCAGCGGGTAACAGCGGCTGAAGAGAGCAACATGATAATGAAAGGCCAACAAGCACGATATGCAACAGATGTGTGTGTGTGTGTGCACATATGCCAACCCAATATCAGTAACGAGAGGCTCATTAAGGAGTTACTGTCAGATCAAAGCAATTTCTGACTTTTGTCCATTTTTGGATGGAATAAAACATTTGCTCATCAGCTCTGTCTAATCTATCGGTAGCTACCAAAGAAATAAGCTTCACAGCTTCTCCATGAAAGAACTTGAAAAGCACATATTTGGTCAAAGTATTATTGTAAAAACAAGATTGCCATTTATACATATGGTTTTCATCTGTTAATCTGTACAAACAGTGCAGCCACTGTCCAACAATAACAGTTCAGCCATCTTCTTTAACAAACAAAAGCCCACGTGTTTCTTTGCCCACCATCACAGTCCCCAGAAGCTTTGTGAAACTTACATCACTAAGATGTAAAACATGAACAAAACTAAGCTTTTTTTCTTTCCATGGCTTTCTAGGAACACTGTGTCTCCTCCTGGCATCACCAAGAAACATTTCAAAGTGTTGTTCTTCTTTGTCAATGACTGAATATCAGTTACTCACAATTTGACTGACATTCAGACATTCAGTTCAGCTGCTTTCATTGTAATTGTATGCTTTCAAAATTCTCTTTAATAACTAGAGAGAATAGCTCTTGATAACAAAGGCCAGTGTTTCCCTGCTGAGCTTTTCACCTAAATTGAAGCCCCTCTCCAAAATATCAAAGCTTACAAGGAAGAAAGTGACAAAGGAGATAAGGGGATTGTAGAAGACAGTTTTGAATACTCAAGTACACATTTTTCTAAATTCCTCTCTCACTTGGATATTTCTTCATGAATCCAGAGCAAAACCGAGACATCACTGTAATAGAGCAACAAATCATTTACTACACTTGTGTGCTTCTCTTTCACTATGGGACCCACAGGTGTTGTATTTTATTCACTGGCTCTTTTATTGAGAACAGTTTAAATGTCTCTCTAAACACAGTGCTGTATGTGCCCAGGGGTACATGTGAAACTATTTCTGGCACTATTTAGAAGCATGATGCATTTAGCTTTCTTACAGTGTGACCGACTGTGCAAACCTGCTGTTCATCCAATTGTCTTAAAACACCTGACCCCTATTTGACCTTTACATGTGTTGCTCTTCCTGGACGTGCACATACTTGTTCAGCAAAGAGCTGGAATCTTGATGTTTGTCTGTATTTAGTACTTTCACCTCAGAGGAAAGACGAACAAAATAAGAGTTGTTGGCAAAATGGACCATTTTTTGAACCCTTACTTCACTTTATAACTATCTGAGTCGTAAAATAAAGGCAACAAAGACTGACGTGAGTCTTATTTGTGGAAGCCTCTGTTTTTCTTATTCACTATGAATCCCATACATTCCACCAAAACACTGTAAGTTAGTCTTTTTGTTGTTGTTACAGGAGATGTCTAAAGCTATTATTCTTTTCACTACACCCAGTCAACTTTAATAATGTTGTTTTCTTCTGACAAATGATTTTATCACAATGTCACAAAGAATTTCATGGAATTTAATAAAAGCTGTATCCTGTAGTATGCTAGTGAAAAGCCAGATGCCGTCTTCTTATTGATATCTTACTATCACCACAGGCCCGCTGACTCTATATCGATACTAACCCCTAAAAACATGCATTGATTTAACCTTCGTCCTCTTACTTTTACAGTGAATGAGGTGGAGCTCTCCGTCTCTGACTTACAGCCATGTTGCATTGCTCTTTGCTGCTACTGTGCTGTCGCTATGGGAACTGGCTACATGAATGCCATCTGTATAATTAGTTCACCCCATACTCTGTTTTTAAAGGAAGAAACACACAGAGAGATGAATACGAGAGCAACAGGAAGGGGAAAGACAGACTGACCCGGTGGTCCCTCTATACCACCCTCTTATTTTTACACTGGAAAAGCTGGAAAAGAAAGAAGGCTGTAAGGACAATACAGGGAGGGAAAGTGAGCCAAGGACACACAGAGAGAGAGAGAAGTACAGTGAGGGAAGAGTGAAGAAATGAATGAAGTGATAACAAATTGAAGAGGGGAGTCAGAAAGGAGGACAAAAGCAGACAGATGGGTGGGATCAGATGGAGAAATGTTTCAAACTGTGACAGCGAGCACAGATGACACTATGAATGAGTGTGTGCATGTGAGAGACAGGGAGATATAGAGCGAGTGAGCAAAAAAGTGCAAACATAGCAAAGAATGACAAATGGGAGTTGAGATATGACAAAGTAAAAGAACACAAAATGGAAAAGGATGAAGAAGGAAATCCCATCCTCCTCATGTTATATTAGGATTGATGCCAGTCTGAGCAGCAAAAACAGAAAGGGGGACAACAAATCTACAACATCTAAAAAAGAAATGTTTTAATCAATATATTAATTAACATTTATTATAAATAGCTCTGTATTTTCCCGATTCCCAGGATAGTCTGAGTGATATGTCAAAGGTTTTTCAGACTCTTCAAGGCTAAAAACGGTGTCATACTCTAAAAACATGACAAATCATATTCACTCTAAAATTTCAAAACAAATTCAAGACGACAAACACGACTGTCGAATCCTCGAACGTGAGACAAATGACAAATTCTCTGCTGCTCGCCAGGCGGTGATTTCAAAGGCATCGGCACGATCGCAGGTCAGCGATGTCATCCAGAAAGACAAAAATTAAAAAGAAGTAAATAAATAAGTGGCATCCAGAAGGCACTTTAACTGTAGAATAATTAGCTGAACATATGAAGCGTTAGTCTGGTTCTGCTGGAGGTTTCTTCCTGTTGAACGGGAGTTTTGCTCACTGTCGCTGATGTAGCTGTGTCACGCTCTCAGAACTACAATCAGTTGTACCTGAACTGGAGACAACTTAATCTTTCCAGTGATAATCATGCCAGGTTGCCTGGCAACATGTATTGTTTACACACATTTTAATATGAAGGCTGATGAAATATGAGCCAGAGCAAGCTAGATTTGATCGACAGATGGATGTTGAGCCAGGCCAGCATGTGATGGAGTGCAAGGATAAATGTTCTTTGTTCTACTCTGAAATAACTTCCTGTTTTAAAAAGTGCTATATAAATAAATTTTACTGACTTATTGTCAAAGTGCTTCACATGGGAATAAAAGCATATCAAAGCACTGTCCTGTTCCAGTTCTGCTATTTTATGGAAAATGCTAATTGGGCTCCATGGTGCCACGCAGTGAGCACAGTGCCCACTACAGGATGTTGGGCCCCCATCTTCATGAAGTCTGTTTGGTCAGAGACATTTACGCCAATGACCTGCTGGAGGTCATTTTCCAGCTCTGGTAGTTCTGATCCTGTTCTACTTGAACAAAGGAGCAGATACTGGTCCCACTGCTGCATTTCTGACCTTTTTTGACTCTGCCTAACTTTCCTGGAATCTCCTGGACTCTATGTTCCTGTGAGGACACACAAAGCAAACCTGTTGGCAATGGCATGTATTCATCTGGCATCCATGAGGAGTTAGGCTACCTGTGCAATCAGTGCCGGGTCCAGGTATCGCCTCATGCTACCAATAGTGACACTGACCCTAGCCAAATGCAAAACTAGAGAAAAAAAAGGAAAAATGTGAGTGGCATCCACAGGCAAAATTCCTGTTTTCGGGTTTGTCTCATTGTCACCTCTCTGGTGTGCATGCTGTTGAAACTGATGAACAATCCCATCTGCTGCTTAACTTACCAGAGAAATTTAACTGACTCGATGCTGTACTCTCATTAAAGGTGCTCTTTATATTTTTTGAGCAGTGTATAATTTCTCAAGTGCACAGAACAAAGTGTTATATGAACATGTTTAAAAAGGTGCAAGAAGAAACAAAGGTTCGGTGCACACTTACCACAGTCATGTAAAGGATTAAAGAAATGTAAATGTTTTCTAACTATTCTGTTATAAAAAGCAGTTCTAAAGGATTCGTGAAACCTGGAGCTCTTAATGACAGGTGAAGAAAGGACGAGAGAAAACTGAATGGTCTTCCCTCTGTACTTAGTAAAGAGGCTTGCCTAGCTTGTGACATTATCACATGGTATGGGTGTGCAATTACTCTATTGCTGACATATCTGGCACAGAGGGTGAGGGAAGCTTCACACTGCAGCATGAGCTGCTGTGTGTGTGTGTGTATATACTGGCTGTGTGTACGATGAATCCAAGCAGAATGAAAAGCCAATTGAAAAGCTTCGAGACAATGATGTACTGATGGCACCAATAACACATGCAAGTCTGTGCTTCTAACAACATCACATTGTGGTGTGGTACTGAACTGTTCGCAACACAAACCATTGTAGGGATATTCAAAACCAGCAGCTCCCCTCCCCTCATGGTGCAGGTGACTGCTGCAGTCTGTGCTATCTGCAGACATCTTCGTCAGCCCTCTATCAGTCACATTCTGCAAACATTTGTTCAAACTCTTTTCATTCTTGCATTCTTTAGTCCCTCGCGCTGGTGAGGAAAATGGTGTAAAGCTAAAGGGACTTTTCAGCTATTATTGTAAAAGAAAGACAAGGTGTGCGTAGTTGTGTTTTTTTTTTTTTTTTTGACAGCATCTCATGTAGTCTGCACCATATGTCAGGGATGGACATAAGCACTGTGGCATCAGCTGCGTGCTTTAGATTTAGCATTTCAGCCACCACCGTTGTTTGTTTGTTTGGAGCCAGGTGTGACCTGTTCTGATGGGAGGTTGAAGCAGGTTGAATGTATCAGGTAATGCTAACTAGACTGGTCAGCAAGCTGGAGCCATATATTCACAGCCGCTAAGGCTAGCAAACTGCATCCAAAAAGATGTACTTGATAAAGTGCCGAATCCTGCAGTCGCCCCAAATGGCCACTTGAGGCTCCATCCATCCTGAGTCAGTGCTGAGAGACTTCCATGATAAAACTACTGAAATCCAGTGAATTTGAATTGGATAATTTATCTCATCCAGCAGATTTCTGGCAAAGCTTAAAGTAGGAATGTGACCACTTTGACTGAGCTTTGACTGCCAGGCATCTTAACACAGCAACTGTACTGGAGCTAATCACTGTCTGTTAGAACTCATCTCCGTTTAGTCTTTAAGCTCAACTTCTCCTCTGTGTTTGCATGCATTATTATTGTTATTATTTTTAATTTATATCTATATATGTTTTTGTTCCAGCAAATAAACTAGCTTTATACTCTAACTAGCCAATAGAGGCACTGCAGTCTGTTGCACTTCTGCATTGGATTCATTTTTTTCAGCCCTGGAGGTGTCTTCTTGGGTCTAAATCAACCTATTAGATAATTTCTTCAACCAGACAAGCTGTGCTCTGGGAAATGTTAGCATTAGGAAACCTCATTCTGCTTCCTGCTGCTGCATATGCTTCTATGTCGCACCCCCCTTTGCTTTTCTTCACAGATGAATGAGTATGGTACTGGAGGACACGCACACACAGACGCAAAGATAGCAAGCTATAGATGGGAATGAAACCGGTTAAAGAAAGAGGAGGGACATGGGGTTGGGGTAGGGGGGTGAGGGCAAGCAAGATAGAGAAAGACAGAAAGCCCCCAAAATGGCTCTTAAACTGCTTCAAAATTGGTCATTGGTGTAATCAGGGAGGAAAGCATTGCAGAAGCCTGCTCCATTAGGTAGAATGGTGACTCTCTCTATCTCTCTCTCCTCTGCTTCCTCTTTCTGTCCCTTCCTCTCTCATCATTTCTTCTTTGCACTCTCTCATGTGCTTCTTCTGAGACTCATCCATCTTTTGGTGCTGCTGGAGCAAGAAGAAAAAGCCTCTATATCACCCTTCCTCCTCACGTCATAAGTGTAAAAGATTTAATAGCGATGGAACGGAGTTGCGTTGCCACAGATACATGGAAAACATTTTGACATTGACATGACAGCTTGATCATGTACTGTAACACTCGTTTTTTTTTTTTATGAGAAGCAATTACTGCACTGCCAAATATAGATGCAAGTCCATAAGTTTGTATTGACAAAATTATTAAAAACTGACTGTAATATATATTTTTTTGCTTTTAGCAGAACTGTTAGGATGTGGGCATATTTACAGCTGTGTTGCATCACCTCTTCTTTTAAAAAAGTATTCTGAATTTTGTTAACAGTGGAGCGCAGTTGCTTTCATCTTTAAAGCAAAACGATTTTCCTTTCTTGCTTAAAGAATTTCAAATGCTGAATCCTTTGCTGTTGTTCTTTATGTTTTTTGTTTTAGTAATCCCTGAAATGTTTTTTACATGACAAGTCTGGACTATAGATAGGCCAGTTTAGCAGCCAGAGCCCTTCATTATGAAATCATTTTGTTGTAGCACACACTATGTGTAGTTTGCTATTGTCTTGTTGAATTAAGCAAGGCATGCAAGAGAGCCTGCGCGTATTGTTTAGCATTGAAATCCAATTCAATCCAGTTCATTTCAGTTTTGTGTGCAGTCTCAAAAACCATCAAGCTCTACAATTAAACTGTCTCACATGAGACGCCCCAGGAAAGGAAGACCAAGAGTTCCTCTGCTGCTGAGGATACATTCATCCGAGTCACCAGCCTCAGAAATCACAAGTTAACAGCAGCTCAGATTAGAGCCCAGATAAATGCCACACAGAGCTCCAGTAGCAGACACATCTCTACATCAGCTGTTCAGAGGAGCCTTTATGGTCAAATAGCTGCTAAGAAACAACAACTAAGGAAAAGTAACAAGCAGAAGAGATTTGTTTGGACCAAGACAAACACAAGGAGTGGACATTAGACCAGTGGACATCTGTGCTTTGGTCTGATGAGACAAAATTGAGATCTTTGGTTCCATCCGCCGTGTCTTTGTGCGACACAGAAAGGTGAACGTTGGTTTCTACATGCATGGTTCCCACTGTGAAGCATGGAGGAGGAGGTGATGGTGTGGGGGGGCTTTGCTGGTGACACTTTTGGGGATTTATTCAAAATTGAAGGCAGACTGAAGCAGTGTAGCTACCAAAACAACAGCACAATGACCCCAAACACACCTCCAGGCTGTGTGAGGGGTATTTGACCAAGAAGGAGAGTGATGGAGTGCTGCATCAGATGGCCTGGCCTCCGCAGGATCACAGAGTGAAGGCAAAAGGACCAGCGGGTGCTCAGCATCTGTGGGAATTCCTTCAAGACTGTTGGAAAACCATTTCAGGTGACGACCTCATGAAGCTCATGGAGAGAATGCCAAGAGTGAGCAAAGCTGTAAGCAAAGCAAAGGGAAAGAATCCAAAATATCAAACATTTTTTGAGTTATTTCACAATTTTTTATTTACTACATAATTCCATGTGCTCATTCATAGCTTTGATGCCTTCAGTGAGAATCTGTGATGAATATAAAGAAAAACCATAAAATGAGAAGGTGTGACCAAACTTTTGTCTGGTATCATATATGCCAGATATCTCCAATAATAAACCCAATTTGCAGATGCTCAAAAGTAATTGGACATGCAACTGACAACCAGTTTCAAGGTGAAGACTCCGAGCTTATTATTCCTTAACAAATGAAATGGATAAAAGATCTGGATTTGATTCCAAGTGTTGAACTTGTTTGGTAGCTGTTCTCATGAAAACTCAATGTGAGGCCCAAAGAGAATATAATACAATACAACACAACAGAACTGAAGTCCTACTGTAACCCTAAAATATAGAGTTAGAGTAGAGCCATGATTATCACAGTGATGACTTTGGCTTCAGCAACACCAAAAAGACAAGAATGGGAGACAACTAAGGTGAATGACTGCAGTATCCTGTCCTTGGCTAACAAATGCCCCATTGACAATATCCAGTAGGTGTATCACTGTCCAAGTTTCCAGCTTCATTAACATATACACAAGAAAATACAAACTACTTGTTGCACTCAAGAAGAGAAAAGCCTGCACGATGAAGCAGGATTTTTAATTTCAGTGTTAACCTTGGGCTTTCAGTACTATGAAGGTGCTTCACTTCTTATAACCTGCTTCAAAGCAGGTTATGTTCCAGATTACAGATCAACAGGTATAACATCACAGCGTAGTCGCGGATCAATCCTCTGGAAAATGGCCCTGATTAGACTTTAACAGAAAACACCTTAAAAGAGGCTGCACATTTGGGGGAAAAAGTGTGCCACATCACCTATCAAAGATGCTGGAGGCAGTGTTATGGCTGACAGTGGAAGTGGGTCACTGGTGTTTATGAATTGACTGCTGAGCTAATTAGCTGAATGAATTCTGAAGTATTCAGGGCTATACGCTCTGCTTGGAGTACAGTCGAGCAGTTTACCGTATAGCCCCGTACACAAAGAGTACAGAATCAACCAAATTTAACTGATTGGACAGCATTCACAGTAAAAACAGATAATGACCAACCCATATTGCAAAACCAGCCCAAGAGTTTCCCAAGGCAAACAAATGAGGAGAGTGTGCCACCCAGCACAGTTTGCTTTTCAGATCCTGAAACAAAGCTGAATGCAAACAGATGCACAGATAAGCAGCAGGTAGAGATGGCCTCAAAGACTATCTCCAGGGAGGAAACAGTGTTTGATGGTGTCCATGAATTCTAGACTTGGATTTTCATCTGAGTTAAAACATCAATTAAAAGCAAAATAAACAAAATATCCATCAAAACATTCCTTATATTTAACAGTATGTTAGTTTGTTCCATTTTGTGAAAATGAGGACTAATATATATGCTGACTGTAACCTGAACAGTTAATGCAACAGTTTGTTAAACTCCTTTGATTAAGGCTGAAGGTCTGCACTGTAATTATATCTGGATTTATTTACAACTGTGGTGGTGTACACACACACACACACACACAAACCCCACACAGACAAAAAAACACTGTGTCGTTGTCCAACGACGTAACTCTACTGTGTCTTTTTCAGACAAAAGATAAATTACACATCACCAAATATGGTAATGTGCAAGTCTTGGACCACCCCTCATATTTTTATATTTTAATACAAATTTAATAAAAACAAATGATAGTAATTGAATTATTATTAACATAAATAATTAAAATCTGGAAAGATGCTCAGAGAAAAACAAACAAGAAAAAGAGTAGAAGAAATATAACCCTTCCTACAACTGAAAGCACTGACATCCCAGACTTCTCCAAATATCCTTCTTAGACACAACTTGTATCAACTTGTATCCATTCACAGCTGCTCTAATGCTTCATGGCATAGACTCAACAAGCTGGTCCATATTGACATAATGGTGTCACACAGTTTCTGCAGATTTGCTGATTGATTGATTTGCTGAGAATCTCCCATTCTACCACATCTCAAAGGTGATATTGATTTGAGAACTGATGACTCTGGAGGTTATTTTAGTAGAGTGGACTAACTGTCATGTCCAAGAAACCAGCTTGAATTTTCCACTGACATTAAAATCTGAGGATATTTCTACGTTCATCAATTTTGACAAGATCCCCAATACCACCAAACCATTATAGAGCCTCAGCTTGTGCTGTCTGTAGACACTGAAATGTCAAATTTCGATTTATCACTTCCTAAGACGCATTATTAACTCAGTCACCTTGTTGGTGATTGGCAAATATGCAATTCAAAATGTGATCTTCTGGTATTTGTGGACACAACACTGGTTCAGCCTTTGAGTTAGGTGCCTTTTTATGCTTGATCCTGTTAAAATGGCTCAGGTTTAAAGACTGGACTGAAAATACATGAAAAAACAGAAAGTTGCCAAAGAAAAGCTTCAGAGCACTTTAGGTAATCCTCTTTAAAAACAAAATGACAAGAAGCCTGGCTCCTTGGAAGCAAAACATATGAAATGAGGGGTGGCTCAAACTTTTACACAGTACTGAATGGTAGTGCAGTATCTGTTAGTGTGATTAGATCTCAGAGGGTTAAAGGAACAATTAACTGCTCATTCAAAATTTCGATTGATGCAGAGCATAGTTGTGTTGTTGATGTCCTGACTTGGTTTTTCTGCTTGTCAAGATCTGTTTTGTACTGAGGACTGGCTTTTCCCTCTCCCTCCTTTGTCTTCTCATCTTCTCGATCCTTTCACCCATGACTTCCTCTTTGTTTCTCATGTTTTAAGAGCCAAGACATCTTTTCAGTTAAGATCAACTTGTTAAAAAGTGACCCAACATTTTTCCCCCAAACTCTTTCAAAATATTTTCTTCTGCATTCTCCCTCTGCCTTCAAAAGACCCTCTTTCTCTTTCTCTCCTGTAGAGTCCAGCCAAATGGACCAAATCCTTCCAAAGAGGGTTTTGATGATGAAACAAATAAGGGAGCCACCAGAGAAATCCCTTGCAGCTTCAATGGGGTGTGCTGGGCAAGATTAACAGCCAAAAGGGCTTTTCTCTGCTTGGTCTTCTAAGGCTGAAAAGTGCATATAATATGGCAACATGCGGTGGAAAGGCAATCTAATCTGAGGCTTCTTGTTTTGAAGACTAAAAGAAGGCAGAGGATGGTCACTGGACTGAAGCCGAGTCTACAATTCATGAAGTGAGCAGCAAAAAAAGCTGATCTTGACTTCTTCAAAAGATTGTTCCAGGTCAATGAGAAAAAATAAAGGAAACTACGTTATATAAATACTTTTTATTATATGTATATAATATATGTGTGTGTGTGTGTGTGTGTGTGTGTGTGTGTGTGTGTGTGTGTGTGTGTGTGTGTGTGTGTGTGTGTGTGTGTGTTTTACCCAAATCATAATTGACAGCAATACATACGTAGTTTTTTTTTGTATTTGAAATTCCAAATGGTTTTTGGTTTTTGGCTATGCTGACACACTTTTCCTACGTAAACAATGAGATTCATTGTCCTTACTTCCTACTGCTGTACCCCAGCTGAAAAAAGGAGGAGTTGTTGTAGCACAACCACCGCTAGGCTCAAAAAATCACGACATTTTGTAGAAAAAAACCTGAGTATGTTAAATAGACTGGCTCTTTTATGGTAAGGCAGGGTCGTCAGGTCATTTTTCAGCATCACTGCTTTTGTCTTCATCACCAGTAAAATAGCAGCACTCTGATGTCTATGCTTTATCTTCATATAAAAGCAGAGGTGGTGAACTACTGGTCAGAATATATCGACGACTGCAACAACTATTTTTATTATTTTGATTAACCAAGTGAAAAATGTTACCAGTGATTAACCTTGTGTTTATCCAACCCTCAAACCTTTGTTTTAGACACAAGCAATTGACCTTTTAGGAAAAAATAAAACATTTAATAGGTCAATAATCATAAAACTAAAAACATACTTATTCTGAGAGCTTCAGTTTAGGGTGACTTGGACTTCACAGGGTCAAAACTCTTTGTTATGGATCTACAATCTCCATGTAAACTCGTAGTATTACAAAGCTCCTTTTCTTGGAATAGAGAAACTGTACCCTCCAGCAATATGAATACACTGTTGCATTTACCACTTTAGTAGGGCCTGGGGTCACGACATTGGTTGAGTCAATAAAGATCCTTGTAAACATGATGAATTTTTCCAGCTTCAGTGGTCTGCAGCTGTGTGGGTCACACGAGCAGCATTCAACAGGAAAAAGTAATTTGATTATGGAAACTTGAGATGAGGTCACACTCCACAGAGATGAAATGGGTACGTCAAGTGATTCAATTTAGAGAAGCAATATGAACATGTGAACATATGCATGTAAGTATATGAAGTACAGTGGGGAAAAAAAGTATTTAGTCAGCCACCGATTGTGCAAGTTCCCCCACTTAAAATGATGACAGAGGTCAGTAATTTGCACCAGAGGTACACTTCAACTGTGAG
>NW_005187402.1:986784-1010075 GCF_000239375.1 Pundamilia nyererei | reverse complement strand
CAGAGGGAGTGTTCGCCCAGGGCGCCAAACAGGCTAGTACCGCCACTGAACACATGTCCTGGTTTTGTACTTTTGTACAAGCTTTTTCCATTACAGC
Source organism: Pundamilia nyererei (assembly GCF_000239375.1). Taxonomy (NCBI): domain Eukaryota; kingdom Metazoa; phylum Chordata; class Actinopteri; order Cichliformes; family Cichlidae; genus Pundamilia; species Pundamilia nyererei. Next base: position 1,009,978 of record NW_005187402.1, on the reverse strand, counting down.
TCTTCATCAGGGAGAATACATAGAAACTTCTCAGCTGTAGTTTATCATCTTTAACTTCATTCTATTTACTTCCATAATAGCCTAAGCTTTTTAAAAAGCTCCAGATATGCAGAACTTCACAGCATTCCATACAACGGTATTTTGCCTGCACAACTCTGTTTATATTTCCCAGGAGGAATGTGTTTATCTTTAAGGAAGCTTTAACAGAATTTAAGAACCCGCAGTGACTAAAAAAGACATGTGAGAAACATATTTTGGAGCTTTACTGTCATGCTGTTTGACCTTTTTGCACATCCAATTGTTAAAGGAGGATCTGGCGTCAATTAAACAAAACAGCAAAGATTTTATGTCAGCTACTGTCGAAGAAAATGTAAAATGACAGCACCCTGCAAACACACAAAGCTTTCTGGATGATTATTAGAATCCACAGGAGCATGAGCAGTTACTCAAAGCCATAAGTAAACTCTGTGGCTCTCTGGAGCCTGAATTAATGTCTTTAGAGCATCAGCTACATTGTGTTAATATGTCTCCATTAGACACTGCTGCCAACTCCCAGTATCTCTGTCTGCTCTGCTGTCTGGGGACTGGGGAGGAGAGAAGAAAGGACAAGGAAAGTGTCAACAAGAGAGAGAGAGAGAAACAAAGAGGGTGAAAGTACAGAGAGGGTGTGAGACGGGAGAAGAACCGATGAGGTGGGAGGATGTCTAGACAGATAGACTGAAAGTGGAAGCCACAGGACAGCCAGAGGCAGACAGCAGGGAACTAAGAGAAAATGGACAAGAAAGGACAAAGCGACAAGTAGAAACTGAAAACTGAAAATGACTGAGGGACAAATAAAGACAAGGACAAGAGGCAGGAGCGATGGAAACAGAGACGCATCATGGAACAGAGAGAATTAAAGAGAAAAGCTGGAGTCAGAGTGAGGCACAATCGAGTGAGGAACTCATTTATTTAACGGGGTTGCCATGGGGAACAGTATCTGTGATGAATGTGTGGGTTGATTATGCAACCAGTTGACTATAATTCACCCAACTGACACAAATCATGACCAGTGACCAACGGGGAAGGAAGACGTTATTGAAACTGAGCCTATAGGATGTGTACAGGATACAGGTACCATGCAGGAGACAGTAGATGGTAGACACCAGAGCGCTATAGGAGTGTAAAAAGATCTTGAACACACACTCAGCTTAAATGAGTGTTAGGTTACAGTCATGTGAGGAGGTGGGTTTTTTCACAGAGGGCGATCGTGGCTCAAGAGTTGGCAGTTCGTCTTGTGATCGGAAGGTTGCCGGTTTGAGCCCCGGCTCAGACAGTCTGGGTCGCTGTGTCCTTGGGCAAGACACTTCACCTACCACCTACTGGTGATGGCCAGAGTGGCCGATGGCGCAATATGGCAGGCTCGCTTCTGTTAGTCTGCCCCAGGGCAGCTGTGGCTACAACTGTAGCTGCCTCCACCAGTGTGTGAATGTGAGAGTGAATGAATAGTGGAATTGTAAAACGCTTTGAGGGCCTCGAAAAGCGCTTTATAAATGCAATCCATTATTATCATTACCATGCATTCCTCTGAAAGAGATAGCAGGGCCACTTCCAAAGGAATCGAGGGTAGTTAGTAGCCAGGATTTGCTAATAAAGCACACTTAATTAACTATGATCAACAAATGTAACCAGCTCTGTAAAAGTAGACGTTTTTATAGTTTGCTGGTCTGGATTATTCAGGTTTGTATTAACACAAAACAACAATAAATGACTGGAAAAGTATGGCTTTTTTGGAAGGGCTGCCAGGAGACAGCCCTTCTCTCTTAAACACAGTTGGCAAAGAGAACATGGCAGTGTAGCTGAGATTTACAAATTTGCATCTGAACAAACTACAAAACCAAAATATTCTTTGGACTGATGAGAGCAAATCAGAGATGTTTTGCACATTGCCAGCTTAAGAGAGTCGTGTTTAAATGAATTCCCAAAAACTTCAATCAAGTGAACGAATGTTATAAAGAAGAGTGAATGTATAAAAGCCATACAACAATTAGGCTACTTTAAGTTAGTGCTGCTAAAAGTGCTTGTACAAGCTATTAAATCATGAGTGAGGTTCACTTCTTCTCCTAAAGCATGAGCCGTGAACAACATTAGCTAACATTTGCATTTCACTATTCTGTCAGGGAAAGAAAACAAGGGATTCACTTTGTGGAGGAATGACTTCATTGTTAGGGTCAAATCCCACCATGAGCTTTTCTTTCGTCTGTCGAATGTTAGCTAAGGCTACAGTACCTGCGAACATTAGCATGCTTGCTATTGAGTGCAAGCCATTTCCTGTGGAAAAATATTGTCTTGTGCAGATAAGATAATATTTTTCTGCAGTGACACAGAGTAAGTAATGTTTGTTGATGCTTGACCGATAGATATCTGGCTCTGGTCCAAACCGCTTTATAATTTTATTGCATATCATCATTATACTCATTTTCCAAAGCAAAGTGCATTACGAGGACATACGAGAATGTTCACTCGACTTATGGGTCAGTGTTGTTACATTAAGTAGAGCACTAGAGAGAGGTTAATTTTGAGGACTTTAATCTTAATTTTAATTATCAGTTTGATGACTCTTCTTTCTGCAGCTTTTCTGTTCCTGCCTGATTTCAAAGCACTCTGAGCTAACACTAGCTGCTCAATTAAATTGCACTATGGTTTTCATGGCTACTGAATGGACTCACGCGCAGACATGTCACCGTCTGCAGAGACAGGCCGTGCGGTGGTGTGTGTAATGGACCCAGGTGCGTACACAAGTGAGTAGACGGGAGTGAACTTAACAGAAAGCGAGCCTTTATTATGGCTGGAGACAAGGTGTACAAACAAAGCAAGGATAGCGTGGCTAGGCTATAACTAAACTGGGAAAACTAATACTGTGACAAACTAAGGAAACTCAGAGACTATGATGTTCGCTGCAAAGACTGACCGGGAAAACATGGAGGTGAGAACACAGGCAACGCAACACAGACTGTATGAAACACAGAGACTAAATACACATGAGGGATGATCAGGGGAAGTGGCCACGCATGGGAGCACAGCTGACACACATGAACCTAACGACAGGACAGGAGAAGTGAAACTAAATACACTGACATTGAATACAGACTTTCAAAGTAAAACAGGAAACATGGAGTTTAGACATAACATGAACTAAACATAACCATGCAGACATGACTCATGACAGGTAAACGCACGAACCAGGGAGACTGAGTACAGTGGAAGATGACAGAAGCGACAGCATGAACTTGACAACACAAGACACACAGACATAAACACATGAAGGGCAAGGGAGGCTTAATACAAGGGTAATATAATTACAAATGAGCTGGAATAACTTAATGAACCTAAACAAACAATAAACATCAAAATAGACTAAACACAAAACACTGGGTCGCACGACCCAGGACCATGACAAGACAGTTCTTTCGCAGAGAACAAAAGGAGATTTATTCACAAAAGGGATCACCTTAGTGCTATATATATGTACAGTGAGTTGGGAGGGCGGTCCAGGGCTCCAGGGAGAGAAGGGGGGGGAATCCACACACACGCTTCCTCTTCCACACAATCACCGCCACAGCTCCTCCGCACACACGCACTCCTCTTCAGCCGCACTCGCTCTAAAACTCCACACACCCTGCCACACTTGGGCAGGTCCCGTAATTTGGTCCAGAAGAGTGATATCTACACGCAGAAGTTAAGGTTAGTTCCACAGAAAAATACACACAAGGGATTCTTTTTGAAAATGCCGAGAGCACGAACTCAGGAGGTTCACCGTTCCAGCGGTGAGCTGCTCAGTGCCACTGCCTTAAATAGCGGCTGGGGAAATCAGCCAGATCAGCAGCAGGTGGACACAATCACACAGGTGTGTGGGCCAAGAGCGAGAGCCCGTAACGAGCTCCACCCAGGCAGAGAGGAGGAGGAGAGACAAAGAAAACAAAAACTAACAACAACAAAACCTGTAGCCAGCGTGGGCCAACCAGAGAGACACGGGGACCGTGACAGTACCCCCCCTTTAACGGGAGCCACCCAGCGACCCACCAGGCTTATCCGGATGAAGGCAATGAAAGGCCGCAACCATCCCGGGATCCAACACTGCGGAGCGGGGAACCCAGCAACGTTCCTCAAGGCCATAACCCTCCCAATCCACCAGATAGTGAAGACTCCTCCCTCGGCGGCGAGAGTCCATGATGCAGGAGATCGTGTAGGCAGGGAGACCACCAACGACCCGGGTGGGCGGAGGGGGCCTGGAAGGAGGGCACCGCTCAGGCTGTGAGATGCTGTACAAGCGGCTCGTGGGTAACGGAGCCCCAGGAAGCAATACAATCGCGCAGTCGTATGGCCGGTGGGGGGGTAACGACCTCGCCCTGTCTTTGCAAAATACCACGGCCAAGTCATGATAAACTGGCGGCACAGAGGAGAGGTCCGGTGGTTCCAAAGCTGGGGGCGGTTCGACAGCAGAGGCGAGGGGAGGGGCTGATCTAAGACAGTTCATATGACACTCCTCCCCCCACCCAGACACGCACCCCCTCTTCCAATCTATGCGAGGATTGTGTTGTTGTAACCAGGGGTGGCCCAAAACCAAAGGTGCGTGTGGAGCCTGAAACACAAAAAGGCTGATTGCTTCAGAATGATTTCCAGATAACGTGAGGGTAACTGGCTCCGTAACGTGAGTGATGTCCGGTAGGCGCTGCCCCGATAAAGCAGAAACATGAAGGGGGTGTGGCAATGAGTCACAGACCAAGTTCAAGCGTTTGGCGAGATTTGAGTCAATGAAGTTTTGTTTGGCGCCGGAGTCTATTAAAGCTGAGAGAGAGTGTGTCATGGTTTGCTTAGTTATCTTGGCTGGCAGCAAAAAACGTGGAGGAGAATCTTGAGAGAGCACGCCCACCAGTATTCCTACCTTTACTGGCGGGCGCGCCCTTTTGATCGCAACGGGCAGGTTGCCACGAAATGGCCTTTCTTGCCACAAAACAAGCACTCACCAGAAACCAAACGGCGATGGCGCTCGGTGGAATTGACCCGGGAGTGCCCCAATTGCATGGGTTCCTCTTGATCCCACTCCTCCCTTTGCTCACGGAGCTCTGCCTGGGCTCCTCCGGGCGCCGTTTTGGGCTGCCCCGAAGGCTCATGAAAGTTGTAGAGCCGGGAACTCCGTCGTGCATGCAGGCGGCCGTCTACTTTCACACACAAACTCATTAAAGCATCTAGCGAGGTGGGCAATTCCCGCATGGTTAGATCGTCCTTTAACTCTTCACAAAGATTATTTAGAAGGGTACTACGTAATGCATCCTCACCCCAGCCAGTCTCCTCAGCCAGAATCTGGAAGTCAATGGAGTAATCTGCCATACTCCACTTCCCCTACTTTAGGTTCAGCAACTGATGAGCTGCTGCTTCAGCGCCGGATCCCTTCTCAAGAACATTTTTAAATTTTGTGAGAAAAACAGCATAGGTTATGTCTGGATTGGCTTTCAGTCCCGCCTGAGCCCACAGCAGCGCGCGGTCACATAACAACTGAACAAAAAACGCGATTCTTGCTCCATCATCTTCAAACAAACGTCTCTGTTGGCGGAAAACCAAAGAGCATTGCGTCAAAAATCATGCACATTTGGACAGCTCACCAGAAAAGGGCTCAGGGGCAGGTAGACGAAGACCTGTGGCGCCTGGTTCCAGAGCAGAGGGGGCTGTTACCTCAGCTGCAGCCAGCTCCACAGCTGGGGCTTCGGCTCCCTGCGGGGCGGGGGGAGCCACCGAGGGCGTTCCTTCCAGCGGTGTAAGCCGAGCCACTGCCTGGGTGAGAGATGCAATCTGACCTAGCAAGTGTGCGAACATTGCCTCGTGGCGGGCCAGTAGCGCCTCCTGTGACGCAAGGGCTCGCTGGACTGGGTCTTGATCTGCTGAGTCCATATTCTGGCTGGAACGTTCTGTCATGGCTACTGAACGGACTCACGCGCAGACAGTTCTTTCGCATAGAACAAAAAGGAGATTTATTCACAACAGGGATCACCTTAGTGCTATATATATGTACAGTGAGTTGGGAGGGGGTTAAGGTTAGTTCCACAGAAAAATGCACACAAGGGATTCTTTTTGAAAATGCCGAGAGCACGAACTCAGGAGGTTCATCGTTCCAGCGGTGAGCTGCTCAGTGCCACTGCCTTAAATAGCGGCTGGGGAAATCAGCCAGATCAGCAGCAGGTGGACACAATCACACAGGTGCGTGGGCCAAGAGCGAGAGCCCGTAACGAGCTCCACCCAGGCAGAGAGGAGGAGGAGAGACAAAGAAAACAAAAACTAACAACAACAAAACCTGTAGCCAGCGTGGGCCAACCAGAGAGACACGGGGACCGTGACAATGGTGCCCTCCACTGATTCACAAGTGTATCTAGTTTATGGCTGGTCATTTGGTCTGTGTTTATCTGTACAAACTAAACAGTTTAATACAGAGACATTTATTCATACTGGTTTGGCCAGGTATTTAGGAGTCTTTTTAAAATATTTTTGTTTCCTTTGTTTGTTGATGTTACAGTTAATGGTTTTTACTCATTTAATGTCCCAGTTGTAACCACCACCACCACTGGTTCAAATTTGTATGATTCTGTGTAGATGGATCAAATTGAAGTCAACGGTATATTACCATTACAAGCAAACTGTTTGAGTGTTTTTGGTCTGAACCTAATCACAGCTGATGTGTTCAGCTCATCCTAAACTAGTTACTGGGTGAAATATGATGAAGGGAGTTTGGTGTGGCAGCGCGGCTAAGCTGCAGGTAAGGTTGGCTTTACATTCATCACATTCTTTCAAAAAGACGTCGCAAAAACACTTTGAGGAAATTTCTTTAAAGTGCAGAAATGTTTGGGTTTATTTTATGACTAAAGGTTGGGGAACAGCTATAATGGTTTGATAGCTGATGTAACTGCTAGATTATTGTGTACTGTGGATGGTGAAATCCACAAGGATCAATAAATCTAATACCCAAAGAAGCAGCACAGGAAAGCTGATCACATAGCATGCCTACAAAGAAAACATGTCTCAAGTCAATTTGGAAGTTATTTTAAGGAGAATAATTTCCTCCTGCTAAATTGGCGAGCCTAATCTGTGATACAGAGATTAAAGAGTGAAAAGAGTCTGTATCTCGAAGGATAACGAGCTCATCTGTGATATGCACATTACTATGAACGCTCCAAGCTTAGATTTGTCCCTGATATTACTCTAAAGAATAGGTATCTTTGTGCTAAACATAACCCATCTATTGACTGAGGGCCAAGTCGCATTCTCCACACACGTTATACTTTTTTTAACACTCAGCAGGAGATCTCTACGGGCGGTCCTCTCGACAATAGAGCCATCTCTGGTTTTAACAGTGATATAAGCACTTCCTCAGAACCTCTGTGCTTGTATGAGTGTGTGAGGTCACCGCTGAGAGTAATAGCAGTCCAAAGCAATGTAAAATCACCTCCAACGTTATGGCAACCAGATATGACTCTGAAGCACCTGAATTTATGATAAGGACCATTACAGAGAAAATGAGTCATCTAAATGGAAATGGAGATTAGCAATTAATCAGTGCAATTTGTCATGTGTTTAAAACATTTTACTCTAAAAATGAATATCTTTCTCCACATGAGAAATGTGGAAAGTATTTATTCTACCTGAATGCACAATCACCCACTGCTGTTTCCATAAAAACAAACAAAACATGAAAATAGCAGCAGATATTAACATGATTTCTTTTTTTGATGTATGCGTGTAGTATTTGAGAATGAAACGTTTCATATGTTAAACATGTTTTGATTCTGCTCCAAATACAAAGAGAAAAATAATCCACAGAATATTGGTCTCTTCTATCAGCAGCACATGAAGCTTATGTAAAAAGGTAATTATATCGTGGCAGGTTGAGACTCCAGGCAAACAATGCATTGGAAGATGATGAATGCGCAGCTCCGTCAGCAATGAATATCTTTTCATTTTGCCAGCTTTTCTTCACCTCTGCGAGCTTCTCTTGTCAGTAGCTGGAGAGTGTTAGCCTGACATTGTGCTGGATAACAGAAATAACAATAAGCAGTCTATAGAAGTCAGCAAAATTGCATTAAAAGAGGCAAATGAAAATTAATGCAAATTAAAATGCAAAAAACTCCTCATCTAACTCGTCGTTCTGTTAGTATCCTTAAACTTGAGTTATTGTACAACAGAGAAAAGACATTAACTTAATAAACTTTTATTTATTTAGCATTGGCAGTGCCAATGGATCCACACCAGGACCTATCTAGTTACATTTTTATGTGTTAAATAAACTCGTGTATCTATGGTTCAGGGAGCAACGTTTTGCTACATAAAACAATCAAAATCTTTGTTTCTTTTTTTTACCTTAAAATAGCGCTGGCGTTTGAAGTAAGGATAAATCCAAATAAAAGCTACGCTACATACATTTCAAAGTAAGGTTGGTATGGCAACCCACCATCAGGGAATTGTTAGTTTCACCTTTTCATCCAGACTGAAATAGATCAATGACAGCTGGATGCTATGACAGTGAGAACGTGAGAAGTTCATGGTCCCCAAAGGATGAATCCAAAAGACTTTGTTAATGTTTAACTACTGATCCTATAATATTTAACTTGCCAAGTGAAATACATGTCCATATACAAAATGGATTGTTTTAAGCTTTGCTGCATACACTCATGATCCCCTGAGGATGAATCGCAGACACTGATGATGATGATGATGATGTGAGTATTGGTCTTGTGAATTGTCAGTGAAGTATCTCAACCCTCAACGGGCTCATTTCAACAGTGTTTCTATCCTGGCTCCTTGGCTCTATCTTTACAGCAGCCTCAAATTTGTAGTTTATCGAATTTTGATGCAAACCCTCTGAGTTTTTGTTAAGTTTGCTACTGCAGTTTTACCTAGCATTATCCTCATTATTGTTTCCCATACTACTAAGTGCCGTGGGTTGCGGGGGGCGGGGATGTAACACAATAAAACAATAAAAGCAATTACTGAATAATTATGTACAACAAATTTCTCTCTCTAGCTCTCTCTCCAAGTCCTCTGTGCCCCATGTTTCAGAATTGGTTAGGTGAAGTTGCACAACAATTCTCATTTGTTATTTATCTCATTTTCATGCCACGCTGTAGCTCCAGAGGTCAGAATTCTAATTAAAATGCAATGTACTGGGTAAACAAAGATTCTTCCAGCAACCTTGATGATACAATGCTGGCAGTGCGACAGAGAAGGTAGGCAACCAAAAGCAGATGTAGAGCTGGAGAAAATATAGTAGCGAAAGGATTTCTACCTTCTACTTCGTGTACACACTGATAACAACTGATGTAATATGTGTGGAGTCCAACACGTTCAGTGCAAAGTACTCCCAGTACTCCCCTCTAGACAGCACCTGAAGCACTGGAAACATCTTTACATTTTACGTAAATCACAATATGTGTGTGTGTTTGTTTTTTCTTGTCTCTCGTATGACTCGTATGATCCTACCTGCGAGATGTGCAGTAGTTGAAGCTGCATTAACCACATTTAGTTGGAGTGATTCTTCTTTTTTTTATTCCAAACTGGATTCTGGAGTAAAAAATGAATTAATAAAGCAAATGTATTTGTTTGATTGTTAATGTTTGCTGATATATTTTTGTTTTTGTTTTGTTTTTCACATAATGGGAAAAAAACCATGATCAAGATATTTGATTTCGCTCAAATAAAACTGGTCTTATGGCGTCATCTTATTTCAGTTGTGTGGAAATGATTTGGTTTATCAAAGAACAACATCAAACAGACCACCCTGCTGTGCAGGCAAAATAACACTGTTAGAATGCCATGTGTGCAATACTGTAATTTATTCAACTGTGATAAAAGCAGTGTAGTGCACTCCATCTCAGTCTCCAGCCCTCCTTAGCGCTTCTTCTTAGGCCTGAAAACTATCTGATTCTGCTACTCTGCTCTGGATTTCTCTGTTTCTTTGCTCAGATTAGCGCACCACACTCTGGTTCCCCCGCTGCTCTACAGAGCCAGCAACCCACCCAGTGACGTGTTCCACTGCCCTGCCCTGACCCAGCTTAACATATTCATTTATTAATCACATTTAGTTAGCTCTGGATCGTGTTACAGTAGCTTTCATATCAAAATCTGTGCAGCAAAAAAACAATGTGTTGCTAGGCAACTTTACATTCCACAGTTTTTGTTATGTTGTTGATGGCAGCTCTAGGTATGAGTGGCTGTCATTTTTCCCTTTTTATCCCACACCCAGCATCCACTGTATGATGGATAAACTAATTCATTAAAGTGAACAATAGTAACAAAATATAAGATATTAGAGTTTTATTTTAAATTAGTTACATTGTTTTTAAAAAGCCAAGAGCTCAAAATGACCCCATTGTCAGTCCTAGTGTTAAATACACTGATTCATTTTGGTTTGAGATATTTATAGAAAGTGTAATAGAGCAGTGAATGTTGAATGAGATTTCATCTAATTAGTGCCAGGACTATAAATTCATATTTCCAAAGACTGCACAATAAGCAAAGTGTAGAATAACCACCAATGTTGGGAAGGTTACTTTTAAAATGTATTCCACTACAGATTACAGATTACATGCCCCAAAATGTATTTTGTAATGTATTCTGTTACGTTACTGTCAGGGTCCTGGGACTGGGCGACCCAGGATCCCTGAGCAGTCATGTATTAAATTATTATTATTATTATTATATGTATTTTGGTATTGCTGCTGCTCTCCTCCATGATTGTAGATGTGAGTGTGTGTGTTTATGTCTGCGGGGATGCTTGGAGGATGGAGCTCAGCCACCTGCAGGCCTGAGGGGTGTGGCCCTGCGGAAGGACTGGCCACACCCGAAGCCACACACCTGCCCCTGATCAGGGCTCGTCGGGGGAGCTACTTAGGAGAGTCTTGGAGCTCCCACCGACGCGGGATCATTGCATGAGACTCCACGTTAGTCACCCTGTCTAAGTTTAGTCAGAAAGTGTATGCCTGCCATTTCTGAGTGTCCTGACAGCTGCGCTATTGTTTCCCGCAGGAAGAGCGTGGAAGGCACGGAGAGCAGCGAGGGGGGTGCTGACACGGGAGCAGAGAGCACACGGACTATTCACGGGAGACATGACACGGGAGTCTGGGAGAACACGGGAATTTATTGTTACGTTGTTTTCACTCTGTAAATAAACACTGTTTGTACATAGAGCACCGCGCCTGGGTCCTCCTTCCCCACTCCTTCCACGGTGTGCCATGCCATACCGTGACAGTTACTCAATGAGAGTAACGTATTCTGAATACTTTGGATTACTTAATATATTATCAAGCTTTTTACAACTACATGAATGTCCTATTGCTGTGTGATTTATTACTATTACTGAAGGTTACTCTCCATACAGCTGGGCTCGTCAGGCTCTCTTTTTGGCTGCAGTGGTTTTTATTATATTTACATGCTTCCAGCTCCCGTTTCTGCTCGGTGACAGCTCGTCCTTTCCGACTTTTCCTCCCTCCTCCCTCACAGACAAATAACGGGTATGGCAGTCCATTCTTCCTGCAGCATGGACTACACTGCCCATCAGGCTATATGCTTTAGGCCTATGCCTGTAACACTCTGCCTATTGCCTTAATATTAAATCATTTTTGTGAATAATTAAAAAAAATATTTCTTCACGTCATTATGCAATGACATGAAGTAGAGGTGACATGGGCCACAGGCATTAAAGCCTCTTAATGCGTGTTTTGTTTGGGTTTCCACTGGCGTGGAAAGCAAAATTAAAGAGGGTATAGCCTTATGAAACAGAAAAATACCGCCGTGTAATCCATTCATTTCAACAAAGTAACTGTATTCTGAATACCACCTTTTTAAATGGTAACTGTAACGGAATACAGTTACTCATATTTTGTATTTAAATACGTAACGGCGGTACATGTATTCCGTTACTCCCGAATACTGATAACCACTTCACAATTAGCTCAGTTACACAGTCAAAACAGGAGGAGGACACACTTTTATTTTTTCCAAGTGTGGTAAGCATATGTGACATCTCTTTAAACCCAAGCATAGTTCTCTATAGTTCCAATTTAAACCTGGGATTAAAGCTTTAAAGCTGGAATTTATATTTTTTACAATTCTATAATTTCTATAGCACCTAGATGAGCAAGAACCAAAAATGTATCCTAATAAAAATGCCTTTTTTTAAAATACAGATCTGGTCTGATCTGTGTTAGCAGCTCAGGGTGGGGATAGCCTGTAGACCTGTTATCCCTGTTTTCACTTCAGTGTACATAGATTTTATTATTCCTGTGTACATATGAATTATATGCAATGACATACCAAAGACAGATCAGTAGGGTTCAACTTTTTCTCTGCGTTGGAGCTTCGAGTTATGACACATATGCTAATAAACTCTTAAAACCTCTTCTGTTTCACGGTTAAACTCCACGCATGTTCATAAATCAGATACAGATAAATCATTTTTTAATAGTAAAATGAAGAAGAATATGCTTTTATTATGAAAGTAAGTCATATTTCACCAAATGTGTCATCCTTAGGGCATTCTCACTGAAATACAATTGGTCAGAGCTAAGTGCCAAGCAACTATTTTAAGTCTCAAATAGCTGTTGGATAACAACAATCAAAATGTTCCATCTCCTTGAAATCCCCTCCATGTTCCTGCATCTCTGTTTGCCTCAGTCCCTCAGGAAAAAAAAAAACTAAATCAGCATTACTGAAATGTAGTCCAAATACATCAACACACACTGCATTGCATTGTATCCACAGTCTCCGGAAACCCTGTGGCATCAGTTTTTATTTCCTTTGGACTGAAAATGAAAGGTAATGTGTAATGATTCAAGCTAGCCCTGTGGTAATGATTTGTAAAATACTGTCACTGCAGTAGTGTCAGTGGGGGGAAATGGTCGTTTTTCTCAATTTCTGAAAAGTTTCAGTGGATAGAAGAGGGTTTTGCAGGCACTGGTATTATAAACTTTTTTTCTTCCTGATAGTCAGTCCTTGCGTCGTCGGCTGTCTGTCTCTATCTGCCCACCGATCTATTTCCAAACGCATATCTCACTGTAGGAGTGCTCTGTTGAAAACTGGCATGAATGCTCAGTCAGAGGACCTTTGGCAAACAAAACAGCAGACAGTGACAAAACCAAAGTTCCCTCCAATCCCTTTCTCCCATGGCTTTTCTCCACAGAAAGTCTGAAATACAAAGTAAAACGAACACAAATCAAAGAGCAGGAACGCTGCTTTAAACAACAACTTAGGCTCAGCAGCTTATCTCACAAACCTGTATTAAACATTATCATTAATCCTTCATGGTGAGGTCAGAGGAGACTTACATTTATAGCTCTGAACAGAGGAATGGTGTCAATCAAGGTCACTTCATTTGCATACATGGCTTTTGTATGTGATGGTGCTGTCAGTCACATGAGCTGTAGTGCAGCTCAACATGACTTTAGTATCCACGTGACTAATGTCATGTTAACGTAACCTATAAGTTGGTCGTGGCGTCAGATTAGAAAACAGTGATAAATTCTTCTCATGAATTAGCAGCTGCAATAAACCCGTCACTGCTTACTGGAGTCTGTTGGCTATCTGTCCATAATGTATGTTTAAAATTGCATTGAACTCTTATTGGCTGATGCTCTGGGCATATTCTGAGCGTCATCACACTGCTGAAGACAAGTAGAAAATAAGATTTGACAGCATGTCTCATTGCTGCTTGATGACGTGTGGTTGCATCAACAGGACTGTGGACAAACACCACCAAAACTGGTTTCGAAATCATAAAGCAGGTTAACATCTTCTCTTCTAAACTTCTCTAATGGCCTCGAAGCCTTGACCTCAACCCTACTGAAAATGTGTGGACCCTGCCAGAAAACCGTCCAGTTTAAATGAACTCTGCCAGTTGTGCTGAGTGGTCAGACATCCCAGAATTATGCTGGAAGCTTCTTGATGGCTACCAAAGATCAAGGTGCAACTTCCTAAGGCCATTTAATCAAATAGTAGTGAAGGTGCATGTGTACATTTAAGTTTGTATGCAAATGCTGATTAGAGAAAATCCAAAATGGCCATAACATTCATGCCCATAATAAGTATACATAAACTCATACACAGGCTCAAAACATATTTGATGACGAACATTATGCGTCAAAGCAGATAAATAACATGCACCAGTTCCAGTTCCAATAATATCCACCTTGGACATATTCTAAAAAAGAACAGTTCCTTCCTCTGTTCCTCCGCCACCGCCAGATGCTTCCTGTTATTTCACTTACTGCACTTCAGAACAGAACATGAGCATGCCGTTTACAAGCAAAACAAGTCTATATACTGTGTATGTGTGCAGGCAGACTTATGTGTGTCTTGACCTCAGTGCATGACCTCACTCGACAAACAAAGACATTTTAGAAGTATACTTCCTGACTCTGTTTGAGTTACCAGGCAAACTCCAATGCAGCAGGCTGCTGAACACACACAGGCCTGTATTCTATTCCTATATAATATGCGGTGAATTGTAAGCATGTATGCAATCCTTTCAATAACTGTGGGTCACTTTACTCAATAGATCGGTCGAACATCGCGTCGGGCGAAGCTTCAGACCATTAATTAACTTGACCAAGCTTCAACTCTTTAATTAGCACAAAAATGCAATGTGTATAACATGAGTACAGTTGCACCTGCAATGAAAGATTATTATGTAATTATGCTCACACCTGAAATACAGACTTTAATGTAACATCAACAGTTTCAATAAATGCTCTAATGAAATGATAATTGATGCAACAGTAATGATAATGGTTATGAATAGTAACAGTAAAATAATATTCTAATCTCTACACAGGTAATCAACATTTGGGATCATCTGCTGTCGCATATATTTTTAAAATGTCTAGTGAGCATTATTTCCTACAAATAAGTCTTTTGGGATTCAGTGAGTTCTTTTATACGAACATTCAGAACTATGTTTGTTTTCTGATCTGAGTGCAAATAAACAATTTGAGTTTTAGACCTTTAAAATGCAATAATTTTCAAAGGCTAACAATGGTTTAAAAAAGAAATTGCAATAAATTTCACTTAAATAAGGAGAATAATAAGGAAATATCCTTTAATATCATAAGCTATAACTAGCCTTCTGATGAGGACATGGACCCCACACTGACACACAGGTTACTGCACTCTGTGGTTGGCCTTTCTGACACATAGAGCCCCAGATCTCAGTTTTCTGGGACATCAGCCCGTTGGTCAGCTCAGCCGTTTAACCTCTTGACCCGGAGGTTATTTTTGCCTCAGGTCGTTCTCACCTTTTCTTCCCAACTTTAGGACCTACTTACTAAATGCTTCAAAGAAACGACACATATGTGATCGGCAGGTCTTGGCAACGTAAATGTGCAGCCAAGTGTATTTGTGAGTACTGTGTGAAATGTGGGATGTGTTATTCACATAGAAAGGAGGTTTGGTGTAACAACAATCACGTTTTTAAATAAACAAAACATGACAAAACCAATGCATCATTTATGTCATAAATCTAATGTATGTAGGGCAGAGGTTTATATATTACTTATATATTAATCAAACTACCGCCTGGCATCATCTTTGTGCCTTGGCCTCCACAAATCAGCACAGTTCTAAAGAGTTTAGCGATGGTCTCTATTTGTAGCTGCTCTTCCTTTTCCTTGAGATTGTTTGCACCATCTGACCCCAAATTCTGCATAGCTTACAACTTATGTTGTGCAGCAGTTTTCCCCATTGGTTCTTGTCTGGACATGTGATGATGCAGGTTTGCCTGCACCTTAAGGATACCGCACACCACACGATACAAATCAGACTTGAAAAGTCCGTGTTAACCTTAAAAAGCATTACCAGTAAAAATTGACTTCTCAATGTACAGGATGAAAGTACAAGGAATAAAAAAGTCACGTATAAATTTGCACACCTGATCACTTTATTCCATATTGATCAGTGAGTTCTGACCTCTGGATTCATCTCTGCTCGTCACACCTAAATCTTAAAACTTAAAACCTAAATCCTACAATATCTTTAAAAACAAAACAAACAGGAGCATCCTAACCTACATGGACCAAAAACCCACTCGAGCATGGGGAGAAAATTCAACCACCATACCAAAAAACCCAGTGATCAGCTGACGGTGTTAAACACTGGAAAAACCATGCCTCTGTGTGGGTCCAACTGGGGAACCCAAAATAGCAGAAAGCATTAATGTTAGAAAAAATCTACAATTAATCAGGTTACACTGGTGAGTGAAAGTGCACAGGAGCGTGGGGCAGAGAACCCACAATTTATTTTAAATATGATGCAGTTTGGAAATTCATGAATTTCACCCCCGTATTACTACAGTATACCTAAAGTTTTGCAGATACTGTAGATGGCAGATATCACAAATTACGACCAAGCCTATGAATGCATATGAATATACTAGAAGGTTAAACTGATAGAAATATCCAGAAATGTGCACCATCCTTTATAAAATGACAAACCAACATGTCATAAACTATATTATCAGCTCAGATTCTGTTCATCTCAGCTCCTCTGTCTGTTTTTCCAAAAAACTAAAAATCAGATTTATGCATAAAACACAGGAAAAGAAAATAGCTGAAATTTTATTGAATTTCACAATCGTCACTCCCAATATTGAAGTTTTGGTGTTTCCATGGCATTTATCAAAATTTCAACCAGTACTTAAGATACTGCATGATGTAACATGCTGAAAAAGTCACGACAAGGGAGGAAAGCTCCAAGAATAGAAGCCGTCCATATGGTATGCATCTACAGCCTGTTTGCATCGCTTTAAGTGGAGTGGCCGAGGATGTAGAGTGACCACTTTGTGAAGGCTAATGGGGAATAGCTTTGACAAATATATACAAACTGCACATAAATAAAACCAGCACACAGTGATGTTGGCCTTTAGACAGGGCAAACACGAGCAAACATGTTAACTGACCACCCACGGGTGTTCCGTGTGCGTGTGCATTGCTGTGTTTTTGTGTGTGTACTACTTTGTGTGTATGTGACTGGGTGGGTGGAAGGCTAGAGTTGACATTACATGACTCTGAAGTGGAGATTTAATGAGGAAAAAGGGAAAAAAAGAAGCTCCTGATGTTTTATCGTGCGTCACCAAAGTCTCCGATGGTGACTGCAGTTGTTGTTTACAGTAAAACCAAAGTGACTGAAATGGCATGGTTAGTTTTCAGTTATAAATAACACATAGCCTGATCACAGACTTTTGTGACAGGAAGATTTCGATTATTAGTGTATAATATTAGTCCTATTTATCAATGCATCTTGACTTTGATTCAACCTGGGGCACTGCAGGGGGCAGAGTGGGTAGACGTTAGACGTGTGCATGGGGACCTTCATGGTGCTGTGGACATTACACATAGGCACAAAACTGATAGACTGCAGTTAGCTCCCGTCTTATGCACGCCTTGATTTTGGGAGTAGATTAGCCCAGTAGGTTAATGGGGCAGTTTGGAGGTGTCATCCAACACTGACTCTGGGGTGGATGAAATGAGGGGGCATTTGACCACTCAGCGAGTGGGGGACGTTGACTACGAAGTGCTGCAATCGGAGTAGTCACGCACATATATTGCCTCAACCTCTTGAAAGCATGGAGATGAGCTGAAAGCACCTCTCTGCTGAGCCGGGTTTGGGACATGAGCTGGGGCCTCAGGTACCAAATTCAACTATTCCATCCTCTCTCCACTGTTATGGCCATCAGACCCAGAGAGGAATGCTGCTGCATCGCAAGTCTTCACATTGATATTATGTAGGTAATGAGATTGTCAAAGTAAAAACTGTGATGACTCTGAATAATATTAAACTGGCATTGTTCCGCAGTACCACAGTTTTTGTAGACTGATGAATCTCTACACATTCTTACAAACTCTGCATCATGTTATAATATGTTCCTTTCATGTTACAGACCTGCTGCCAATTAACCTAATAAGGAGCAAAATGTTCCAGCTGTTTCTTTTTAGTATTAGATACTTTTCTAATAATTTTGTAGCCCATTCGCAACTTTGCTGAGCTGTGTTGGTCAAATTCAAAATGAGCTTAAATTCAACCATATTTCATGAAATAATAAAGCGTCTCATTTGATGCGTTGATATGTGTAATTGTCAGTGAAATATGGGTTCACAAGACTTTTGCATTTTGTGTGTGAATGTTGTGTGACTGACTTATACTAAAGAAGAGAAGAGTTGTAGAGTTGAACCAATGTGTTATGGGTCGCCATTTTTAAAACATTTAAACTATTTCATCCTGTGACTTTGGAAAGCATGTACAGTACCATATTTAAACTGCTACCTGTGGTATCACTTAGCATCATTCATTCAGTAGAGTTCAGTAAATTCTTTGCTGAATTTCTTGAGGTGACCATTGTTGTGATTTCGTGCTGTATAAATAAAACTTGCCCCTGCCAAAATAAATGACAGCTGACCTTTTAAGTCATAAAACACAGAGCATGAATGCTTATGATCAGCTGATACACTAAACACTTCAGTGGATCACAACAACAATGCGGTCAGCTCTGAAATAAGAAGAGAGGATAGTGGAAAAAAATATACTCAGTATATAATAAAGTAAGCTGGCGGCAACAATTAACACTTTCAACTAGTCAAATCATTCTGTGTGTGTTTCATGGACTTCACTTGTTGCATGTTTTCTTTCTTACTGAGCCTAAGAAAGCACTGCAATACTCAATTCTATTAAAATGTTTATAGTGTTCTACATTGAATTCTAGTATTCCGTATGTCATATTCCAGCAATATGTGTGTGTAGTAAACGTCCATTTTTTAGCTGCTTATTTAATCCAGTATCATCGTAATGCCCAAACAACTGGTGACTGGTGACCCTGCTGTAGGGGGAGAGGCTAAAGCTCATCTCACACATGGCAAATTTAGAATGATTATTAAACTGAACATACACCACATCTTTGCACTATGACAGGAAACCAGTAGAAATAGCGAGAGAGATAGAAATAGAGAGCTCAGTGAGTAATGTGTGTTTAATAAAATATCTTATTTGTGATGTCCATCCTGTTTTTAACAATAGCATCCTAAAGTGTTTCCCTCTGCACACTGAGTGCAATCAAAACTATTGGAACTCTTGGGATGCTGTATTGTTGTATATATTTTCTTATTGGGCAAAAAAAAACCGAAGAAGAAATGATAGAATAGAAAGCATGCCACCATGTTCAGTCAATTTCACTCATATATTTGAATCCTATTATGTAGGAGCCGTAGAGCTGTTGAACAAGCGTTGCTCAAAATAGGATTCAGTGTATTTTCTCCAAAACTGTGTCTGCAATGGAATTATTCTACCTTACAATGACTATATGCTTCACCCCTCAAAGGAGATTTAGCAGCCTTTCAGAAATGCTTCTACCATGACTACTGTACATTTTTTTAAATCCCCAATGACTGCACAAGAGATTGGAGAAGAGAGTGGGCCCTCTATTCTTTCATGACTACAGTCCCTTAGGAGTCTTTGGAAGCGGAGATTGTGCTGCGTTACACAGACTGCAGGTAAATTAGCTTCCAAGAGCTTGTGGTGTGAATGTCCCCTCAACTCTAACCCAAACATCGAGCAGTCATTCGACATCACAGCTAATCTGTCATCTTTCAGCATCTGTATTTCTTAGCAAAACGCCTGATGTTTCACACACTGAATGCTACAAAGAGTCCAATCATTAGTTTATTGTGGAAATGGATGGTAACAATATTATTAATTACTAAACAGTAATCAAGTAAACTATGTAATAACAGCATTCCTGATTATAGCATGTGTCACATATAGTGAGGAAAGTTAAACTTAATAAAGGAATTAACTAATAAAATGGAACATCTGATGGTGTTGCTGTTAAAGCAAAAAGAAAAACTACTCTGTGTAAAAGATTTGTGCCTAATAAAAGAAATGTCATTAACTTAAAAAGAGTTTTTGATTTAATAAAGATACTGAATGCAAATGTTCTTATATGTATGCAGCTATGATTAGTTTTATTAATGGCTGTTTTCAGAAACAAAGCAAAACAAAAAACATCTAAATACAAAAGTTATAATTCTTCTTTTCCATAAAAGTTCGAGCAAAAAAAACCCGTTATTCTGTAAACTGCATTCTGGTGCATATCACCCCACCTTTATAGGCCAGGGGGAAATCAAAGAGCCCAAACTCTATTCCAACACTGCCATTATGTTTCTCTGCTTGTAACGGATAGAGGGAATAAAAACAATGAGAGGACAAGAGATTAAAAAATAACAGGAGGAATGGTGAAAACTAGAAGGAATGGGAATTGGGTGGGGGAAGGAGGTACAGATGGAATGAGAGTAGAGGAGTAGGTCTGATGATCTATTAGGAAACATATAACCTGGATGGGAAAGAAGATGGAAACAACAGGGGGTAAGGTAGGAACAATAGAGGGACATGAGAAAGTATGAAACATTGGGAGCTTAGCAAGACACCTTCAGTTAATATGGGTATTACCTGGCAATATGCTGAGGAGAGGCGGGTTCAGTTTCCATCATCTTCTCCAATTACATTGCTCCCACGGATGTTCAGCTGAACCTGACAACAGATTGACCCAGGTCATAATTTTGTATATCGAGTTCACTCTTCCCTGCTTGTGGGTGGTGCTGTTCATTTTCTTCTCATTTTTCGATTATGTAAGTTGTAGGTGGCAGATAGCCCCTGGTTGGACACCGGAGAAACCAACTTTAAGGCAAGACTGGCTTCAGTCCAACTACTTCCCGATTCCAACCAAACTGTGCTCTGCATGTATATATTCAGTGTATCAGAGAGTGGAGCAGGTTAGGTTTACAGCACAAGTTACCATGGTGATTTACCTTAATAAACCCCTTTTGTAGTGCAGACAGCCCATGGTTAACCCTGAAGCTATACCTGGATAAGCTATAATCCTGGTTCACAGTGTCGACCTCTGATGTTGTTCTACCTCAAAATCTAATTATACAAATCAGTTTTAACTGCAAAACCGCACATAAGCACAGGTCGTTCGCTGGGACTAGGAAGTAGAGGGTTCACATTAGTGGTCTGGTTTCCAGGAGGGTGGGGTGTAAAATTCTTGAATGAGTTGTTGTAAAAGAGCTAACTGATCATCTGGAAAGGATTTTAAAGAGTTTCAGTCAGGTTTCAGAGGCCATCACAGCTGTATTGACAGTGGACTTATTTCTGTGCGTTCAATACTGTCGACCATAATATCCTATTAGAGCGATTAGAACATCCTGTAGGTATTACAGGTACTGCACTGCAGTGGTTTGTATCATATCTATCTAATAGACTCCAGTTTGTTCATGTAAATGGAGAGTCCTCTTCACACACTGAGGTTAATTATGGAGTTCCACAGGGTTCAGTGCTAGGACCAATTCTGTTTACATTATACATGCTTCCCTTAGGCAGCATCATTAGAAGACATAGCATACATTTTCACTGTTATGCAGATGAAACGCAGCTCTATCTGTCCATGAAGCCAGATAACACACACCAATTAGAGTTGAACTGAGAATCAGGACATTAGACGTCATCCAGGTCTTTGAGTCTTTGAGACATCCCTGCAGTTTAACTGAGGTTATGGTACTCAGCCCTAAAAATCTTAGAAACATGGTATAAAAGCTTGTCAGAATACTGACATTGGGAACTAAAAAGAGAAAGCATGTTTTGCCCATGTTTCTCTGGATCCTGTTAAATCCAGAATGGAATTTAAAATCCTTCTCATCACATACAAGGTCTTAAATAATCAGGCCACATCTTATCTTAATGACCTTGTAGTACCATATCACCCTATTACAGCACTTCGCTCTCGCTCTGCAGGCCTACTTGTTGTTCCTAGAGTATTTAAAAGTCGAATGGGAGGGAGAGCCTTCAGTTTTCAGGCCCCTCTTCTGTGGAACCAGCTCTCTTGGATAGTCATACAAATATTTCCAGTGATGCATGTAAATGACATGTTTTTGAGATTAAAAGTGCATTAAAGTGATGTTGTGTTTGACTCCATGGACTCTTCATCATTTTAGCAAGAAAATTCAGGGAGATCCTCCAACACAGGCTGATTTGGAGATTATGAAGGAGGTGGTAACTGACTGAACTACAAAGTATTTGTGTGTGTGTGTGTGTGTGCGCGCGCATGTGTGTGTGTGTCTGTGTGATTAAAAATTACACCTATGATTACCGTCAACTAAATGATACCATACTCAAGAAAATTGGTGCCCTTAATTCATTGCCATTTTCGTTCTGTTACTCAGTATCATTAACATTCAGAGACCATCTCCAGGTCGCCTGGTTTTCTGTGCACCTTTTTTGTGTGTGCCAGGAGTACTTTTGCTTAAACAGGATAAAAAATTTGCAGGATTGATTCTTCAATCAGCCTTTTTACTGGAACCATCTGTCTCTGTCAGAAATTCTAAATGCTCCATTTAAGCTGGAAGAATCACATTCATTTACATTTTTTTTCTTTTTTGCATCAAAACAATAAGATTTGTTGCCAAATCCATCTTGCTGGCAAACAATTCACTGAGGCTGCAGAAGCTGCCAGTCGTCTCAGTGAGGATCATGCTTGTTACCATAATTACGCAC
Source organism: Pundamilia nyererei (assembly GCF_000239375.1). Lineage (NCBI taxonomy): Eukaryota > Metazoa > Chordata > Actinopteri > Cichliformes > Cichlidae > Pundamilia > Pundamilia nyererei. The sequence goes on along the minus strand of NW_005187402.1, from coordinate 987,370 downwards.
ATTACACCAGTTTGGAAATAAGGGTGGTATTGAATGACTAATGCCTAAATTCTGCTCCTATCACCTTTGAAACCAGCTTCCTATTTTCTTCTTTTCATTTAAAGGTACCCATGGGTTTGCATGATTGTTTCGTTTTTTTCCTCACATTGATTTGAGATTGAATCCTTGGTGTTTGGAAGCTAATTAGCTATCATTAAAACAATTACAGTAAGCTGTGAGCAACAGCACTATTGAGCTGCCGATACGTTACCAGGCTCTTGTGAATGTAATCCAATATATGTTGTACGAATAACAAAGGGATTGCAGGTCACGACAGGTCTGGGAGGTGCTGTTCACAACCAAACCATCCAGGTTTTACACCTGCATATATTAATATGCATGTGTAATATAGTTAGTACACACACATGCACTCGCACAGCTAGAACACACTTTGGCGCACACATACATTGAAATCTCCTTCCCAGAAAAAAGCAATGGCTTGCTGTCCTTTTCTCTGCTTCTGTCTAGCACACACACACACACACACACACACACAAACACACACACACACACACACACACACACACACACACACACACACACACAC
>NW_005187402.1:985468-986764 GCF_000239375.1 Pundamilia nyererei | reverse complement strand
CACACACACACACACACACACACACACACACACACACACACACACACACACACACACACACACCATCACACAAAGCAGAGCTTGGCTATAAGGCAGCTTGTTGCTAAGGTAATATCATAACCAGGTCATGCAGCATTGCTTTCTGGAGCAAGAAGAAATATTACTGACACATAAAGTGTGTGTGGATTTGTGTGTGTTTGTGGGGGTGCAGAGGCAGCTTATACCTGCATTGTGTTAGCTGTCTGTCCATTCACATCTTCTGAAATGTGCATTTACCAAGTGTGTGATATTCCAGGCTCTCCATGCAAATTCCAGAGAAAAGGCCAAGCATTGCCTGAGTGGCTTGCTGGCAGTAAAATGCTGGATTTCATTTACCAGGCTGTCAACATGTCACTCATAGCAGCAGGATTTCTTGGATTTAACTCAGTGACAAGTCACTTAATCATTCACTCATTCACTTAGCCAGGCGGGAAGCATTGCATTTTGTTTTCAGTATGCTGCTTTTCAGACACAGCCATGGATTTTCCAAAACGTAAGCCTTCCAACAAGCTGAAAAGTAAGCTCTTGTTTTGCCAATTGATTTTTTTCCTTACACTTTAAATTTTAAAGAGGGTTTATAATAAGTCTGAGGATTACAGAACTTACTCAGCACATTGGAATCTATGTAAACTTTTTTCCTGAAGACAGAGAAAATGGGATGGGGGTGAAGGGTTCAGAGTTACAAGCTTTCCGGCTTTGCATGCGCCATCACTAATATAATCACAGCCTATGGCTCTGAGCCAAGTGGTGCTGCTACTCTCCACACTGAACTACAAGAAGCTGCGTAGTTTTGTTAATAATCTGTGAGCAATTGGACATGTAATTTGAAACAGAGTGGCTTTGCAGTAATCTTTAAGAGGTACTTGAGTTTAACTTGTCAACACAATGAAAACGGCCACGTTGATACTGCAAGTAGGCATCTTTCCACCCACGAGTATAGGACTGCGTTGAAGTCTGCAATAAAACCAAAAGAGCAGTTATAGGATAAGCAATACTTAGGAAATGACAATATCGGCATTGCTAGGTTTTTTCTTAGGTGTAATGAGTCACTGTATGGAAAAAAAATGGATATAGCTTCTATCTTTGAAAAGTCAAGTCCTTCTTTCTAATGGTCAGCAGGGTCAGCAGGGGGCAGGGCTCTGTGGTGCAGAAACAAGTCTAGACCTCTGCAGGAAAATAAGCCAGGCTCCCTTGATCTTAAATACTTTCCTGGTGAGTCTCAATCGTGAGTTTAAGTCTTTTTTTTTTTTTTTTTTT
>NW_005187402.1:976848-980362 GCF_000239375.1 Pundamilia nyererei | reverse complement strand
TTTTAGAAAGCATTCTGTATATTTTGGATAGTAATTTGGGGGTTTTAAGAGTAAGAAATTGAACCACACTTGGTGGTGTTTGTAGTTCAACTTGACCCGGTGTGAGTTTAAGTCTTAGTGAAAACAGCATGTTGCTCATTTTGTAATATGTAGGGTCTCATTGGTGGACTTCACACTTTTCTGTTTTTAGGCCATGTAGCACTCCAACCTATCCAGACCTCCGGGGGGTATCAAAACAATGTCTTTTAAAATAGACATCCAGCAGTGGGTGTCTTTTCAAATGTGTTTGGAAGACAACGCAGATGTCTGTTGTCTGTAAACCAGTGTTCTTCTACAGGCTGTGAACTACCTCAGCCAGTGCAATGGCAAGGACAGGTCAGAGCAGCACAATGTGTAGAAATGCTGGATTATTTATTGTTTCTAAGCAGGCATCGTTCTGTTCAAATGGCAGATGTGTTTTCTAAGAAAGCCTTAGAGTTGTAATGGACTATGGAGTGCTAAGGTTAGAAACAGGGCTGCAGCATATTCTAACTGCACAGTTACAGTCATTGTGTACACGCATAATGAAGATCCCAAGTCCAAGCACTTCCTGAAGATCAACACAAATCAGTGGAGTCCAATGTGATATGCAGCTGCACACCACCACACAGATGCAATCAGAGCCTGTTGTACCTCCCACAATCTCCCAAAAATTAACAAAACAAGTCAATTGCAATGTGAATGACACACACAAATGTGATCACTTCAATGGATGATTTTCTATGCTGTGAGATGTGTTTATATAAGGCATCCTGCAGTACAGCTATGATTGTTTCCAGATGTTTTATCTGTATTTATACAATTTGTGTGCAGTCATGTAAGTTTAAGGCTGAACATCTTTGTTTGATATGGCACCAGTACACCCAGTTGAAATGAGTTACAAACTGTTGTGCAGTCCTACTCGTGCTTGCTTACTCATTTGAGACCATATATAAGTTTAGACACCTTATCACAGAAGACACAACAGGTGATGTAAGCAACCTGTCACTTGTGTAAAAGTGGAAACAAAAGTGACTCTTCCCTGCTCTTTCCTCTGCCTGAATGTTACTCTTGAGAAGAATATTTCCTGGAGCAGGTGACCTTTTGGTTGCTGCTCTCACTCTCCACTGCTGTGCACATGAAAATGTATTTTCACTTGAAATACTGGCAGCCCTCTGCTCCTTTTTTCTTTTGGTCACATAGCCTTATTGCTGTTTGCTCAAGCTATGGTGATTACTACTTCAAATATAGATGGCACCATATAGTTTTTGGTTTTCCTTTGGTCACAAGATCTGTTTTTTTTTTGTTGTTGTTGTTTTGGGTTTTTTTTTTTTTGTTATAAAACCCTACTGTTTTTCCTTAAATAGGAGATTAATAGGAGATATTCTTCTTCTCTAAGTGTAGTCACCAAATGGTAGGCCTTGTAAAATCACAAAGCGGGTTAAGCAGATGCTGAGGCGCATACTGCACAGAGGCTGCCAACATGCTGCAGAGTCAGTTGCTACAGATCTGCAAACTTCATGTAGCCTTCAGATTAGCTGAGAAACAATGACAGCCTCATGGAATGGGTTTCCGTGTCCGAGCTGCTGCATCATAGCCTTACATCACCAAGTGTCAGCTGCAGTGGTTTAAAGCTCATCGCCACCGGACTCTAGAGCAGTGGAAACATGTATCTCTTGAGTGATGATTCGTGCTTCACCATCTGTCAATCTGATGGACGAGTCTTTTGCTGTTGCCAAAAGAACTGTATTTGTCTGACTGGATTGTGCCAAGCGTGGTCAAAAATTCCCATAAACACACTCCTAAACCTCTTGGAAAGCCTTCCCCGAAGAGTTAAAGCTGTTATAGCTGCAAAGGCAAGGTTGGCATCACATTAAACCCTATGGATTAATAATGGAATATCACTCGAGTTCATACATGTATGAAGACTGATGAGCAAAAACCTTTTGACAGTATAGTATGTACTTTATATATTTGCATAAGGAATCTCTGTAAGTCACAAAGATCAGGCTTCAAACTGCACTCTTCAGTCTGTTAGTGAGATATTTGGAAAATGGAACCTTACTAATCTAAGGTGACCTTGAGGGTCTTTATATATCTAGAAATGCACCATGGTGGGCTTGGGGTGAAACAGCACAGGGTCAGCATTTCGGTACACTGCATACTGTGTATACGGCTGTATTGAATTTTAAAGGTGCCTATAAATAAAATGTATTATTATTATTATCATAAGAATAATTAATGGTGGAAAAGTTGGCCTGAACAGGAAAGTGAGTAACTGTGAAGTTCACAGTGAAGGGTAAGGAATGCAAAAACGCTCATCAAAGATCAAGATGAACACACACAAAGGTTACAGTGTACAGCCTTTATCGATTTAAACAATCAGTTTCACTTTGTTCTTTCTTATGACTTCAGTGTTCTCCGTTGTGGGCCCAGGACCAATAACCGCACAAGGACAAGCAGCCCACCGTCCAGTTGTTCCACATGTTTCTAACACTTTACCCTAGTGACAGTAACCAGCTACAACATAGGTGTCAAACTCTGGCCTGCGGGCCAATTTTGGCCCGCAGCCTGATTCCATTTGGCCCGCGAAGCCATACCAAATTACTGTTAGAGCTGGCCTACTGGTATTATACAGCTAATATATATATTGTTTAGTATTAAGCATTGCTTGTTCCATATTCAGTTTTTCAGCAAAATGTGTTTGAGTCCATAAGAAAAGATTTATTCTTATATCTGGAGGAATAAATATATTTCAAATACTATTAACGTTAGCCCGCGACTATCTTCCAGTTTTGAATTTTGGCCCACTGTGTATTTGAGTTTGACACCCCTGAGCTACAACAGGCGCACAACAGTCTGCAAAACTGTGCATAGGCTTCGTGTACATGGCTTGTTGGATGAAAGGGTTACAACAAGGCCCAGTATACAATGGAAACCTTGCAAAGCTACTTATTTGAGTCCAAGCACAAAGATGTGAAGCTAGAAATGAGCACAATAGATCCCCCTCATTGGTTATTGACTCACTGTTGTTAACTGGTATTTTTATTTTAAATTTGATGTTACTGATAGAAATGAAATCGGCAGCAGAACAGAAATACCAAACTTTCATAAAGGAAAATAACTTTATTTCATTACTGTTGTATTAGACTGCAAATAAACTTCCAGGTAATAGTAGAGTCTTCTTCCCTAGAAAGCTCACCAAATTTACTTTGTAGAAACGGTTGCCTGATTTGTCCTCAAACTCCACATACAGTTGGGCAAAAAGTATTTAGTCAGCCAAGTGCAAGTCCCCCCACTTAAAATGATGACAGAGGTCAGTAATTTGCACCAGAGGTACACTTCAACTGTGAAAGACAGAATGTGAAAAAAAAAATCCATGAATTCACATGGTAGGATTTATAAAGAATTTATTTGTAAATTAGGGTGGAAAATAAGTATTTGGTCACCTCAAACAAGGAAAATCTCTGGCTCTCACAGACCTGTAACGTCTTCT
>NW_005187402.1:974116-975630 GCF_000239375.1 Pundamilia nyererei | reverse complement strand
TCACAGTTGAAGTGTACCTCTGGTGCAAATTACTGACCTCTGTCATCATTTTAAGTGGGGGGACTTGCACAATCGGTGGCTGACTAAATACTTTTTTGCCCAACTGTATACTTCTGTAGACTCAAGGCTGCATAGATCTACCAACTTCTACACAAGCTGTTTGCTGCCATGCAGTCTCTTCTTCTCTGCCTCTCTTTCCCCAGAGGTCTGCTCCAAAAGCAGATAAGACAGAAAAGAAGGGAACAACCTCAGCTTACATTGTAGGAAACAGAGGGAAGGCTAATCCCTGCCTTCACGCAAAAGCCATGTGAGACATCAAAACAACAAGAAAAACAACTGTAGCCCAAAACCACAGCTACATGTCCTCTGCTACTGGAATTTCAACGGCCTTCTTTGGTGTCATGTCAACACTCCTCTTACAAGCCACTTGGTGGCTTAATGACAAATACAATCAATAGAAAGTTCACTACTATAGAGGTAGACACATGCACAGATTAATTGTATTGATTTTACACAGTTGCAGAGTGAAGCAAACTCTTACAGCATCTTAAATAAGACTCTTATAATTACAGTTGTGAATTTCATTGACTGCCTATTTAATAACCGAACAAAACAAACGTCCACAGACAAGAAAAGATAAACAACATAAAACAAATACAAGGTACAAATCAATATTTCATAGTTTCTTTTAGTTAAAAGAAAAAAAACAACACTCTGGTAAATGGCTCATCATCATTCTGCTGTCACATTATGAGCATACCTCAACATTATGATGATATCTAATTATTAAACAATCTCATGTGAGACATGTCCTTCCCATCCAGCCACAGCAGCCATCAGAGGGTAAAAGTGACCAGAGGGTATTTTTATTCAAATATTACATTTGGTCTCAACTTCTATTCTTCTATTTCTAAAATAGTTTTCTTGTACTTCCTATACTACCTGGTTTATTGGATCGATACGTTGTCCAAATAAATGATAAAAAAAACCCACATTTCTTTATTACTCTACTCAAGACTACGATAGAAAGGACAAAAACGTCTGAATCCAGAGGTACTCCAGAGTTTCTGACGGACTTTCAAAGTTCTTCATTGGACACTGGGTGTACTTTCAAGTAATGTCGAGGTACAATGACTGGACTAAAAAAGAGGAGCCAAATTTAGAATGATCAGTGTGTATGAAGGTCAGGAGACAGGTACAATGTCTAAACCCATGGTGGAAGCTCTGATGTGGCTTGGGACTGCATTTCAGCTAGTGTTGGGGATCCCCGATTTGATTCAATTTGATCAACTTTGACTCAGAAATATTATAATGAAGTTGATTTATCAGACGATTTCCATGATTTCATATTTATGTCAAAAAACTGCAATAAAACAATAGCAACTTTATTTTCCATTAGAAAAACATTTAGAACACAGACATACAACACAGTTTGAATTACCATAACTCTTTTTAAGAACAATTTAGTAAAAGTTTTTCCTTCTTTACAAACACATTTCTTTTGAACTTGCCCG
>NW_005187402.1:938316-960526 GCF_000239375.1 Pundamilia nyererei | reverse complement strand
GGATAGCTGCCTGGACTCACAGGAAAGTCAAGGTTACAAGAGCCTGCTTGTGCTGTTTATTGTGGTTTAAGCTGTCAAGGACGAAAAGTATCAAACCTGGTAATCATACCTTTCCTACTTTTTAAAATATGGAGTGAGAGTTTCGTGGCGCAGTGTTTAGCACTGTAGCCTCAGAGGAAGAAGCTCTGTGTCTCTGGGTACATGTAGTTAGTGGGGTTAGCTCAGTAGGTATGCATGGTTGTCTGGCTCCCTGTGACAGGCTGGTGATCTGTCCAGGTTGTGTCCCGCCTCTCGCCCTATGACAGCTTCAATAGACTTCTGCCCCTGTGTGTGTTTACCTGTTCCCGGTACCTTATCTTTTGGACTGGACCACACATTTGGCCAGATTTCACTGTGGGTAAGGCTACTCATGACCCTGTTGCTGACTCACCACTGTTCTTTTCTTGGACCAATTTTGATGGACACTGTCCACTGCAGACTGGAGAACACCACACACCCCTGCAGTTTTGGAGATGCTCTGAATGGAACGTCTATCCATCAAAATGTTTCTAACACATCAATTTTGAGGATTAAATGTTAACTTGCTGCCTCGTATATCCCACTAACGCCACGACAAAGAGATACTCCATGTTATCCACTTCACCTGTCAGTGATCATAATGGTATGCCTGATATATTACCAAGATACTCATGCCACCATTTTCATTAAGCGTATTTTAGAACTCTTCACTTTGACGATGCATTCAGTTAGACCGATTCATAGACTGGTTCATACCACACTTGCAAAGATATTTTTGTAGATCTGGGATTGTGCATGAGGATCGTGCATGAGGATCGTGAGGCCTAAAAAACGAGCATTTCCCAAACTGATACCAAATAGTGCAGTCAATAAAGATAGCATGCTAGGGAAGAACATCTGCGCCAGGATAAGACTGGGAATATTCACGTTTATGCTGCTGCAATAGTCAAGAAACACGTCTCAACATTTTACAAATACACAAAGCAAAACAACAGAAGGCCAGAGACTTCGGCTGGCTGTACAAACAGAAAGAATTTGGAAGGAAAACACTATCTCTGCTGATACTATGCAATACGAGAGGAAGAGGATGTCATATAGTCTGTCTAGGAATTAAAAGACAGTGAAGAAAAGAAGCTGACATAAAGTTGAACAAAGAGAAAACAGGAGGAGGAACGAGCTCCTCTAGTGAAGATCTTCAGAGAACAAGGAGCTGCCAAGCACTTGCTTAGTTACACTTCAGACTAATTTTCTCATTCTCTGCCTTCTACTCTTTTCCTGTCATCTGTTTCTCCTGTCGGTACATATCTCTTATTTATCATTTCCTTCCTTCTGCACTTTTGGCACTTCATATTCTGGCTCTCACCATAAATTTACAACAAACAAGTTAAGCAGCCAGTCACTCTGGAGGCAACATTCATTTTAATTATGGCCTGTGAAAAGCTTTCAACTTTCTTTCAGGCGCTTTTGAAAACTTATATCATCAATCTTCAATGAATGACTTTGTAGCAAAGATTTTATCTGGACAATATGAAAGCTGTCAGAGAGAAACAGTATTTATCACACTGTGTCTGGTGAAACTTGGACTTGGAAGAAGTTAAAGGCAAAAATGGCAGGTTAGCTAAATGCCCCACATGAACGAATGACTGTTGTCAAGTCATGATTTAGAGGTAGGTTTAGAAGCAACAATAAATCATGTTTGTTAAGTACAAAATATTTGATAGACTCAAATTAACAATATATGAAAATGAATAGATATACTTTGTAATTGTTCTGTGGCTCTTTGTTTGTTTTGAATCCAGTTCGTTTTGTGTCTGTGTTCATGCATGTGTAACTGTAGCTTTCTGTCTTTGTAGTTGTTTCATATCTGTTTGTAGTTTTTCTCTGTTGTTTGGTTGCTTTAGGTATTATCCCCCCATCAGCCCGTGAGTGGGTGGTGTTGACACCATACTTTGTGAAAATGATAGCACCAGGACGAGGCAATGTAAGATTTTTAAGCTGAGTTTAAACTTGAGGTGGAGTTTTTGGAGATGCTCCCAATGTTTAGAGGTCAGGTTTTCTGAAAATCATTTTCATTTTCATTTTCAAGTTGATACCATAAGTGCATCTGTTAAAAACCTCAGACAGTGTGTCACTGACCCTGATGTCAAGGTCAAAGGTCAGGTCTGATAATCTTGTGAATGTGATAATTTGACTCTGCAGCTGTTTCATGTCTGTTTGGAGACACACTTTTTTGGTCTCCTTGACATTTTCATCATTTTCTGCTCATCTGTGTGTCTTTGTCACTTTAGTGAGCACCTTTGTAACGATGGTGTCTTTTCAGGTTGCTCCGTGTCTGCTTCTGGTTGCTTACTGGTCTGTTCACTTGGTTTTTTTGATCCCTTACTGTGTCTTTGGAGTCTTTTTATGTCTCTTAGTAGTTTTGTGTCTCCTTGAAGTTGTTTTGTATGTGTTAGTTTACATTTTCTGTATCTTTGTTCCAAGGATCCATCTGTTTGTTGTCAGTTAGTTTTTTTCTTTGTAGTCACTTTATCTCCTCTCCAAGTCATTTAATTTTGTACTCTTTTTTTAAAATATATTTTTGTAGGCTCTCTTTGTCTTTCATTTCAAAATGAAACCCTTTGAAAAGAGGCTGTGGTCCAGGGAACTTAAGCCAAATTGGTCCCAAGTAGACTGATCCAATTCAGATACAAACAGTGGCAATTATTGTCCCAGAGTTTTCCTAACTGGATTTGAATCTGAGCCCAGTATTCCCAGTTTGCAGTGCAATAAACAGTGCTAACCTGGGAGTCATTAACCACTGTCCAACACATTTGGTCCTCTGCCTCTTAATACTGTATAGTTGCATATCCCATCCTGCAAATGCAATTGGTCCAACTTAGCTGGCTTCCATACCGGACTGGGGTAGACTGGCACTCTTAGGCTTTTTCCTATTCCCATTTTTGCAATTCTTACTGTTCCTCAATAGAGGTCGATACAGTTTGTAGACTAATTAATACTCTCAGAAGTTCTGCCCATCTCTGCAGCGTCCTTGGTGCTACAGTCAGTGTGCAGCAGCTCTAATCACACAGACAGCTCGCTGATGCCATTGCTAGAGGTCAGAACACAGTTAATCTCTTACTCGGTTCCCTTCGCATCTCTATTCTTCCTCTTCTTTTTGCCTCACAGTCTAGTACAGCAACTCTTAGCTGCTTCATTGCTAACAATTTATTTTTCTTTACGTATTTGCTCAATTCTGTCTTACCCTTGATCATGAAGTGCTTACCTGCATCTCTTTGAATGACAGTGTTGGTCTGAAAATGAGCATTGGACATGTGTTCAATCACTTCAGACTAATCTGTGATGCTGTCATGAGACAGTGTTTACTACAACAACTGCATTTGTCTCTTTATAACATTTTAAGAGAGTGGGGCTTACATCTTTTACTTTTAATTTCCCACAGTTGCACAGGAAGCAGCGCTTTTCTTAGTCTACTTATTATAGCAGGTTTCAAAATATAAGTTTAATCAGCTCTAAGAAATATAAGCGCAAGATCAGCCAGGAAGTCTTAATGTTTGCTTATAATGATGACCACAGTTTTTCGCCATCCTTATTCAAGTAGTGTAGGTTTCACGAAGTAATTGAAACCAACTATGGCAGATCTGAAAAAACTGCTTGACAGTTTAGCGATAATGATTCAGACAGCATTCATAAGGACTGATTGGAAGGCCATGTTAATGGTGCATTTACACCAACCTGCCAGACCATCGGCCACACACAGCATATTAGCTTTTGGTCATTTGTTGCTGGCAATAAAGATCAACAAATGGCACCAAAGAACATGCTTACAGGGTACAAAAGAACAGCTTTGATCTTTATGGATACTTTCCCTTTCATAATCAGGTCACTGAAGCTTTTTTATTTTTTATAACTCACACAACTTTGGAATTTTCAAGGCTTAACGCTAAGACCAATTTGTACCAAACAGTAGCCAATCACTGTCTCTAACTGATCTTTCTGAGTTAACTTCAGTAATTACTTCCTCCCAACCATCAATATGTCCTTAAGAAGAGCGGTCCCTAACCCCTCGACCGGTACCAGTCAGTGAGTCATTTAGTACCGGGCCACGAGAGCTGAGGCTCAGATTTTATGCTTTTATAATTTATGCTTTTCAGGGTTTTTTTTATTTTTATTGTTTTTATCGTTAACTCGGTTTCCCTGGGTCTTTTCCCATGTGTTATGAATGAATCTTTTTTTTTTTGGTAGCAGTACTGGTTTTATTTTGTTGTATTTATCCGCGACACCTCGGGGAATTTCTGCTCGAAATCCACACTGCAGCTGCTCAGCTCTGTTTAAGCTCAAGAGGCCTCACCATCTTGGACATGTTCACTCTGCATTCCTTCACACATAACTGTTTCTGGGACTACAGAGCCTATACATGTAGAAGCATTATAAAAACGGCAATGGGTCAAAGTCTAACATTGAAAAGACGTCCACAACGACCACATTTGGACTATAAATAGCCCATAAACGGAGGTCCCACGGATGTCAACTTGACTACAAGTTTTGTAACGCCTGTGATGTCTCTTTTTTGTTAAAAAAAGTGACATCACAGGCGTTACAAAACAATTTACACTTGTAGAACAGCAAAACTGTTGTAAAATTGTTTCCTGGCAACAGAAAAAAAAATCTATAATTATTATCGATGCTCATCGGGGAAAGAAAAATATTTTAGACATTTCTACTCTCCCTGCAGAGTTCTGAGAAATCTTACCGAGGTGGTGATGATATATTCTGGAGTACTGATTGGTCGGTAGGTGATGACTTCATACTTGTGTATCACTAATCTGGATCTTTACCTGCTTCGGAGAACGTTAGGTCTACAGCATCGGTTACCATGGCAATTTAGCCCAGTAAGAAGTGAGCCACCTTTGTATTACAGAAAAGCCAGAACTTAACTGGATAAGACAATATCATGCTTTGTAGTACATGCCTCAGGCGGTCTCACTGAACGTAGCAGCACTGTGGCTCACTGATGACCTGTCTTGGGTATACCTTCTTTCTGCCAAGCTGCAGCTAGGACAAGCTAGAAAGATAATGGATACACTTTTGCAGAACTTGCTCGGTTGAGTCTATATGTACATATGATATATGACTCACTGTCTTTAAAGCTGTATTTATAAGTCTGTGAATGATGAGTTCATCAGAAAATGTCAATGCCCCCTGGACAGGCCAGCCCACAGCTAATGCAGAGAACATCATTAAGTCATCAAGTTGAGTCACACACCAAGTTGGCTTCTATCAGACAAGACCAGACAGACATCACTGCTGTATAATCTTTTTCTTGTAATTACCTTGAATCACTTTTTCTTCATAATTTTCTCTGAATATGAGCTGTCTGCTGCAAATCCACCTCGCGGATTCCTTTTCTCTTGCACATTCCCAGCCCATCAATCATACTTAACACCGTACATTCCTCCATGACCTCCCCCTCTGTGCAACACACAGTCTACACATTTCTTTTAAAAGTGAATGCCTAATTGTTTTGCATGTGTCCTCCTTCCTAGTTTGTGCTGTTACCCTCCCTCCATGCTTATACCATTCCTGCCGTGAACATCAGTTGAACGTTGTTGTTATGCTGTGCTTTGATGCATCCATTCATTTGGAAGAACACATACTCCACTTTTTGTGATGCCACATGCACTCAAATATTCCCGTTTTTATTGCTGACATTTCCTTTTTGTCTTTTCCCCTCTACATACTGAGTTTGAGTCTCCTCTTATCTCGTTAGTCAGATATCGAGGGTTTAGTTGCTGCTCCCACAGGGGATGGGGGACCAATTAAATATTTATGGATCAACATTCATTCAAATGTTTGGCAATGGGAAAAGCCTGTGACCGGAAAACTGACATGACTTGTTTGTGCACAACATGCAGCAGGGGACATGGAGGGCTAGTCTTCAGCATGTGTCACCGTGAATGTGCTTTGTAGTGGCTGTGCTGGCAGATGATGTTATTGTAATGGACATATTTGTAGGCTGTGGGCTTTCAGAGTCATATTGATATTATCCTATTGACCAGAAGAGAGGAATTCTCCCTGGAGCCCCCCGAAAAAAAAATACATAATAGGCATCAAAACTTCAGGTCCAAGCAAATAACGATTGAAATACGACAATGCAAAGCACATTTGCAGATTGCGCGACTCCTTTTGTCTAGTGAGTGCATTCTATCAGATCGCTGTTTCCTCGTAGTGGCCGAGTGACTATTTACTCTGGAAGAGGCTGACAAAGCTCTCCGAAGGCAAGAGGGTCGCATGCCTGATCTGATAAAAATCAGTATTTGGGACAATATCAAGATTAAATAAGGATCGTTATGCAGGTTGTTGTGCGTTAGATCCTAACTTCAATTCAGGAAATGAGGCTTGAGGTAGAGATGAGTTATGAGAGCAGTGGTGAAGAAGGCAGACCAAGAAGTGGAGTATGAGAAAAAGGGAATGAGAAATAGATGAGGAAATGTAGAAAAATATACTATTTTTAAATGGTCATAAAAGGTTTAAAAGAGCTACTTGTGATCTTTACATTTAACTAACCTGTTGACATTTTACAGCAGTTTTTGGCTATATTTAGGTGTTTGGAATGTTTCACGACAGTCAGGAATCTGGAATATTCTACTGGGATATACAGGGTTAGGACCATGGTGCGTATATAAAAACAGATAAGTCTTGAGAACACTGTGAGCTTACTATGACTCCATTCTTCTCTGAGTCCATTAAAATAAAATTGAGATAAAAAGACAAACAGATGGTCAAAGAAAACTGGCTGAAGAAGGCCTAATTAAAAATGTTCACACTTTATTTCTCTATAGCTCTCGTTTGTGCATTGAGACTCCCTTCATTTGAAAAACTACAGTGCCAGTTGTTTCAGTAAGTATGCAGCAAAATAACCAGTTTATCCTGAAGTAACAAAACCCTAGCAACAATGAGTTTATCTATTTGCAGCAAGACAGGAAACAGCACGAAGCTACAAAGTCAGTGCGGGCCGTGGAGGTTGGGGTGGCTTGGCAAGTCAACAAAGCAAGTATTTGAAGAAACCAGTGCTGCTTGCTGACCATTTCAAACAATGACCTCAAGTGTTCTTCCACCAAGTTATTATTATTACTTTGTGGGTGTGCGCTTTGGCTTTATTGGACAGTTGACTGTAGTAAGGAAGAAAGGAAACCAAAGGGAGAGCGAGGAACATGTAAGGTTAATCATCCAAAACCAAACCAGGAATGTTCTCGAGTTGTGCTTTGCAACTTAACCATTTTGTTTCCTTTAGTTATAGTTTTGTGAAGAGCCAACGTACAGCATCAGGAGTCATGACGGGAAGTAATCTTTAATCTCTGCACTGGAGAAAAGAGAGTTTTTGTCAACAACTTTAACAACAAATATAAACACATCAAATGCTAAAGTGTCATGGTGGCTAATACTACTCTGTAATATGTGATCATCCCCAAGTGTGACCACATGCTCGGGGAGGACTATCCTTCAATGTCCAATGTCCTTTAGTTCCATCAACACAAAGATGTTTATCTCTTCAAACAAATCTTTAGTACTTCAGTATCATTTGTACTACAATACATTGTGTTTCTTATTCAGTGCAATCCAATTGTAATCACAGGATTTTTACAGTAGAAAAGTTTGCCTTTATTACCTTTGACCTATGTGGTCAAAACAACCCCATGGGTCAGGAGAATAATGCTGCTAGCACAGCTTGCCTCCATAAGGAGGTTGGAAGCATGCTGTGCGATGATCAGAAGACCTCTGCAGTGACTCCACTACAGTCGTTGCCCGTCCTCATGGAGCGAATGTTATTGCTCATTTATACTTGTGTAGTCATGATGTTTGCATCAGGTTTAAACTTTATTATTGTTTAGATATATTATTACTATATTAACCCGTTACTCATAGTTGTTAAGTTACATGAGCACTACGGTGGGAAATGTGAGTAATTTGGGCTATCTGAGGTAGCTGGCAGTTTCTCACTCAATAACAGTCGTGACAGACATCTCATTGTGAGCCATTCAGCAAAATGTAACACTAACATTTGACAAGGTGGCTGCAAAAACCAAAGGTTTACACATGTCACACAATGACAAACTGAAGGTACCTCTACACTCACAACTTTTGCTCTGTCTAAAGACAAAAGCAAATACTTTTGATCCGTCTTGGCAAGCTGCTATGCAGGCCGAGACATTCATACTGAGGCAGAATTCACTGAATGGTTTCAAATAGGGAGCTCTACACTTCCACAGATGGCTGACATTTATCTGTAACTGTTCAATATTCCATCGAGAACAGATTAGCCAAAGTCATGAAAGGTGGTGCAATAGTAAAGGAATGCAATTACTGCTGCTGGATTCTTCCAAACTCTCTTTTTACCCAAAAGCATCCTGATGTCAGCTTCTTGAATACTGCACATCAATGCTTTTCATACATGTCCCATCGAGGCCTGAGAGACTGCTGGTTTTCATTCCAGCCAAACACTACAGCAGCTGGCACCGCTGATTAACACAAATGCAACAAAAGCAGAAGAGCTAAATGGTGAAATGAGCTACTCCAGCATTTTAGGGGAGGCAAAATACTGAGAAAGTTCAGCCTTGGAGCCCAATGGCAGAAAAAAAGCTCTTTTAGTGATAACCATGAGTTTCATAGTGGCTCCTTCCCCTGAAAGAGCCACTATGAAACTCATTAGCCAGTGTTTTTTTCTGCCATAACATGCAGATCCATAATCATAGATTTATTAATCATGTTTCTATTCTCGTCTCTCTGGAATGAGTTTCAGTTTATAGTTGGGCTTGTAGATATAATACCTATCCAAGTATGCTGAAAGAGTGCTGGAGTTTAATCAATGACTCAATTGCAGACACACCTGACCACAGAATCAGTCTATTACATTCCAACCTCTCCACCATCATGGATGGGCAGGACCAAGAAGCTATCAAAGGATGTCAGGGACAAGACCTTGAACCTTCCTGCAGTAACAACACTGTAATTGATGGGTCGTTGATGGGTTTCAGCGGTTTAGACACCCAAAACATATCACCAGGTAGCCCATGGAGGGAGCTGAAGCGTCACGTTCGCAAGAAGGAGCCAAGAAACCTCGGAAAGTGTATTCATACCTTCATCACCTCTGGACAACTGCAATCTATGTAATTGGGTTTTGAACACTCATCTGTCCATCACTTGCAGTTACTTCAGAATGCTGCTAGTCATCTTTTAACAGCTATTAGAAAATATGATCACGTCACTCTGGTTTTAGCACGTTTACATTGTCTCCCTGTTCATATTGAGTTTACAGTTCGTTTGCTTACTCTTAAAGTGTTACACAGTATGGCACCCAGCTATTTAACCATCAAATCCCATCTTAAAATTCCAATATTGTGCCAAAATGCAGGTAAAAGATTTTTAATGAAAGGTCTGAGATTCTACTTTCTCAAACTGTACTTCTTTCTTGCTAAAATGTAACTCTAGCCCAATGCCTATGGATCAATGACTTGTGACCTGGGTCAACACACCTGAATCAAATGATTAGTGCATTACCAGGCTTCTGGAGAACTGCAAGACATGTTGAGGAGGTCATTTAGCCATTTGAATCAGCTGTGCCTGTCATGGCTGTGTGGCAGGCAGGCAGGCAGGGAAAAGGGACCCAAAATGCAGGACTCACAAACACAGGACTGGAACTCAAAACGCAGCTTTAACGCTGGAAAAATCTCCTCAACAATACCGCTCACAAAAACAAAACTCAGCACAGAGAAACTAAAACACGACAAGCACACAGCATGGAGACAGTACAACACAACAGAGAGCAACGGCAAACGCAGGGCTTATATACACAGGGGAGTAATCAGGGAATAGGAAACAGGAGGGAGACGCAGCTGGGAGAGATTAGGGCTAACGAGTCAGGGGCAGGTAAAACTGAATACACTGACAAAGGACTGGGATTATCAAAATAAAACAGGAAATAAGAAACAAATCTCAAAAACGCAAACTTGACACTGAGAGATAAACAGGAAGAATAAAACACATAAAACAGAGAAGACAGTGATTTAAACTAGAGGACAGAACAACAAATAACATAAAGAGAAGAAAACCAAGAATAACCCTTAATACAAAATCAAACCAGCGCAACTCAAAACCCCAAACAAATTAGAAAAACACCAAAACAGAAAAAGTTGTGTCAAAATGACGCAGAACCACGACAGTGTTGGATCAAGGATACAACTAAAGCCTGCAGGACACCGGCCCTCGAGACCTGGAGTCCCCCCCCCCCCGCTCTAAAGGCATAATTAAGAGTAAAGAACTTGATTTGATTGAGTTTTTTAGTGATATAAAGGGATCAAGTTATTCTAATTTAAGCTATCGAAATTATTTATTTAGATCTCAAAGAGAAAAACATAAAACATGTTCATAAAAGAATAAAAACATATTAAGCAGCAACAGTAAAGCTTCGGGCTGTTGGCATACTGAGCACATGTTTATAAAAAAGGGCTTTTTTGGCTTCAGAGTGCTTCGTCTACAAAAACATGAGTTCTTCTTTTTTAGATGGACCAATTTTGATGGACATAAAAGCAAAGTTTGGTGAAATTGTTTGCAAGGAATTCAACTTTTAAATTAATTAATTTAGTTAAGTATGAAATATTTATATTTGACTAAGGCATTCAGGCAGGTACAAATTCGAAAGCTACAAAACCTTCAAAATGTTTTTTCAGTCAGTTTTTTTCTAACAATGAAACTTTTCCTCTCTGAACTATCTGAACATGCACAAAAGCCTCGTAGGACGGACTTCACTTACTTGAAACTCTCAAACTGCGAAACCTGCAGAGGTGCACCTGAAATCCTGTCCACACAACCTCCAATTAGACTGGACCCCACGGTTATCTGCATTTATAGAATAAACAGCATCTATAGCATATACACAGTATCGAGTTTCAGACCCGCTACTAGCTTCACATCTTTCTGCTTTTTTTTCTTCAGAACCTGTAACAACTTTAAAATAGGTACATATTGGAAACATCTCTGCTCCACCGCTCCAAGATGCTCTTTGAAATACTCTCTTCTTTTGCAGGAGGGGAAAGAAGGCTGTTACTCCGTGGAGCTAATGTAATTTGGTTGCACTGACATCAGTTTGTCACCATTTGATGTTGATGATTTGAGAACAGCAAATCATCAACATCACAGTGATGCCTCTGTAAGTGTGGGTGTAAAATCTGTTAAAGTAGCTGAAGAAGTAAAGTGCAGTTCCTCCACTAACTCTACACCTGTACACATTTGTGGCACACTTAATATGGATTTCAATTTCAGCAGAAAATCAGCAAGTGGGCTACGTGTCCCTCTCTTAAATTAGGCAATTCTTTAATTTCTTCATCTTCAGTATGTTCACTTACTGCACCTGCTGTGCAGAACAGAACTGTGTGTGAACAGAACTACAGTGCTTATCAGACAATGTTTTTGATGTGTAAAAAAAAATCCACAAACGACTGCACACGTCTTGACTGTTTAAGGAAACTACAAAAATTTTAAGGTGTATATAGATGATATTAATGTTGTCTTGTTGTCGCTGCTTTGTTTGACTAATTTTAACCAAAATGTGAAATTTAAGGAAAAAAAAGCAGTGAAAACATTTCAAACTGAAGCTGCAGCAACTACAGAACCATTTTATTCACTGACAGTTTAAGGAAGTACTCAGCAGACGTACAGGTTGTGCTAATTTCATACTTGAGTCTTTCTAAGTGAAGAGAAAAATGTTTGTTCATAATCAATTTATATCTAAGTTAAGATCATAAAATACATTGTCAACTCACTTTTAAAAGTAACAAAATTAACTTTTTATTTTAAAACAGCTTTTAATGTTCAATTTTACTTGATGAGCCCATTAATACTTTTCTAGATTGCACTGAATCCTAGAAAGCACACACGGCAGGACGTGTTGGGACGTCTGGGAGATGATGTCGTCGAGGTGACGAGGTCACATTCAGAGTGTGTGCGGATCGCAGCAGCAGCCAATGAAACCTGACGAACACTAGAAAGACATACAGGTAAATACATCCAGTGCCGACACTGGATGTCTGTAAGGAGTTAAATTATTGAAGCGCCTTTGAACACGTGTCAGGTGCTGCTCCTGCAGAATGAATCAACAGTATGATTTATTGATGGCAGGTAATTTTGAAAAGCTGCTTAAGCAAACGGGCCGTTTTGATAATACTCAGCAAAATGGATTGTTGGTATGCGACTCTGTGTTGTGTATTTGTGTGGGTGCCTTTGACATGTCACCAAAAACCGCTAAATAGGGCAACCCACATGACCCAAAAATACTCACTTCCTCTCTCTGTCTCTGTTTCCCTTCATCTCTCCCTCTCTGTCTTTCTCACTCTCAAATGGGAGCATTGTATGTGGCCTATCTACAGCCCAAAAACCTCCTCCGGGCATTACAACACACAGATACACACTCACACACACATCACCCGATGCTCCAGGCATACAGCAGACCGGCAGCAACTTTCAAACTGGCTTAGCACGGCTTACTACAGCTCAGAAAGGCAGATTGGTTACAGAGAGTGTCCCCGAACCAGAAAGGCTCTCATCCACTCCTCCAATATGGCCAAAATTTCTATCAGCAGCTGTTTACACGCCTGAAATTTCGAGCATTCGGCATTTTCATCCCTTGGACCCATTAAGAGTAAATTTAGGTAGAGTTTCACCAGGGGAGCCAGGCTCATCAAAACACAACCGTGCTTCTATTCTCCTGAGGATCCACCAGCGTGCAGCCCATGACCTATTTTGCCCAGCTTCACTGTGGCCTGGCTGGTTTACAGACACTATCTCCAGTGTTTGTTCCAAGCTGGCTGAGCTGTTGATGGCTCAGGCACAGTTCCTACAAAGCCAGATTTGGCTTAGCAGACTCCCACATGAGGCAGGGATTCTGTAACCTTTTAAAACCCGCAATCCACAACAATAATGCCAGGATTTTTGGCAGGTGTGAGCACAAAAGAAACATGCTCCTCACCCATTAATCAGGTTTAGGTCATGAGTTGTACAGTGATTTAACAATTAAATCGCTAAATAAGCAGATTATAATCAGTTTTTAATGTGCATTTGACTGTGACTGTGGCCTTAATTCATCATTTTGCCAAAAATCAGCTTTTTGGCTTCAGAGCATTAACCGTTTGCCTTTGGCATGTAGTTAACTTTAAGTGCCGTCATGGCTTTTGTGAGTGCTAGCAGCATATGGCAAAGATATTCCTGTAACAAAGTAACGACACAGTGAGAACACACACACAGCAGAGTGTACACTGACAAATATTTTGCACATCACAGTCAATTTTTGTCATAGCTCACTGACTATCCCTTGCTTCAAAGCATACAGAGGCGTGTGACACAGGGGTTACCTCAGCTTTAGGCCCCACTCAGAACATGAGTGACAAGCACAACTGAGACCAGATGAGCCTCACACTACACTGGATCAACAAAAGATGCAAGAAATAGCACTTTGTAGCCTTGAACGAAACATCGCCTTCCTGTGCTATGACACCTTACATCACTGGCAACTTCCTTCATCCAATCAGTGTCATAATGAAGATGTCAGTCCATACAGGGGGGTGGACGCAAACTGTCACATTAATTTGATGTACGTCTTTCAGTCTGTGCATGGATGTAGGTTCTTATTATGTTGTGAATTACCAATATTAAAACTTGACCACATTTAAAAAGACGTCAGTGATGACTACACTTTTTTTTATTCCCCCAGTGACCTCTCACTTTTAAACCAGTAGACTGAAGCTGTTTCAAACTGACTCTCACTTTTTTTTTCACACAATAAAAAACATATTTTGCATCCATCCTACAGCTAATATCCTCCAAAAGATTATTTTTGACACTGACATTTTAAATATCATGTAACGTTGTCAAAGTAAAACACCATCATCTCATATTTTATTAGTTTTCCATCAAATAGTGAATTTTGAGTTGTGTGGAATAAATTAGAAAAAAAAACGTGTAATTTTGAGCTTTCTGTTTTTATATATCTCTATCTTAATGCAGCTCACACCAGAACATTATCCACAATTATTTTTTTAACTTTACACAGAGACCATCCTCTATAATAATTAAATAAAGTAGATGTGTTTGCTATACGGTTTTTGTTGCACCCTTTCTTTAAATTTATATTCTAATGTATATTTTAACTCTTAAATACAGAACGACTGGTTGGTCACTTTTGACACAGTGCAGTGCTTTTACTGGTGCCAGTGTTAGCTCGCTAGCTAAGTAGCTAACACCATCAAAGGCATCTTTAGCCATTTCAGGTAAAGACACAAAAGTCCTACAGTGTTGTTTGTTCTTTATACATATTAAATAGACGTCTTTGATGTAAAGGAATTTTATTAGATAGAAAATCACAGTCCAATGTCCCGAACTCGCTGAAATCAGTTTGACACAACCACAATCTGATTACTTTTTTCAAGTAACGAGTAAAGTAAGGGATTACTATTGCAAAATCGGTAATTAGATTACCGTTACTTTCCTGTAGGAACGCTGCGTTACTGTGTTACTAAAACCGTGATTTTTTTTGCGAGAATGTCTCACGACAGTGGCGTAAGCTAGTGCGCCGTTGGTGACAACAGCTGTGTGCAGATCAACAATGGATCATATATCGATTGTGGGAGAGAGTATGAGCATGCAGCGTTTAAAGCGTGGAAGTACTGACCTTACTTTGAGTTTGATTCCATAAAAAGTGACAAAAACATTAGCGTCCGTTGTGCATGGGAAGAAAACTTTACAGCGAAAAAAAACCCTAAACTTCCAAGCAAGCACCAAGTGCGCAACGACTTAATGGGAAACTCACAGAGAAACTCGCGGATTCTTCAACTGACCGCGGCACACCTGCACCAGGGTAAACCTCCGCCTACCGTAGTCCTGCTTTACAGTTGAAAATAGAGCAACAGGACCGCTGAGTCTTTGACTTTATTTATTTTCTGCTGCCTTTTACTTGCATCTATTTGAAAGAGTGAGTGTAAACACAAAAAACATTTTATTTTATGTGCTGGAATGTGCAGAAAATAGGTTTAAATATTAAACTAATTTATTCAAGTCAGAGAATGTTGCATATAATTAAATTTTTGCTTGATGCATAAAGTTAAAAGATTAAAACTGATAAAACAAGTTTAAAAAAAAGAGAGTTTTCCATTTGATTACATTTTGTATGATGGATTATGTAGAAAAAGTAGAATTGGACTGAAAGATCTATCGCTTTATCACCTCTTCAGGTTGTAAATCGTGTTTTTAAAAGGTAACCAAGTAACTAAGTAACTAAGTAATTAATTACTTTTGAAAATAAGTAATCAGTAAAGTAACGGGATTACTTTTTTGTGGAAGTAATCATTAATTAGTTACTGATTAATTTTTTCAAGTAACTTGACCAACACTGGACACAACACTATTCACATTAAGCTTCCTACACATATAAGTTACGATACACCGTTGGTCTTGTTTCACTTCCAGCATTAACAAAATGCATAGACCCCAGGAATAAGCAGGGACCTCAGTCCCCTCGTGAACAGCAGTAAATATGTATATGTCTCCTGCAAAGACATTCTGAGTAAAAAGCTCCGGAAAGGTGACACAACAGTGGGTAACATGTGCACTCTTTTCCTCTTTTCTCTTCTAGCAGTTTTGAACCAACATCACTGATGTCCTTTTCTTTTCACTTTTCTTCCTGTCCTCCTATTATTTTATTTTTCTTATCCATTCCACATTCCCTTACTCTCTTTTGTCAGCGCCTCTGATTTCCTCTCATTTTGCAGATTGCCCTGTTTCTCCCCACCCCTACCTCCAGCATGTTCCCCTCTGCCCACTCCACTTACTTGTTCTTCATCAAACAAGCAGCTACATTATTTAGCATGGGAATGAGAGAGTCAGAGAGAGCACCAGGCCCTGTGTGTTAATCCATCCGCTTTATCTACCAATCAAACTGGTGCCCCTGTGCTTATCTGTGTGCCCTGATTGGACGTACCAGCTGTCATTCAGACTATATTGGGGTCTGGATGATTGTGCATGCATACGAGCATCCGTGTAACACCCTCTCCATCTCAATCACTTTAGGGTTTGCAAGTGACACACACACATACATATATAAATATCTATATATATGTGCATACACACAAGTTTCTTTTTCAGACTCACACATGCTCACACACTGAAAGGGACTTGGGAAGCTTACAAGCATATGACATTGAGAAGGGTGAACAATGGAATACACACTCTTTCACACGCACACACACACACACACTCACTCACTCCATCTGTATGCATAAATCAATAGGCGTTCTATGGGTGCATTTACTAAGGTCAAATGGGGCTTGGGCTGCCGGGAAATAAGAGGACAGAGTGTGTGTGTGTAGCTTTGTGGGGGTGGAATAACGGACTGTATGAAAGAGAATAATGAACGTGTGACTGAAAGGTTGGAAGGCTGAAGAAGAAGTGTAGGAAAGCGGAGCACAAAAGGGAAGATGAAAAGGAGATGAAACATGCTGAGGAGAGACAAAGGGATGAAGAGACAGAGAAAGGATGGACAGATGAAGTCAGAGAAGAAGGTGCAGGTGTGGAAGAAGAGAAGTGCTAAATGGAGGCTGAGTGAGTGGAGGTCAAGAGGGGAGATGATGGAGAGATGAGCAGGAGGGCGGGGGGAGGACGAGAGGAAGGGTAAGGAAGGGGCCGTGAACCCATTTGCTGAGCTCAGGTGTTTTAGTGGCACTGTCATGTCTTTAAAACAACACACTATTTGATTTCTCAACTGCTCTGAGTGGCCGGTGCAGGGCACAGAGCGTGACTGGCATTTATCTTTCCATTCTCGAGCTGTGCTGTTGTCAGTGAGCGAGAGGACGATGCTGTCGCGTCAATCATCGAAGCCTGAGGTCGTGCCGGAGGCAGTTTTTAAGGAAAATGGAGGGGTTTTCAACTTAGGTCATGGTGTTGTATGTTTGGCCTTTACTTTTACGTTGAAGTCAACATGTTCACGTAAGACACGTTCTTCCTGACGGCAGTAACAGCAGCAGGAGCATGAGGTCAGGAAATCAAAGGTTTCAAACCAAGCAGCAAATGTATCGAGTTCGATACATCTCATTTGAAGAATCACAGTAGCACTCATAACACCACCTTTTTCAAACCAGCAAATGTTTGTACTTCTCTGAATGCATGCGTGCAGCAGGTAATTAAAATGACCAGAGTCTTTTCATTGTAGCTTTTCTGCAGAGTCTGGAAAGCTTCACAGCTAGCCTCAGATCTCCTCATGTTTAGGGGAGATGCTAACTTTTCTCTTTTGATGCAGGTCATTAACCATCACCTTAGTTATTACCTTAAGTAATCACTTTGAGTTTATTGAATTGTTCCTCCATGTCTTTGCAGTCAGCAAACTAATAACATTAAGCTCATTTTGCCTTTTTCCAACATACAGGGTTAACTGATAGGGTTAGAGTTATCGCTTCTGGTGGATTAATCTCTGTGTCTCCTCTATACTGACTGCTTAGTAAGTAGAAGAGTTGTCCAGTCAGTCATTGTGTTTTTCAGTGGTACATATATGTGTTTGACGTGGTGTAACTACATGTTTCCATGACATTTAGTTTTTCTAGATTCTTCCTGTTTGTGATACTTTAGACCCACAGAGTAAACCGGGTTTGGAAATGAGTTTATCACAAAGATACCATTTTATGATAAGATGCTGTAATTTTAAATGTCTGGCTACCTAAAGAAGCTAAAACAGTATGATTAGACTTAGGATTTTTATTTGGTTAAATTTGCTTTAAGGTTAACGGACAATTGTTCTAACGGTGACCATAAAAATTAATAATGCAAATCAATGACTTAAATAAAAACGATTGCCTTAAAACTGAAAAGTCCAATGTTTGTTGTAGCATCCATACACCCCAAACTCCTGCCTATGCACACTGTCAACATTTCCTACAGTCTCTATGAAGATTTGCTTGTTAAAAAATAAACACAAGAAATTGATCATGTTTTGACCTGAACAGCAGAAAATCACTTTTACTGTGGTTCAGAGTTGAATGATGGGGAGACAGCCTAGTCTTTATGGGAGGTGATGATAAGTTGAGTCGATGTGGCTGCAGTACTAGACTGAGAGACTGTGACAGACTAAGCAGAGCAAAGTGGAAAGGCAGCAAACATGAGGAGGCAGCAGACCTCAGGCACAGAAAAGTATGCAGTTATACAGAGTTCCAGTTCAAGAACGGTGTGAAACTGGAGATGGGTGATGAGCTACCATCGCTCTGACAAACTGCAAAATCTGGCAGAGACTAGAGAGCAGAAGAGGGATTTATGTAGAGAGACAAACAGGGGAGGAGTGAAAAGGAGACAATAGGAACACGAGACAAAGGCCAGAACATGACAAATATGTCAAATGTGTGACAACTGATGTTCTACATGGTAGCCAGAGATCCTGAAGAATAAATTATAACCTTCGGTCATAATAAGCAGCCAGTTACATCCATGCAGGAGTGAAGCAGGTCAGTGAAGGTTCCAACAATAAATAAAATAACTTGTTCATTGTGACTGAATGATGTAATATGGATAAATAATATCAATAAGTGATTGTGATCAAACAGAATAATTAACACAGGGTAGAATGGGAAACCAAAAGCTGCTCCACTGAGAAGTACTCCGGGTCACTTTGATCAGTGGCCTTTTTGTCAGCAGGAAAACTGTGACGTTGTTTTGTCATTGTGACCCAGGGTATAGCAGGAACGTCAGGAAATGACTGAATGCTGAGGATGAAAGTGTAGGAGGAGATTTTAGTGGCAGAGTTCAGAGCAGCTCTTTAACTTAAAAATAAAAGACATGAATGTGAACCAGGCTGGTTTATTTTTGGGAATGTGAATGTGAACTAGATCATTTTCATCAGTGTGAGCTGAACATTGAGCTTATTTATGAAATGTGACAGCATTACTGACACTTCTCACTTAGTCTCTGCTAATGATTATTTCCACAATCCTGTGTGTAATTTTCATTTTTTCTAACTCACATTCATTAAATGCTTGTGGTCTGAAGCCACTGAGAAAGTCACAAATTTTAACAAAACTGTAACCAGTTTTACCTGGTAAGTAGAATTAGAATAGAATAGAATAGAATTCAACTTTATTGTCATTGCACATGCACAGGTACAGGGCAACGAAATGCAGTTTGCATCCATCCAGAAGTGCTTTAGTGATATAGATATATTACAATATATATTAGCAATAATATAGATATGTAAGTATATTACAGAAATGGGTCTATTGTGGTATGTTATAATGTACATGATATGAAGTATGTTGTGAATATTCTATAACTATAAGTATGTACAGGCTGTAGTGAGTACAAGCTATGTACAGGATATGAACAGGATATAAATATGAAAAACTATACAGAATATGAAATAAATAACTTTACAGGAATCTGAGATATACAGCTATACAGAAATGGGAACTATGCAAGTTGTAAACAGTTGTAGGATTAAAAATTATCAAATGTACAGAATGATTATTTACACAGAGCTATACAGTAGTGCAGTTAAGATAAGTGAGGGTGTGGATAATTTCTACAGATGCTATATAAAGTGATAGTGGTTGTGAGTGGTGGTTCAGTCCATGTTATTATTGTGTGTTTGAGGGTACAGTTGTCCATTGTGGGTGTGTGTGTGTTCAGTCCATGTGTTTAACGTGGGTCAGATGTCAGGAGGCAGAGTTCAGGAGTCTGACAGCTGTGGGGAAGAAGCTGTTCCGGTACCTGGTGGTCTTAGTCCGGAGGCTCCTGTGGCGCCTCCCAGAGGGCAGGAGGGTGAAGAGTCCATGTGAACGGTGACTGGGGTCTTTGATGATTTTCCCAGCCCTTTTCAGACACCGCTTCCTGTAGATGTCTTTTATGGCAGGGAGTGGTTCTCCGGCGATGCGCTGGGCAGTTTTCACGACCCTCTGCAACGCCTTCCGGTCCGAGGCAGAGCAGTTCCCGTACCAGACTGTTATACAGTTGGTCAGGATGCTCTCGATGGTGCAGCGATAGAAGTTCACCAGGATGTCTGAGGACAGGTGGTTCTTTCTCAGAGTCCTCAAGAAGAAGAGGTGCTGGTGAGCCTTCGTGACCAGCTTGGAGCAGTTGGTCGTCCAGGTGAGATCCTCGGAGATGTGGACTCCCAGGAACTTGAAGCTGCTCACACGCTCCACAGCTGTCCCCTTAATGTGGATGGGTGGATGTGGGTCAGCATTCCTCCTGTAGACCACGATGAGCTCCTTAGTCTTCTCGGTGTTAAGCAGCAGGTTGTTTCTGTCGCACCACTCAGCCAGATGATCCACCTCCTCCCTGTAGGCGTGGTGTCATCTGCAAACTTAATGATGGTGTTGGAACCATCAGCCGGTCTGCAGTCGTGGGTGAAGAGGGAGTAGAGGAAAGGGCTCATCACACAGCCTTGTGGTACACCGGTGTTCATTGTGATTGTAGATGAGCAGCGGTTATCCAGCCGGACATGTTGGGGGCGGTTGGTCAGCAAGTCCAGTAACCATTTGCAGATGAGGGAACTGATGCCCAGGTCTGTCAGTTTCCTGATGAGTTGTGAGGGGTGGATTGTATTGAATGCTGAACTGAAGTCTATAAACAGCATTCTGGCGTATGTGTTGTTGTTGTCCAGGTGTGAGAGGACAGAGTGCAGTGCGATGGAGACTGCATCCTCTGTGCTCCTGTTCTGGCGGTATGCAAATTGGTTGGGGTCCAGGGTGGGGGGGAGACAGGATTTGAAGTGTGCTAGGACCAGCTGCTCTAAGCACTTAGTGATGATGGGGGTGAGTGCTACTGGGCGGTAGTCATTGAGGCAAGATGGGTTGGAGTTTTTGGGTATCGGGACGATGGAGGTGGATTTGAAGCAGGCCGGTACCACAGCGTGGGCCAAGGACAGATTGAATATGTCTGTGAGCACTCCTGCAAGCTCCCCAGAACACGCTCTGAGAACACGCCCGGGGATGCCATCGGGCATAGTAGTATTCTATGTACTCTTAAAATATACTTACACCATCTGGCAACGAGTAAAGTTAATAAATACTAAATATACAGTTTTCAGTATATTTATTCATGTACTTATTCAATGCAGTTTTATTTATATAGCGCCAAATCACAATAACAGTCACCTCAAGGTGCTTTATATTGCAAGGTAGACCCTACAATAATACATACAGAGAAAAACCCAACAATCATATGACCACCTATGAGCAAGCACTTTGGTGATAGTGGGAAGGAAAAACTCCCATTTAACAGGAAGAAACCTCCAGCAGAACCAGGCTCAGGGAGGGGCGGGGCCATCTGCTGCGACCAGTTGGATAAAGAAATGCATGATCGGATCAGATTTAAAAACAACATTTTTAATTACCTTTGCAAAAATAAGGAGTTTACAATTTTGAAAAAAATATGAAATTAAGTGTCTTAACATTACAAAGGTGTTGTTGTTTTATGTACAACATGTGAAGCAGCCTAGTTGAACAGTAGTTAAGAGCATTTTTATGACTTGGACATGAATTTTCAACATGCATGATTCAAAACTAATTGCTAAACATTATTTTTTGCCCTTGGGCACCTTTTCCCCATCAATCTGCTGTCATAGGTCCTGACTAAAAAGCAAGAGAAAGTCCACATATTGGCTTTTGGAAGGGTGGTGGAGGATTAAGTCAGCAGGCTTTAATGGCACCAAAGTTTAAACCCTACCTGTCACAGTTTTTCACATTATTTTAAAATACATCATCATTACATATATGTTGTTTGGGTTACACATTAACAGGTTCTTGGCTAGGGTTAGCATGGTTTTGTTTAAAACACAACAACAACACCTATTTTAAAGGTTTTCCCTATTGCCATGGTGACACCTCCCTGCTTTTTCTACATAAAAACATCTCCTGACATCAAATATACATCAACACACAAAAAATTGTGTTCAATAACACAAAAAACTGTAACAATTTGTGCTCGTCAACATGGAAACATTATTACTTTGTAGTGACTAATTCATAAATCTCATTGAAATTGGGCTGCGTAAAGTCGTTATTATTGTTTGTGGGGACACAGGATGCAAACCTGGTTTGCAAAAACCCATTTTATGATATATAGCATTCTCAAGGTTCAAGGTTCAAGGTTCTTTATTTATCACATGCATAGT